>NC_067137.1:64672502-64980002 GCF_903995435.1 Acomys russatus | reverse complement strand
TAGTCAGCTTGGAGAGGAGTTTGGGTTAAAACAGCTGAGTTGAACCAGCCAGCCAGAGCTCAGAAAGAACAAGAAAGGGTGAGCTTATTAAGCAGTAAGCCTCAGAGGTTGAAAACATTCTAGGCCTAGATTAGATTATACAGGCTAGACACTTCCAGGATGAGGCTATGTTAACAGACTGAGGCAGTAAGCCTCTAAGAAGATAATTACATGAGGCAAATAAAAGTTACTTTTACAGTATCTGGAATTAGGTCTCGGCAGTGTTTCTTGGTATGAATATCTGGTCTTATTATTGTTAAATGGGTGTTTAGATCCTTGCTTACTGTTTCCTGTTGCTTTCTTCCTAACATTATACTCAGACCGACATTTTAACCTATACATGATACTGAAGTATAGGTGATATTGGTAACTGACACTTACCAAATGATTAATGCTATGAGTGTAAAATATGATATCCAAAATGAAGCTGAACAAATCTTATATACAAAAAACATTATTGTATCGTAACTTGTTTGTGCTGTGTGGTAGGTTATGAAGAAAACAGCTACATGATTTCTTACCCAAGAAATTAAAATGATGAGAATTACCAATGGTTAGAAGATTTACTAAAATGTCCAACAAACCAGCCCAGCTGTGAGGCAGAAAGGAAGCAGGTGAATTAGTGTGCACATTTTTTACCCTGGCATCATGGAGTATCACCTTATACTAAATTTGAACACATCAGGATATTATGTTAATATTTTACCTTCTTTTCAATCTTACATTATCCTTAAATTTAGACATACACACAGCCCCATTAGGCTTTCTTAAAACATGAATTCAGAGAGGTAGAATTCAATGCTGGTCTGCTGGGGATCCTTTCTATTAGAAATGTCTAAAGACAAGCTCCACTTGACTTCTTTCCCTCCAAATTAGATGAAAGACATCATGCTGATTATTTATTTGTGCCATTTGACGGGACTAAAATCAGCCTGTCTCCAAATTTTGCAACCATTCATATTTTTTTCTAATAAGAACTAATTTTACAAGGTCCTTTCTGGCCAAGAAACTTTCAACTACCATAAGCTAGTCAGACACAATGTGAGATGATTAGCCCCGAGTATATAGGCTGTGTAGCATAAACTGCCAGTTAGACATTATAGTGTGCTTCATCTTAATCATGTAGCTTTCATCTCTTTTGAACACCCTTTTAGCATCTCTTGAAAAAAAGAGGCTTTTGAAAAAGCTGAGCTACTGCTGAACAGTCTAAGCTGATGCTGCTATCCCGTGCTTTGCTCTGCTACTTCCCTGCCCCCAAGGAAACAAAACAGGTTCTCCTCAGTCCTTTAAAAGTCCACCAAGATAAGAAAGATGTTTTCTTGGAGGTTGCCAAATACAAGTAGCCAAAACACTATGAATGTAACATTTCTATAATTACTGATTGTTCCATGGTTCTTGCTACATGTACGTAGTTTATTGTATATATGTGTAATAATATAAATATATATGTTAAAAAGTCCAGTGTCTGTGGTTTTGATGTAGTACACCATTGTCAGCTGAAAGGCCAATTCCTATCAAGATTAAAAAGTCATCACACATCACCATTAGATTTATTCTTGTTATCCTAGTATATTTAGTATAACACTAATAAATGGCTGAGAAGCAGGAAACTAGATCGCATGCATTACATATTTATTTAAAGGGTTAACTTCTGTTATGCCAAACATGCACCAAAGTACAATTATATATATATATATATTTTAAAATCTCAGGAAATATAATGTTCCACAAAAATCTTAGGAATAAAATAAGCTGGGTGAGACCCTTGAAGATCAGTAGACTGGTAAAGCCCTCCGTTGGACTTTAACAGAAATAAGAAGCACACAGCTTCCAAATCAGAATGTGCAATTTTTCAGAAATGTGAATTATTGTGCTTTACTTACTGAATGGCCATGTTGTTTGTGAATAACTTTTGCAATCATAAAAAAAAAGTGACAAATCTACTACAGGCATATATGAAAATGCTCTAATGAAACCCAGTGTTTTGTTTAATTAGTGTACACTGATAAAGAGAAAAAAGAAAGAAAGCTTCAATGCAAACTCTTTTAGATTTAAATTATTTTACTTAGGAGCTGTAAAATAGTACATGCCTTTATAACCATCAAGCAAGCAAACAGAGGTCAGTGTTTAATTCAAGCCCTTAAGGCTGAACTATTTGTCTGTAAAGATGACAGAACAGAAAAAAAGGTTTGTCAAAAGTTGAACAACTAGCAATGAAATAATTGCTTTCATGAAAACGTAGCTTCCATTTCTTTCTCAGGAGAAAAGGTTTTGAAAGAAAATTAAACAATAATTCAAGTATAAGTTAGATATGATATGATATTAAAGACATCTTTTAATAGCTGCTAATGTTGTGGACAAAAGATTTCCATGAGTGTTGAATCAGACTTAAAAGCAACTGTCCACCATTTCCCTGGGCAGGCATGCATACATACTGCTTACATAGAACTTGGGGTCCTGGCAATTCCTAGAAGCAAGGGGGACATTCACTGGGTCTTAAATGAAAGATGATCTTTAGGGTAAGTATTCAGAAATGAGAGTGCATCAAAGAAACAGGTACACATTAACTTGAAATGACACCAAAGACTAGGGGTAGCTCAATAGCCAGACATTTGCTAGTATTCCTGAGGTCCTGGGCTTAGCCCCCAGCACCAAACAAAGTATTACATACATAGTACATGTATGTGTAACTACACCATAGTTCTCAGCATTTTATCTGAAAGGGTTTGGAATACCGTGTGGTGTATGTAACACCTTCAGGGAAACTTGTTAATTTAATTAAGAATACCAGTGACTCTAGGACTGAAAGACATGTCACAACTGGTTTTTAAAACAAGCTAAAAGAAGAAGATGAAGAAGAAGGAAGAGGAGGAGAAAGTGGAAAAAGAGGAGGAGCAGCTAAGAATTACACATACAACATTGTATAATTATCCTTATATAACTTTTCCTTGAAAGGGAAAAAGAAATGCAAAGCAGATTAACTTATGGAAGCCTCGAGTTGGAGCCAGAAGCAGGGGTTGGATGTAAGGGCAAGGAGGAACCTGAGGTGAGGATTCGCAACTTTAATTTGAACAAAACTCTTCCAAGTTCCCATTCCCAAGCAGTGAGATGCAGGGCAAGCGACAAGCGCTTCCGCGTGGCTCTTTAAGGGCAAGCAGCGCCTTTCCAAGCGAAGGCCACTGCAAAGAGAAGCGAAGCAGAGAGGTGTTCGTACCTTACTACCAGGAGAAAAATGAAGCCACAGTGCCATTTCCAAATACCCACAATCAGACACTGACTCAGCAGCAGGTCAGCTTTGCAACTTCCCCCGTTTGCACTCAACATTGCTCATTTATGCTATAATCTCCCTGGTTACAGAATTTACCTTTTCTGGATCAAAACTTTGCAAGGGCTGGCTCTCTTGAGAATAAAGCTTGCCTCATGAGTATATACTTTTTCCCTGTAATAAAACTCCCTCTTAATTCCTCATCTCTGAACTCAAACCCTGGCCTTCACATATGCACACATGGGCAAACACACAAGCATGTGATACACACTCAATATCCACAAAAGAAATGATCATAAGCAGTCATGAAGGAGGACAAAACATCAAATAAGGGGAACGAACTATAATGGCAGCTAACAGTGGTATTTTCTATATTAAAATCACCTTTAAAGAGTGTGTTAGACATTTCCAGGCAGCCACAATTTTTTTTACAGTGTTTAGTTATAGAAATAAGATTAAACCATCTAAATGAGTATGTTCTTTCAAGGATGTTTTTCAAACCAAACACAAAAGACTCCCAGGTGGGAGTACTGGTGGGTGGGGGGAGTCTATGTTTCAGTATTGAGCCCATCACTTATGCTCATTGGATAATATTGGCATAAGTCATAATATTCCTCTCCAGGTCAGTCTCCATATTAAAAATACTAAACTGATAATAACCAACACTGACCTCCCTAATTCACAAATTTTTCATGTGCTATAAAACAATACAGACAAAGGAGCTTTATAAACTCAAGTGCCACAGAAAGGTGCTGTTTCTAAAGACTCAAGGAAACACCAGCTGGAAGCACGAAGCTTGTGTTTGCTGAGTCCAGAGCAAGCAGTAGTCACCGTCCTCCTAGGCCTGGTGTGGCAACAGCTGTGCCTGCTTCAGCAGTGAGACCAGTTAAACAACCAGCCTCTGTGTCATGGAAGTGCACCCTCCTACCAAACCACAGGTGCTGTGGGGTGGGGCTGCAGGGAGCGACAAACTATAGCTACCCATGACAGCCAAAACTAGTGATTTTGCTGGTTTCTGCACTAACTCCACAATAATTCTACAAGATAATGTTCTTCTTAATACCCAGAAAGAGAAAATGACCACATGTCAGGCAAAGTAGCAAAGTGCCAGTAAGTATCTTGTCCATGATCTTAGAGGCCAAGATGAAGGAATTTTTTTCCTGACGTCTTAGAAAGAGTCTACACAGCTCCTGAGGTTGTGAAACCAAACTCAAGCTTGCTTGGAACCCAGGTTGGAGTGAAAAAAAGCTCACTGACTTGGGCACAGGCACAGTGCCATTGAGCCATATGGGTGCCTGTAGATTCTGCCAAGTGACCATGTAGGAGAATCAGAGGCATTTGCTGAGGGCAGCAGTCCGAGTATGGGACATACAAACAGCTGTCTACACCGAGTTTCACACGCCTGCGGTTAAGGGGACGTGACATGGCTAATCTAGGGTGGATTAATTTTGAAACATAAAAATCAGCTTCCTTGGCCCCATATGATCACCTGGGAGCATGGGTGAGTCATCCTACATACTGCCCCTGTGTGCTGCCCTTTCTTGTCCAAAGACTCATGGTACATTTCTATTTGAAAGCTTTCAAAGGTGTCTAACTATAGTCCATGATACTGACCAGATATTTGAAAATTAAAAATATTCTTCATAAATCCCAGTACCCTGCAGTCTTAATCTGAATTTTAAAAATGTGGCTATATTTATCTTTGTAAGGATAAACATCATTATTGAGGCTTTTATAAACTTATTCTATTCAATGTGCCATGCATAGCAACTGAACCACACTAAAGGAGCATATGCAGGCAAGACAGAAACTCAGAGCGGAC
Source organism: Acomys russatus (assembly GCF_903995435.1). NCBI lineage: Eukaryota > Metazoa > Chordata > Mammalia > Rodentia > Muridae > Acomys > Acomys russatus. Next base: position 64,974,876 of record NC_067137.1, on the reverse strand, counting down.
TTTTATAGCCCGAGTTTTATTTGTGTGTAAAGTTTGGGACGCCCAAAATCTTTCACTACTTAAAATTAGGGGCTTAGTTGGTTGGAAATTTTATGCAGAGTCATCAAAGATTTAATTTCTATCTCGAGTCTACAAAAATGTCAGCTTAGATATGTTCCGCATCATGACATGTAAGAAGGGATGAAGACGAGACAACGTCCTTGGACCCTGTGCCTATAAAAGCATCACTAAGAAGGGTGCTTAGATTGGAAGTGTGGTTATAGCATACAGAACTAGAAGCGTGTTTAGATTGGGGGTATGGTTCTAGTGAGGAGAACTAGGTGCAAATGCATTTCTGGGCATACATTGTCTAATGACATGATGGCTTATTCCACACAGTGTCTCTGGGCCTCACACAAGGATTGCTTAGCCCTTCAAACTGTCTGTGAAACCAAAGACTGCGATGTGTTGCTGAAGGGCCTACTAACCCTAGTGATCGCTCGCCCACATGACTCTCACTGCAGCCCTCTCATCCTTCACGGTGTTTGTTGACACTTAGTGCATTTGTAACAAGTCATAGGTGGCCAAGCTCAAGGCAGATCTGAGGCAGCAAATTGAAGACAATTTCAGTGGGGCTAACAGCTGTAAGAAGACACAGCAGCAGACAGAAGGGAGGACCTGAAAAATAAGGGGGTGGGGTGGGGGAACATAAACAGCAGGAGGAAAAGAACCCGAAAACAGACCGACTCTAGGCCAACTTAGCTCACAATCAAACAGATCTCAAAGTCTAAATGTACCTGAGGGTGTCACGTCATATTTTTTTAAGCTAATGGGATGATGCCACTAAGTCATAAAGAAAAGGTCCGTTATCATCCACAGAAACAAAAATTCTTCCCAAGTGATTTAAATAAAAATGTTTGGCGAATAAAGCTCCTTTTATTCTAAATTTCCTTTAAGTTCCAGATAGTTGAAGTTTTCTTATCCATGTACTATTTTCATACATATAAATTATGGGCAACTTTATCGCTTTAAAAATGTCTAGGTACTGATGAGATCTTGCCCCAATAAAGATGATTCCTGATTTACAAGCTTGAGTTTCAAGAGTTATGACACAGGATATAAAGTGTTATTATACATTGCAACTCACTGCTATCCTAGTACTATTCTAGTTTGGGCAATGTTTTATCTCCTTCCTACTAAATCATTTCAACGTAAATAGTTTAGATTTTTGGCAACTTTTGTTTCCTCTCCCCCTCCTCAACCTTTAAGATGCATGCTTTCACTAGAATGCTCTCCTCTTTCACAGAAGCTGGTAATTAATTATTCTTCATAAATAAGTAAAGTACCTCTTTGCAGCTAGGTCATTGCCCAATTGAAATTATAAACTGCTAGCTTCTCTCTTTGTCCTTAACAAACAAATAAATCCAGGAGAAATAGTCTCTTTGAGTAACCTTTTCCATAAAGCCCTAATCCCTGGTCCTCCAAACTGAATGTTAAGTGACTATCAATTTACTTGTCTGCCTTTGAGAAGGTCTTTGGAATATGAGATGTCTAGTTCCTATCAAAATGCATCTATGAAGTCAGAAATGAAGTGTTTTTTTAGTCTACAGTTTCAGATATTTAGTATACAGTGAAAAGAGTAATCCGTCCAAATAATTAGCTGGCAAATTGAAGGAATTATGAATCTGAACGGAGTGTACTGAGCTATAATCAGATCATTAATAGAGCCACCATGGAGGGTGCATTATGTGCCTGTCATTAAGTCTGCTGCTTGACATCATCTGTAATCCTCAGGATGGCTCTGTGAGAGTGAGTTGCCCAAAGTCACAAGGCAAGTGACATGAACTGAGCGATCACCAATTCAGAGGACACACTTTTAAGAACCAACAAATTGAAAGAGGAGAAGTACACCCATGCATTGTGCCCCCTATTCACCACCACCACCACCACCACCACCAACAACAACAACAACATGCATATCCCGAGGACACACTGTAGCATTTACACAGGATGATGAAAGAACATCTGTGGCCGCAGAAAAGCCACACACTCTGCTTTAACACCACGTTACAGGCGTCATGCTCTGTGTTCCACTACACACAGCCACGCAGCCCTCAAAACAAGTGCCTGAAAAGGCTGCAGCATTATCCACTGCTCAGAACTTTCTATTGGCTTTTCACTGTATGTAGAAGAGAAGAGAGGACAACTTTGCTGTGCTCTAGAAGGGGCTACAAGATCCATCTCACTTCCTCCTCCCAAACCATATACACACTGGTGTCCCTCCCCTCCCCCGCCCCTATGCTCCCCCCTTCTACCCGCCCTCCCTTGCCCTCTTACCCCTTCCCTCCCTTTTCTTTGTGGGTTTTAATATTCTATCCCAGGAAGGCAACAATTGAATCCCCACCTGAGAATTTCTGTTTGTTTTCTGAGTTGCTTTTTCTTACGGCTGGCTCCTTTGGTCCCCAGTCTCAACCCAGAAACGGACTGAGTATTTGCTTATTGGCTGTTACAGACCTCTACCCTGCTCTGGAGTAAAGGCAAGGCCTCATGGGAAGGGTTACTCCTGGCCAACCTGGCTTATCTAGAGAAGAGGATTCACAAACTGGGGTTCAGCAAACCTCTGCTGGGAACGGGAACACATCCACCCCTAACACAAGAGCAAAGCTTCATACACAAGCTCTCGGCTAAAGAACCGAGAAATGCTCAAAGGGAGAAAAAAGTAATTCCAAAAATGTGAAGAAATTTGGAAAATGCTACTGAAAATATGTAAGCATAAAATCACAAGGTATTTCAAGAGCTTAGGGATAAACTAACATTCGAAACACATCAAGACGAGGGAAACTACTAGCATAACTAGGGAACAAATAAATCTGTGTTAAAGAAAAATAGAAATGTTCTGACACCCAGAAGTTAAGTAGCAAGGTTTAAATATTTTATCCTAAGAATTTAAGAAAACCGCATCTGAGAAACGGAAAGGATCAAAGAAAGCAGGCGAAGGGCTACAGCACAGACCAATGGAGTCGATAAATTAATAAGGAAGACCGAGCAATGAGATTGCATCTGTAAAGACCATGACAGGCAAGTAACAATATGCAGATATTTATGCACATTCTTGATTGGAAAATGTGGACACAAGTCTAAAAGATACAGCAGCATCCCAGGGCGTGGAAAAACAATGACCACAGTGCCAGAGGCTTTCAATATGGCCAGGAACTCTGGAGCCTTGGGTGGCTGATTTCAACCTGAAAGTTCCAATCATAAAGTGGTTGCTCAGGAGCAACACTAAAATGAGTTCATTCCACTAAACGCCCTTTTTTTCCCCTCAACGTAATATTTTTTATTGATTCTCTGATAATTTTATATCGTGCATCTCGATCACACTCACTTTCCAGTCTTTCCATGAACCACCCCTCCCTTGACCTACCCCGCCAAAAGAAAAGTAAAAATTAAAAAAAATAAAATAAATAAAATAAAATAGGGAAAAAAAAACACTGCCCGAGTTGTGTTGTCCACACACTCACTGGAGTGTGGTTAAACTCTCAGTGGCCTGGCTCTTAAATAGAGCAGAGTCCTTCCCTCCTGTACCCCGCTAGAAGCCACCAGCTGTGCAGAGTACACTTCAGCATCTCCACACTCTTTAAGAGCTCTCTTCAATGGTGTCCAATCTAGGCTGTTACTTTGGGGGGTTTGGTAGGGGTTGTCACAGAAGCCTTTTGTGTCCCTCCCTCTCAACGGTGTGTCTGCAGTCATCAATATCACAGCAAGAGTAGCCTCCTTGCTCCTCCTTGCTTATTTTAAATAAATGCTAATTAAAACTTTTACAGTAGTATCTAACCCTGAGTTTTGCAAAGTAACAAAGAAATTCTACATTTGGGGCAGGGGACAGCTGAGAAGAAATTTAAAATGTACCTTAATCTCAAAAATGTTTTGTCATGCAGCCAGAGACATGTCACCCAATGAATTAACTGGAGAAAGCTTGTTGACAACCAGCGGACCCATAGCAGATCTATGCCTGCATCATGGTAGGTCGAGGGAAAACTTAGTTGCTTTGCTTTTATTTTTTCACAGTTTCTCTTCACACTCTCCAGGCCAACCAAGCTCAGCCAACTTGGCTATCTCTTTAACATGTGGCCTGGATTTCTGTTCTGTTTTGTTTTTCCTATGCATTAACTCTTAGAGAGGCTGGTCTTGAAGGCCTGGGCCCACGCTACCTTTTTGCTTCAGCCTCCTGAACAATAAGGAATGGAGGCATCGCCAGCTGACACCCACCGTGCTTTAACACCTTTTAACTTCTCTGCTCTCGCCGCTTGCACTGTCCTCCCCATCTCTGCTTCCGTACGTTTTGTTTGTTTGTTTGTTTCGAGACAGAGTTTCTCTGTGTAGCCTTGGTTGTCCTGGACTCACTTTGTAGACCAGGCTGGCCTTGAACTCACAGCGATCCGCCTGCTTCTGCTTCCCCGAGTGCTGGGATTAAAGGCGTGCGCCACCATGCCGGGCTTCCGTACATTTTTACCTGTCAGCGAAGGGAACTCGCTCTACTGCTTCTATGTGGTTAGAAACATTGTGCCTCTTTGGAATCCTTCTATACTACTTTTGTTTCAATTGTGAGTTTTACAGCCCTGTGATGCTAAGTATCTTTCCTTCCATATTTGCTTGGCAATGCAAACTTTCTGAGCATCATTCCATACCCCGAAGGGACAGCTCAGCACATGCATAACATTGTTTTCTCTACAGCATCTATCCTACCTAGCGTCATGCCAGGAGTTTAAGGGAAAAAAACCTCGAGCTCAGCTTTCTTATATGTAATATAAAAGCCTAACCCATTCTTGTCTCCTAGTCTTGTTCTGAGTCTCAATGAGATTATGTACACAGAGCTCTCAGAATCACATCTAGTAAGCACTCAGTATAAAATAAATCCTATTATGATGAAGAAAATGATATCTCACCCTGGACAGGAGAGGTACAGAAGCCTTCCAAATATTTTGGTAATTAAATAAACAAATTGGGCTGTTAGCAAGCCACGTCCATATTAATATTTTGCCAAATTGCAACAGTCTTAGACTGCCATCATTTTTTAAACATGTCATCAATTTCCTATCAGGTCTCTTGAAAAAAAAAAAAAGACAGAAAAGCTATCACACTAAGTATGTACATCAATTACAAGGCACGTTCTCAATTTCAGAGACGTTTCAAATTGCAGAAATATAGCAATTTCACACTAAGTTCTCTCCTATTCTGTGACATGCCAGTCTTTTGTGAATATATCTTCATCACACTGAGGACAGAGAGCGGTGTCCACCACCTCCTTGTCATATATGCCTGCTATGACATCTCTTGACACATGACCCTCTGTGTGGCTAACACTCTGAGCCTGCAGTCTGCACTCAGGTGATGCACAGCACAGTGGCTCAGTGTGGCAGGACGGAAACCTGCTGCCCACTGTCTGCCAAGCAGCTTTCCTCTACACCTTCTTCCGTGACTTCATGGCATCTCATGGCTCAGGCTGGTTTTCTCCAAACTATACTTTTACCATAGTAGTAAAATATTATGTAAAATAAAATAGTACTTACATACCTTACATTTTCACATACTGCTTCATCAGTTTCATATTACTGCTATTCATATTCTATTCATATTATATATTATAAGCTAAATAATTATTACAACCATCCCTCACCAACTCTTCTTGATTATTTAAAAAAACAAATAGAAATCCCAGAATTAAGTGCCCATCCCCTCTTTTCAGATGAGAAAATAAAGGTCCAGATAAAATGACCAGCCATTCCAGTTTACAGAGCTAAAGTGTAAATTACACCCTAGCACTGTGACCCATGACCCCACATGAACACCCTTTATGTTAATTGTAGAGTTTGCGTCTCATGTCCTCTCCTTTGCTTTCTCTTCTCTGCTGCATCTGCTTCCTTGGCCCAGTTTGAATCTATTTTTGCACACATGTAGCCTTCATTCCTCTGTTCTTCTGCCTGCAGCCACCATAGTCGAGTGTCTGGCTTTGAAGACAACCTCTCTGCAGTGAGCCCTGCTCTCCATCCTAAAGTAGAGTCCTTCACTTACCACTACCTGGAAGATTTCCTAGGAAAAGTAAGGAAATGGGAATTTGCACTATCACATTAAGTCCTCCACTTTTACAAAGTCCTCTCGTCACACCCAATTAGTGGAAGCTGTCATATGGGGGAAATAGAGAATTATTCAAAACCAGATTAAAAAAAAAAAAAAGATCAAGGGCCCTGTCTTATTTTTGAGTATTCTGATTTCCCAAGAAAACTGTTTGCTTCTTTGATAAGTATTTCAGTGGCCAAAGTAGAACTACACTTGGGAAGTGGGAGTTGATAATAAAAAATGTTATAATCCTAGAAACGTTTGCTATCAAGCTGTTTCATGAATGGCCCTGTGAGCTACTGTCCATTTACAACAATATAGCCAATGTGGTGGTCAGAGTATTTTACCACAGATGTTGGCTGTACCCATTGCGTATGGCCCTCTAGAACATTCTACGTGAATACATCACTACCCATGTCAAAGGTAGTCCAAAGGCTGTCAGTACAGCTCCAAAGGGATAACTTCAGAACTGCAAAAACAATAACAGTAATGAAACATAACATCCATAGCTTGTAAAACTAGGCAAAGTTGACATATTTTGAATTTTAAAATAATCCATCCCAGTTATCTATATTGTTCTAAACATAACTCCAAACAGAATGGTAGTGGACACAAATAACCCAAGTGTTTGGGAGTCCTCAAAATTCTGAGCAGAGCCAAGAGAGGACTCTAGAAGAGGCAAACTTACAATGTACTCCATTTCGTTATAATTCAGCATTGTAATGCAGCTACAATCGAATAACTATCAAGAGAAGGAAGTAGGAATCTCTCTTATTATATTAGGTTTTCTACTTCTATGAAATTTTATATCACAAAACAAAATCTAATGGCAACTCAATCCCTGTAGCTAATCAGGAGATTTCCACAGTAATAAAACATTTTAACTTGCAAGGCATCCTGTGTTTGGTTCGTCATATGATACTATTTAGGGCCTATAACCCTGAAAGGGGCAATCCGATAATCACACTAGAAGCAATTTTGTGCGATACTAGTGCTCAAAAGTCAATTTAACTTTCCAGCTTTATAAGACTTTGTTATTGCTATTGTTAATTATTTCTCATTTAATGGGAAATTGGCAACAAGGTCCCCGACTGTCATTTTAAATCTGCAGTAATATCATGTGAAGCTTTTCGTCCTTATTCCCAAGTCCTGGATTATCAGAGTTAAATGGCAGATCCGGCGTTACAAAAGCTCAGGGGCAGGCACTGTTACACAAATTGCCAATTCAATTAACAGTGTGCAAATGCTCCTCTGGCAGACTGCAGGAAGGACAGCCATTTTGGCAAGTGTCATTCCTAATTTATCAAACTGTCAAACCTTCCACTCAGGTGCCTGCGGTCACTGTCTGCTTCTTAATGCTGCATTGTAAAAGCTGCAGGAGCCACTCTTGTAGCTTGACAAGGCACAATACTCAAAACTGATTTTAAAATCAAATGTACAGTTGTCTTAATTATTCTCAGTATAAATGATGTTTTAATTACAAAAAACAGAGTGGGAATATTAAATCAGGAATAGACACTGGGTTTCCATGGAAAAGGGAGAACCTGCTCTGGGTCCATCTTGAGATGAAGAAGAGCACAGAGTACTTGACCCGGGAACCAACTACTTTTACCCTCAATTTAAGTACTTTCATTTACATAATCCCTTGTGTACTGGTGCCCAGTTTCAATCTGCAAGGAATAAGACATATGCAGCTCCATGCATTCATTAATTCAACAACTATTTACCACACTAAGTGCTGCAGTCAGTCCCAGAGAGCTCAGAAGTAAAATCTGGGGTGAACTGACTACCTCAGCAACAATTGCCCTTTGCTACTTCTTGGCTTTCTTAGTATTCGCCAAGCAACCACTTTCCCTAGGATCTCAAGGAAAACACCCAGTGCAGGACAACATCTTCATTATGAAGTTATTTCTTCCTTTATCTACAAACATTACTGAACATTGTATGAGGTTGGGAGACAAGGTATAAGGAGGAGCGGGGGCGGGGCTATGCAGATGTATGAGATACTAGCTTAAAGTTCATTAGGATTTTTTTTTTTTAAATCAAGCAGAAGATACAGGTGGAACATCAGGGGAACCACCTTAGAACTCTTGATGAATTAGGAAACCATGGTGTGAGCAAATGATTCTTAAGCACTTTGCATGCTGTGTGCTCCTTCCTGGCTTAGCAGACAATAAAAACCGTATGTGCTTTTGTTAAGTTGGGCCAACTTAGTTGAGGAAGGCATGAGCCCATCTTTGAAGAGCCGTCTTGGCAGGGAGAACAGTGATGGTGACCCCTTGAGAGAAGACTGGAACCATCTAGTTTGCAGTAGGAACAGAGAGACCTTTCGGGATTTCACCAAGCTGGGCTGAGACAAATATGCAGAAAGCACCAGTGTATCCTTGGTCAGCACAGAAAAAACTCTTCAAAGGTATGTCCTAACACAAAGCTTCTCCTACAACCTGAAATTTTACCAAGCCATTCCTTTAGCTATAGCAGCGGGTTCTCTTATTAGAGTTTTACCCATCAAGTAGTAAGAACCCATTGGAACATTTAGAGATGGAATGAAAAACCCAGAGAATATAGGCTCATGGGAACAGGGCTTTAAAAGAGATGCGCAACAAAAGGCATACTGACAACCTTCTTTAAAATTCTGCTTAATCAAAACATTTACTTCATATGTGTGGCAACATAAGTATGCCTAAGTAATAGTATAGATCCACAGGATAGCTGCTCAGTACAACTAGCAAGAACATAATTGTTTTACATCTGAATCCCAGTTTTATGACTGGGAAGCCAGTGTAGAGACTACAAAATGAAACCAACATTTCCATTAGCAGAAACACTGCAACAGCAACCCAGGCAGATATCAGTGACAGGCAGTGGGGGTCAGAGCACCTCACAGCATCAAACCTCACACGAACTAAAAGTCACCGAGAGACAACTTGATTTTTCTCACAGTCTGTAGCTTTCCTTTAGCCCAGAGGCTTCCATAGCCACAGTCTTGTCTCCCCAAATCTGTCTGGTTCATTCCTCAATCTTATAGGTATAATGGTGGTTTATGGGACACCAGCTTTCTCTTATCAGTCTAAACCAGTGGTTCTCAACCTTCCTGATGCCGTGCCCTTTTTAATATAGTACCCCACGTTGTGGTGACTCCCCACCATAAAATGATTTCAGTGCTACATCACACCTGTAATTTTCCCACTGTTATGAATTACAATGTAAATATTTGTGTTTTCTAATGGTCTTGAGCAACTCCTGTGAAAGGGTGGTTAAACCCTCCAATGGGTGGCCACCCGCAGGGCGAGACCCTCTGGAGCTCTTCCTGTTTCTCCAGGGCACGTGATAGTGTTGTCTGTGGGACTAGTAATGGTGCACTTATTTGGGATACTAGGATATTCTAGTTATTGGATAGGTCATTTCTATCAGCTTTCTGTGTCATATGCATATCACAGTAAATTATGAATGAGAAACAGCAATGGTGATGAGTAATAGGTCCAGAGTGTGTCCTTAGTCTCTTTGAAGAACTTTTCGTATGTTAACTTCGGACCTCCATGCAGAGGTTAGGGTAATCACTAGCCCCATTTGCAGCTGGGGATTAGAGACTCAGAACTGTGGAGTCATTTGCTCAAGGTCATACAGCTGGGCAGTGACAAAGCCAAGGGTCACTCAGGGTAGTTAGGCTTTAAAGCTCATGCTGCCTTCCTGCTGTTCTGTTCACACAAATGACATTAACCCTGAACTTTGCACTCAGGAAAAGTTTAAGGTCCAACAGCTCTGACATCACTCATATTGAGTCTGAAGAATTAAAAAACATCTGTCTTACGGTCTCCCTCTGGTTGGTTTAAGAGTTGTGGAAAAAGCCAAGATGATAATTTGGACACTCAATTTCTCATTGTTTCCCATACTATAGTACCTTTTGGGGATAGACTGCATTCTATTTAGAATCCCGTCATGCACTGGTCAACTCTGAAGTATCCACAAATCTTCCCAATCTTGCCTTAAAGTTATTTTGAACTAATTAAGCAGAGCAAGCCCTAATCATTGGTTGATATTCCTTACTATCTATTATTTACTTTTATTCCCCCATGAATCCTGGTGTCTGGTAGGAAGTCTTTTATATAAAATTTAATTACCTCTTCCACCCTAGGGGAGGTGTGCAAAACCCTGATAACAAAATAAATACATGAAGGTTAAGGAAATGTATCCTGGTGCAGTGCTTTCCAAACACAGAGAGACGATGCACTTCTCAGTGTGCAGGGCCGAAAAGCGTGCAGCATGGAGCACTAGTTGGAGGGATGAGGGTATTCTGTCCCCTCTTGATGTAGTCTTTCAAACAGGTCTGCCTCATTCGACTTTATACATCTGGCCATCTAGTTCACCAAATATTGCTCTATCAACAGCTACATGCTATTTTTCCTGAGAAAGATAGCAAACCATCCCTTAATTATGTATGGAAATTAGCCTTTTCCAACTACATCTTTTGTGCCTCACTCTGCCTTGTAAAGTGCTAACATTATGGTCCTTGTCCTTAGCCAGGATACACCCTATCTTGGGAGTCAGGCCACATTCTATGGCCACATTCTTCTTTTTTCCTCCCATAGAGTCACATCAGAGGAGGCAACATTACATCACTTAAGGCCACAGCTGCATTTCTCTTCTCTTTGCTAAACTGCTGTTTTCCTAAGCACAATCAAGATCCTTCTCCCAGTCGTAAGCCTCACTGAGCCTCTCAAAGCTGGCTCTCAGGCTATGCGTACACTCTTCCTCTCCATCGCTGCCTTCCTCCAGGTGTACCATGTGCAAGCCCCTTGCCCAAGCACAGAGCCCTTCTTTCTCATCTCTGCATATTTTTCCATTTTCTCCTATGGCACTTTGATGGCCTTTCTAATACTCTTTCCTCTTGCCTTTCCTGATTAACCAGGCAACTCTAGGAAAGAATCTCATGTCCCATAAATGACACCCTGCTTTAGCTCTACCACCTGGGAGGCACTGGCCATGTTCTGTCTTTGAATCATTCCGTCAGAAGCAATTTATTAGGTACCTACCACGTGTTACACACTGGCAGTAGAGGATGAGGAGTGAAATGCATTCACCAAAATATCAAAATGTATCTCGAGAGCCAGATATGTGAACAACTGACACCAGGCCCACAGGACCAACATTTTGTGGGTGGTGCTCTCAAGCTTGGATAGACTTTTGTTAATCTATTCATTCATTTCACACTGGATACAGACCGGAGGTTGAGTTGCTACATGGTACGATGTGGGATAGAAGTAAACTTGTTTTTGTTAAGGACATAATAACCAGCACAATGCCCCACATGAGTGTTTAATGCTTGCTACTGTCCTTCCCGTGGAGACTGACCACGAAGGCAGAAGCCTCGTCACTGGTACACCACATATCAAAACATGTGACAGACTTCACTGCATTTTAAATATTGTATATTACAGACAGACATAACTTTTTGCTACTACTCTCATCCAGAGATGGGATCTATTTTATCTTCTCTTGGGTCAAGGTTTTCCTGAGAATGGCTCATATGCAATTCTCAACAAAAAGAATCAAAAGCGTGTCATGGTGGCTCCTGGCATCATCAGTCATGTTACTTTAAGTTTTGTCCTTATGGAAACTAGCTTCCATAGGTGAAGGCTCAGCACCCAAGAATAGGACAGGAAAAGAAAAATAGAATGGTGAATGGTAGTTTGAAGCTTCAGGAGGACCAAAGGAATGGAGAATTATTATTTAATTTTTATAGGGTTGTAGTTTGCTACGTGAACAGTTTTCTGGGGACTGTTTGCATAGTAGTCTGATTACACTAACCTTGAATGGATTATGCATTGAAAGTTCTCAAGATGATGTTTTATATCTTTACTACACTTTAACAGATGTCTGCTGTTGACTTTCAAGCCTTTTCTAAAAAGGTATCTCTGTGTTTACACTTATAGATTGAGCAACTATTGCCAAATACCAATATTTTTTAAATCTTGTAGAAAGTTACTGGATGTTTACAAGTATTTAACTTTTGTATATACATGACAATCTTAGCAGTAAAAGCTGAGATCCAAAGTCATAGTAGACAAAATGCTCCTATGTTCCTAGATATTAACCAAATGATATGCTTCTTGCCATTATCTTAGCAGGGTGTTTTCTAAATTGTTTAGTCACTCTAATCTTTCCACCTTCCCCATCCCTTCTGTCTATCCATTTCTCTCTCTACCTCTTCCCTCTACCCCCATCTCTCTTTCTCTTTCCCTTTTTCTTCTCAATCCCCTCTCTTTCTCTCAAGGTCCTGCCACATCACAAGTCTTCTGTCTCTGTGCCCACACAGTACTGGAATCACAGGCATATGCCTTCATGCTTAGTTCCCTTTTCCAATGGCTACCAACTTCTCTTTTCTGCAGAATTAACCACCTTTAGAACTCACAGCTTCTAATTTGCCGCGCACACTTGTTTTAGTTATCTCTTGATGCATAAAAAGGGCCTTGAGATAAGTAACTCAAATAATTATGTAATATTTATCATGGTTGTCCTGACTGCTGGGAGCATTTCTCTGCTGGTCCTACTTGAGTCTGTTTGTGTGGAAGTGCTGGCCTAAACCGTGGGCTGCAGCTAGGAACTGTGTGTGTGGATTTCAGTATGTGATCTCTCTCTGTGTGTGGACACTTTGGATTTCTTTACCATGGAGGCACATCTTCTCTTCTTTACCCTCCTCACTTCCCTTTTTACCTTTCCTATTCTATCCTGTCATTTCCCTTTCCTCTTCCTTATCTCACCTTCACTTCTTCCGCCCCTTCCTTCTTTCTTTGAGCTAAGGACAGAACTAGGGCCATGTGCTTTCTAAGCAGTTTTTATCCCCCTAACTACATCACTGACCCACAACTACTCAATAACCACTCTAGGTTCCTCATTGAAATAGACTTATATAGTATTTGTTAATTAATTTTGATTTTTTTTTATATCCCAAGCCTAGTTTCCCCTCCAACCCCCTCGCACTCCGCTCCCCCCACCACAACTCTACTCCATTTCTCTTCAAAAAAGGGCAGGTCTCCTAAGGATATCAACCAGCCATGGCATATCAAGTATCAAGTACCAAGTTACAGTAGAACTGGGCACCTCCTCTCCTATTAAGGCTGAATGGAACAACGAAGCAGGCCACAATATCAGAGACAGTTCCCGCTTATACTGTTAGGAGCCCCACAAGAAGACCAAGCTACACAACTGTTCACAGTCCCATGCAGGCTTCCTGGCTGCATGTGAGCCCCTGTGAGCTGATTTTATTTAGCATCGGGTCCTCAAGCTTTATCCGTGTTGAAACATTTGTTGAATTTCCTCTCTTTTCTAAGACTGAATAATACCGGCTTGCAATGACAAATAATAGTTTGTTCATTCATCCATCTTCCCTTGACTACCTGGGCTATATCCCTCCATTTGGCTATTGTGAAAATGTGCTATGAAAGGATATGTAACTATCTATTTGAGACCTTTAATTCTTTGGGGGTAGACATTTGAGGGTTCAGTCAGGCCATATAAAGAGGCCTGAACCCTTTCACTCTACACTTCAACACACATGGCTTAGGAGCAATCTCTCTTTTTAATTATCTTTTTTTACTTTCAAACAATAGTCATGTGATATGACATAATGATATACTACGTGATATGACAGAATACGATATGACACGGTACAGTACAATACAATATAATATGATACCAATGCTGTGGGTACGCAATCTTATCCTTCCACTTACTGGATGGATGATTTAAACAGGCTACCTATCCTTATTAGGTTTCGGATTCTTCACCTATCAAATGTGATGACAAAAATGTCTAATGTCATAGCGCTATGTGGAACCCCAGAGTACGTAGCATAGTGCCTAGCAGAAGGCATGCATGCTCAATCTGCAATCTGCAGTGACAAGACATTTTTGCCATAAACACCATTGTAGGTTTACATGCTATGCTCTTCATTTGTCATCGAGGATGCTCTTAACAGAGATAGCTGGGTCTTCTACATGTGTGTCTCCTTTTCAGTGCAACCCACCCTGATTCCTTACATCCTTAAGCAACAATGGTCTTTTCTCTTTGGTCCCTCCCTGTGACCATGAAGTTCAGTCAAGTTTAAAGGGTGAGCCTTACAGAGTTAATAGAATTGTATAGGGAACGTTAGAGACGATCTGGTAGGTCTTGCCCTCTTACTAGCCTCCTAGCCTTTGCATACTTGACCAGACCACAGCTCAGTCCTTTCCAGTTCTGAGGTCTCCATATGACTGCCCTTCCCTCCTCAAGGCACTGGAGGTGACCCTCTCTGCGTTAGACTTGAGAGAACAACTGCCCTCAATGTCCCACCAGCTCCAAGAGAACACCACTACATACTGTCCACACACTGACATATGCACAAGGATGCCTGCAATTCCTTTCCAGTGATGGTTCAAGATTAATCATGTCTCTCTTCATGACACTCGACAGTCGAGATGAGAAGCAATGTACCAAGGCTTGTCTGATGGGAAATGAATTAAATATGTTTTATTAGTCAACATCAAGACTAGGAAAGTCATTCAAATTAGTGTAGGCTCTCATGCCCACAGTGAAAAAATTTAGTTAGCACTTAGACGTACCATCTAGAGAGGGCCCATGTGTGCGCACAGTGTTCTGCAGGGCCTGGGCCACCCTGGATGCTCTGGATGCTGGGTAAGATTGCCAGCCCTCACAAGATTTTTCACAGCCAAAGCTACATCTCACTAGAAATGAATATACATCTATTGTTGCTTAATACATTTCCCACTGCTAAGGAGCTGTATACTTTAGCAGAGAATTTGGTGCATTTGGGGGTGTGGAGGTGGAGTTGGTTCACTTCATATTAAGCCTGTAATGCAAGCGCTGAATTACTGAGCTAAGATTTGTGGTGCAGTTTTGCAATTAAAATAACTGGTATCTATTAAGACATGCTCAAAGAAACCCATTTTCCTGGGGATGATTCTGGGAACCATTAATTCTACTTAACAGACAGGCGGAGAAAAAAAAAAAAAACGAAGCTTTAATACATAAATGACCATTTCTCACATGACCATGTTCTTTAAAACAGCAAAAGGAAATCACAAATTTAAGTTATGCAAGGTACTTGCACAAACCTCAGGTGTATAAGTGAATATGCCAGGCAGTATCATCAAATGAGATCTCTGCAAGTTCTGGTAGAAAACCTGCTCTCTGTCATAGCTGGGAACCTTGAGGCAAATCCATCACACATACGAGCTTCCCAGCCAGAATTTTCAGCAAGGTTTAAATTACAGTCCATTTAAGTCTCCTCCAATTCCCGTTCATTTACGACTCCTCTCTCTGCCCAGCCTACCTCTGTGGCCGTTCCCATTGGCCAGTTTCTCTCTGGCAGCTACTCTTGGCAATGCACTCTCTACACCTGTCACCTCTCCACTCTACCTTTGAACATAACTGAAGCTTGTTTCTCCTCATGCTTACACCAGGACTCTGCTTCTCTTTCTCCTAAGTGGACAGGACACACCTTATCTGCCTTACTCCTTCACACACACACACACACACACACACACACACACACACACATGTGACACAGAGAGAAAGAGATAGACACACAGAGTCAGAGACCCAGAGAGAGGGGGAGACAAAGAGGGAGAGGGAGGGAAGCGAGGAGAAAGGGCTGTGGAGTGAGGCTAGTTTAGCAGCCCCACAACTGCCAAACCATAACTCTGCCTGTCTCTTGCTTCCACAGCGGTTACCTTACTCTCAGCCACTTCCATCAGACATGCCCACCACTGGTCACTGACTCTGCTCTTGATTTTGGTAGACACACAATGCAAGCATCTGCTCACTTAAGCAAATGTTTTCTTCACCAAAGCAGAACCTGTACATGGACATCTCTTTCCCACAATATCCCCTTAGCTGCATACTATAACCCAGCTGTCTTGTCCCATGGCATAATGAGCTCAGTATCCATTGCCTCCACTGATGATCATCCTCGGCCTGCAAATGACAGACATCGTGAAAGCACGGCCTGTGGTTTCATTTTGTTCTTTGATTTTAATCAAATGTCTGCCAACAAACACAGACCACATCATTAAAATTGATACACAGAAATGTTTCGATTTTCTTTTTTTTTTTTTTTTTTTTTTTTTAGGGAGATGATTTCTTTCACCAAAAATAAGGTCAGAATCTGTAGCAAAGCAGAATAGACTGTGTTAAAGTTTAGACAGTAGAGGAGGACCATTTCCTTGTTATTCAGACTGTGTTAGCTCTGCAGCGTGTCTGGGATCCATTCAATGTTACCCTTGAAAGTTACCATTCACTTTATAAAACATTCTATATTTAGAGAATAACCTATCAATTACAGTACAACTTTACACATATTCAGAGGCCTATGGAAGGAATAATTTTAACTAATAATAGCAACCACCTTGTACCTATCATCTCTCCGTGTGTCTAGTAGTTCAGACATGTTATATCTCATTCTTATCTCGAGCTTATAAATGGATGTTTTTACTGTCCCTTCACAGAGGAGCTATTCAAGGTTACACACCTAATGTATTTACCTCCTCAAAAACCTAATTAACTGTCTTGAGTGATTGAAAAAAATGTTATTTCTATTATACTCAGATGAAGTTAATTTACAGTTCACCAACAATAAAACAAGTTATTTTATACTTTATAACATGTTTCTAGATCAAAAAGATACAGATTATGTGTATCACTAAATTTGCATTTCATGTTTGGATTTATTCTTTGGATTTGCTTAAATTTTTTTTTTTTTTTTACCTATTATTACCTAACAATCTCTGACCAGATGCTTATTTACAAAATGGTCTACAAGGTTCAAATAACTCACACATAATATTCTGAAATCCAAAGGAAACAGAAGGAAAAAGGAAGAAACAATCAAATAACATAAATCAACACCAAGAAAAATGTTATCCCTCTGGCTATAGATATTGGAAACACTGCTCTGCAGACTTTGAATAGAGCTCAACAAATTATGGGGACTGTTTGAAATGGAAGAGAGAAGCCATGCTAAAAGAAATAGCAACATAACCTGGAGGGATACTTAAAGAAAAATAAATCACAATGACAGAGATTCTTATTTTGAAGTCCCAGACTGTGCCTGATTCCCCGGTGTGATGCTGGCAGCAAATGGTCAGAGTACTTAAAGGATAAGGAAGTCGGACACAGTGCACAGACTGGAGTTTAAAAGTTCTGATAACTTAAAAGTGAACAGGAGAATAATATCAAGTAATTGAAACTGACCCCTTCAAATCCGGTGCTTATTAACATCACAGCTCCTGCTAGCATGGGTAGAGGTTTATTTTTATAACACCCCCTCATCGTGTTAAATCTGCAGGACCTTAAAGGTAAGCACGCCTCTGGCAAGGACATTTGTACCTCAGCGACCATTGTGGTGTGGATGAAGAGCAAGACAGACATTTCATTTACAGCGTCCACCGCTGGGGATTGCACTCCAGCGAGGTGCCCGGCAAGTTGGTATCTAAATACTTATTCTGACTGGTTTCCCTGTTAGCAGATCACTTTAGATGGCACTGTGATCTAATAAACCAACTGGGAAATAGCATTAACTCTCGGTGTGTCAGAGCTGAAATATCCATTCATATTACAATCGGGGAATTCAAATGATAGCTTGATTCTGGACCAGAGCTTCTCCAGTCACGAATATTTTTATCTGATGAGAACGACTATTTTGACTTTGAGATATAAAACCCATAGAGATACTAATTCAAATACGTTTAATCTGATCTCCATGCATCCCGGCCCTTTGCTGCTATATCCTAGCTATTCTTTATAGGAGAAAACTTATTGTTCTGCCAAAACACCCCCTGCCACCTTGAATGACAAGAGCATTCATGCATTTTCATGAGCTCATTTGAGGACAGGAAGAGCAAGTTCCTCAATTCTCCACAAACACTTTAAGATGTTACAGTATTCAAAAAGGAATTGTAATTAAGGACACAACGATGCTATTCCTAAAACAGTCTGACCAATGAGAGGAACACATAATCTCAGACACACTAACGAGGCTATGAATACCTTCCCTGCTCTCCCCTCAAAGTGTGTACAAATTATAGGATATACATATTAGTTATATGGTTTTTACTTTCCGTTTGGTTTTCTTTCAATCCTCCTACAACATCTGTGAAAAGCCCTAACTCTCCCGTATACGTTTGAGTAAAAGGTTTCACTACAGAGACTGTAAGCATCAAGAAAAATACACTTGTCAACTTGTTTTATAATGTGCCTATACCTATCAAAAACAAAACGGAAGACATGATCAAGTAATTTGAAGCTACAAGAAATATTTCCAGTAAAAATACCAACTTGATGCTGCAATTTTGGAATCCAAACAGTAAATGGAAACAGAGAAATTTAGAAAAAGTAAAGTAGAACTCTTGTTACAGGAGCCCACAGGTGTGATTATCTGGCTGACAGTCACATTAGATACCAACACACACACACACACACACACACACACACACACACACACACACACACACAAACACACATTGAGGCATGAGAATCGTGATTTTTATCAAACAAACTGTGAGGAAGTGTGAAGAAAACTGCAAGGCTCATTACAGATGCAACCTGAGGAGAAGCATCTAGAAATCCCTCCATGGAAGTCTAGGGATGACTAGGAAGAAGGGTCTACACCCATGTACAGGGGAAATGAGAAATGATGCATTGTCATTATTAAGAGTAACAATAAAAACAATAAAAGCTATTGTTTTTTTTTTTTTGTTTTGTTTTTTTTTACACCGTTTGCATTTTAAAGAAAGACCTTTCTTTGTGTTTACTAGGCCAACTTTTTTTCCCCAGGACTATAGCCACTGGGAAATGTGGCCAGGTTTGACAATTGTATTGCAACGCACCCAATGTATTTGCATTGTTGGGAGGCAGCAGCCATTTATGACAGCTGCAGAAACTTCCTGGTGGTGGCAAATAAATGGACGCTTCTCCTGGGCAGGGCACCACCGATCCAAGTAGACATTGATGAACCTGTGAGTTTACTGGGCTTTATTACAGAGACATGGGTGAGGTGTTGCTTACAAGAACATAGTTCACCCCAAAGCTGCCTTATCAATGAAAATTCTCATTCCACCATGGATAATGATTTCCTCAGGGGTACATCGATGGAGTCTTCCCCTGCAGATAACCTCTTACCACCTCGCCTCCAGGGACCACAGGCAGTTGGGACAGAATTGTGTACAGATGGTAGAAAGGTACAGGAGGGAGTTATGGGATGTCAGGAGGGGGTCTAATGGCCCTCATTACCCTGTCCTATGATGGAACATCAACAGGCCTATATTATCTTGAGAGCTCCTTCTGGTGAAGATGACAACGGGTCTCGGGACTGTGTCCCCAAACACTGACCCATTTAAAAATGAAGTATTTGAAACAGAAGCTTCGGTTAGACATAGCCCAGCTGAATACAACATTTCCCCTTGCGCATCACACCCATCAAGCCGCCATGCCTCCACATGTGAACTCTCCTTTTATCCCCTATCTGGCGAACTGTCCTTCAATATCTACCTCAAATGTTGCCTTGGATACAAAGTCTATTTTGTTTCTCTCAGGCCCTTAATGAAAGAGATAAACTCTAAAACATCTATAGAAAGACATAGGTAAAGACACTTTAAGGTATTGATAAACAAGAACTCTCTGCAAAGGATTCTAATAGTATAAGAAATAGTCCTAAGAACTGACTGACAGGAGTGTATGGAATGAAAAGGCTTCTGCACAGCCAAGGACACTAGCAGCAGAGCGAAGAGGAGGCCCTCCATATGGGAGGATATCTTTGCCAACTATATATTGGACAGGGCATTAATATCTAGAACTCATAAATAGCTGAGAAAATTAAATACCAAAAATAATTCATTGAATCAATAATAGCTTGGCTGGAAAACTGAACAGATAATTTACAAAGAAAAATACAAATGACCAAGAAATACTTAAAAACATATTTAACTTCCTTAACCATTAGGAAAGGTGAATCAAAGTGCTTTGAGATTCCATCTCACCCATTAAAACGTCTATCATCAAGAGAACCAAGGACAACGAATGGCAGTAAGGATGTGGGGAGAGGGAATGCCTTGCTCACTGCTGATGAGAGTACAGGCTCGAAAACCTAAGACTACAATCACCATATGATCCATCTATCCCATTCCTGGCCATATACCCAGGGGCTCTAAGTCATGACAGCTGAGAGATTCTTGCACATCTATATTTATTGCTGCATTATTCACAAGAAAGGGAACCAGCTTAGAGGTCCATCAGCAGATGACTGGATAGAGAAAATGTGGTCCATTTTATTCAGCATAAAGGCCATTGGCAAAGAAGTCAGTGGTGCTGGATATCATTAAGCAAAGGGAAATATGGCAGATCCTAAAAGAAAAATATTGTGTGTTTTCCTTCATACTTAAGTATACATATAGGACAGGGGACCATGAAAAGAAGAGATCTAAAAAGAGTGGGGAGTGGGACCTGGAAAAAGTGATGGGGGATGTATGTTGTGAAAGTCAAAGGGGGAACCATTTGGGGAAAGGAAGGAAATCAGCAAGAGAGAATGGAACTACAGAAACCAACAACAGACAAAGGAGAAAAGGTTTAATGACAGATATAGAGGGATTTTAAATGCAGAACATGACTACTCTGGCAAGAGATCACATCCCAAGACCTTCTAGGTCTGTGTGATCCAGCTGGAATACAGACATGCCTTTAATCCCAGGAGTCAGAGGCAAGCAGATCTCTGAGTTCAAGGCCAGCCTGATATAGAGCAAGTTTCAGGTAAAGAAAAGTTTAGGTCCAGGTGAGGTAGTACACACCTTTAGTCCCTGAACTCAGTAGACAGAGGCTACATAGGTGACAATTCAATCAGGTGAATAAACGCTTCCTTTACAGGTAGATTATGGAATTGTCACAAAAATTCTTTACATGCTAACTAAAAAATAACAGTGAGTAAATAAATATTTAAAAAAGAAGCCTTTGTTTTTAGTCCACACTTAGGAAACTTGAGTTTATGACAGGATTTGCTGTTGATGCCATACCAGCTCTATCAAATCAATCCAGGTGACACATTCTCTGTGGCTTTAAAGGAACGGCACACCGTGGCATCAGTGACTCTACTCAGAAGGCGTGGGCTACACAGGTTCCATGCTGGTACTGATACCATTCAAAGAGAAAGGACATGCTCTTTATGTCCACTCCCATACCAGATCAAACTTGTTCATAAAGTGAGTTCTAATGAATGAGGCTCTCATTGGATAAAGACCATTGTCAAGCAACAGAGAAACCCAGATGTGGGTGCCTACTGCATGGGCATAACTTCCTGTGCACCCATGGCTTACTCTTCTTCTTCTTTCTTTTTTTTTTTAAATTTTTTATTAATTTATTCTTGTTACATCTCAATGGTTATCCCATCCCTTGTATCTTCCCATTCTTCCCTCCCTCCCATTTCCCCCTTATTCCCCTCCCCTATGACTGTGACTGAGAGGGACCTCCTCCCCCGTATATGCTCATAGGGTATCAAGTCTCTTCTTGGTAACCTGCTATCCTTCCTCTGAGTGCCACCAGGTCTCCCCCTCCAGGGTACGTGGTGAAATATGAGGCACCATAGTTTGTGTGAAAGTCATACCCCACAAGCAGAACATTATGATAGGCAGATTTGGGCACAGGGGTCCCACTCAAACTAAGGCTTACTCTTCTTTTGTTATCATTTTGAACTATGGACAACATCTTGGGATAAGGCAGTGATAAAATTCCAGAGAGTACTTTGCAATCCAGTAAGGGAATGAATGAAATCATTTTCTGACCCTCCATATGGCTCAGTTAATAGCAAGGGAAGGAGAGGCAGTGTGGTCTAAAGAGCCGCTATCTGTTTTTGACTCACACCAGGAGGTATGCACGGTCCACGGTACAAACTAAAGTCACACGTTCCTTATCCCTGCTCTCAAATGTCCAATTTAAATGTTCTGAAATCTAGAATCAAACGAAGACCCGAAAATGCCTAGAGCCCAAGAGCCCAGGAGCCCAAGCAAAGGCCTCTGGGCTGTGTGGGACAGAGCTCTTTCCCAGGACCAAGGTTGCCCTCGTTGATATGTTTCTTCCTGGACCATACATTTCTCTGTACTGAATTTCAGTCAACTCCATGGTACACGGCACCATCCGTCTTATTTCATCGTTTTAACAGAGACTTGATGAGGTGACACAGGACTGATTCTTAAAAACACATTACCTGCTATGTGAGGCATTGTGTGACAGGAAGAGCTACCTTAGTGACAGGCACCTGACAGCAGATTTGTTGATTTCATGGTCACTTCATTTAAAGTAACAACAGGGTGAAGTATACCATCTGATAATCTGTTTGAATGTTGACTGTGAAAAGCACTTAGCATTTCTGCCAGCTCCCGTGACTACAGAATCTGTTCTTCAATATGTGAGGGTCTGTCATCCTCTTTACTTCTTTTTTAAAGTCAATTTTGTGCCCCCCATTCCTTCTTTTTTGTAGAGGTAATTCCCCAATCATCCTCTGAAATAAGATTATGTAGACACATTTGGTGTCAGGATACATGGTCCTTTAAACCACACATTTCAAGGTGCTAGTTCAAAGCTATTGGGTGAGGAAGAGACTTAGGCCACAGTTCCAGATGTCCAGAGGCCACAGGTTAGGCTTGTGACCTTTTTAAAACAACATTGAACATCCCTACATCCCACAGGCAGTGTGACAGCTATCCACTGAGCATCATGCCATTCTTCTCAAATGATCTGTCCAACTCACCCAAAGCCCACATTTCAGTACATCTTTGTGGCTACATTTCTTTCTTTATTCTGATGTAGGTAGACTATCACTTCTAAAATGCTTGTGACTGAAAGTATTTGTAGTTTCAGATTTGAGATTTTTAAAAACTAACTTATAGAGTATTTATACAGACGTCACTAGTTTTCAGCATCCCTCATCAAAAAACCCTGACATCCCAAATGCTCTGTAATCCAAAGCTATTGAGTGTCATGCCACGCCCAATTTGGAGCTTTGACCCCTTTCAGATTTTGGATTTTCAGGTTAGGGGTGCTCAGCATGCGTTTATGAAAGCAAAACCAACCACAGCAGGCAGGCAAGGAGGTGCAGATGTCATGTTCTACAGGGCTCACACTGGGTGAGACTGGGTGCTGAAGCATCTGCCTCCCTCTGCAGGGAAAGGACTCCTCCCTGTGGCACAGAAAGCTGAGTGTTAGCCTTTAATGTGCCAAGAGATGGCAGACCCATGGAAAATAATTATCACCATGTTAATCACAGTAATAATTTGTTCTTGTAAAGCATTTCGCAGTCCATTTACAAAAAGTAGGCAATAAACATGGAGTCTGCTAAAAGAAATCAACAGTTAAACTCACCAGAATGGCTGTTTCTTTTCAAGTGGGTGCGATGCCCAGAAGAAAAATTGTCTTTCTTCAGGCCATTATAGCCTGTTAGAAGAAAGGGTTAACTTCAGGTCATTTAACAGAACACTCCAACCACCTTAAGAACCTGGGAATTACCTGTGCGGAATGTATCATACCCTAATTGCTTAGAATCTCACCCCTACCACAACTCAGCCTGACCACACAGCCCACACACGGAGGCCTCTTGGTCATCAACACGCTTGAAGCTTTTTAAACAACATTAAATATGAACCTGAAACAGCCCAGTTAAAATTTACACTTTCTCTGAAAGATTTTTGACATATTCAATGCTTGTGAAAGCTGAGGAGCTGACGGCTTAGTCAAGTACAGTTGAGTGAGCAGCCTGCCAGGCTCCCCACACCACCTCCAGGGCAGGTGAACCGTGACATGGAGGGACCAACCTCTCTCCTGCCTCCTCAATTCCTCTTCAAGAAAATATAAAAAGAGAAAGGGGAAAAAAACTTCCTCCTAACTACTGTTTGGTGATTTCTTTGTTTAAATAAGTATCTCAATAGAAGAAGGCATTTCTAGCAATTGTCGGCTCTATGGTTTTATCTGAATCTCTGGTAGGCAGTTAATTTCTCACCAAATTTCCCCCAGAGACAGAGCTCACTCATCCAAGCTGGAGGATGTTTTCCTTGTAGTGTATTTTCCTTTTATAATTGATCCTTCTCCATCTAAGGAACCACTTGAAATTCTTAGCACTGTTTACCAAGGATCTAAGAGAAAATGCCAGGTCTACACCGATGAGAATGCTTTCATCCAATGGGAGCCTCCTCATCACAGCTTGGGCAGTTAGCACTGAACTACGCCACCCACAGCACTTCCATCTTCATTTGAACTTAGACAATATATCTATTCAAGACTTTCCAACATGTTGTGGGACCGATATTTGTGGGTTTGTTCAAGTGCAACCAGATGAAAGGGTCGCCCAGGAAAGTATTTAAGAAAGATGTCATTAAATCAGAAGTGACAAAGTGACAATTTCCTCTGTGATATATTTTCCTGTAGGAGTGTGTGCACATGTGTGTGGATGTCTCGCTGCTGTATGTTACTATAAATAGTTAAATAACAGCCCCCGTTTCCAAACTCCACCATGCTCTTCAGACTGCATACCTGTGAAGCTTTCTAATAGATGGCATTTGGTGGAAACCATTGTGTGAACCCAAGCCTCCTCACTCCCAGCCTCCGCCATCTGGAGGATAATGAAAATGAAATAAAGACTCCAAAGTATTTGGCTTTCTTGTGGTGGTGGCGGGGTGAGGGTGGGGGGGGGCAGGGCACACCCAAGGTATTAAGTTATTCAAACACCAGTAATGTATGACATCGCACATTCTCACTGTCACAGCCTTTGTTGAAAAGGATTTCCCTGACCTTTGCTATAACCAGCAAACAAATAAGCCCTCTCTCTCAGCAGGAGAGAGGCACTGGTCCATTAGACATTAAGCAGTTCTATTCAGACACTCCCCCCGTTCCCATTCTCCTGTCCTTGGCCATGAAGAGAGATCTGGCAGTGGTCCAATCAGTCAGAGAAAAGGCAGGCAAGTGTGATTGCGTAGAGGATAGCTTGAAGTGTCGCAGCAGGGCCAGAGTGGCACAGCACACAGCGCTGAGGGAAAGACATGGTGCTACATGAGGGGTAGTGTTCCAACAAGAGAAGGCTGGTGTTTCAGTCTGCCAACCAACACAATGACTCATCCAGGCAGGGAAATATTACCACTGTGGGGATATGTGGAGCATCCCAGTCTGAGAGTAATTAGGGACTAAACTACAACAGCATGCTTCAGTGATGAAATGGGAAAATAAGCAATACCTCTGTCAAGTTCTGATTGGCGAGTATTAAATGAATCAAGGCTTCTATCATCTCTGACCAGAAACTAAACTTGCAGCAGATTTTGAGAATGGAGAAATGGCTCCACGTTTTCAAGATTTTCATGAAGCCAGAGAGCACACAAGCACATGCCAGAATACACACACACACACACACACACACACACACACACACACACACACACAGAGTTGCTGATCCTACAGCTTCTCCTACCTTTTCTTATACTGTCTGTAAATAGGAAAAATGAGGCCAAGATGGCAAATGCTAAAATATCATTTTATTATTAAGAATGATATACAATTTTCAAAATAAAAAGCACACGTGCTTA
This sequence comes from Acomys russatus, assembly GCF_903995435.1. NCBI lineage: Eukaryota > Metazoa > Chordata > Mammalia > Rodentia > Muridae > Acomys > Acomys russatus. The sequence continues at coordinate 64,949,173 of NC_067137.1, read as the reverse complement.
ATGAATTTGGCTAATGGAATTATTCTACTTATTACTATCAGTTGCACAAATGTAAATTCTCTGGCAAAGAGGACAAATGTTAATTTTTATTTCTTTACATCTTCAAATTTGCAGGCAATTCGTATTCATTAGACAACGCAAAAACCTCTTTTCCCTCTTAACTGTCACGTGACAGTATAGTTAAATTGGATAACTGCAGAATAATCCCTAAGCTAAGGGGGTCACTCCCAGGCTGACTGGACAAAACTCGGGCACCATTTAGCCACCAAATGGTGTCACACATCAATAAGCTTTCAGTGCAGTGACCAGGTCAGAGCACCAGTCACTCACTGAGAGAAAGGTTAGTGAGCTTGCAAGGCCTCAGGGTGGCAAGGATAAGGCTTCTGGGTAGAACAGCCTCTGATGGCTACAAACCCTGAAACCCGAGGAGGCTTCTCTCAGCCCTTCCAGAGTGGCTCTGTTTCTTCCTTCCTCCCCAAATGCACTGTACAATAACATTCTCACCGATTTTGAATAAGGGACAAGCACAAATTATCTATGTTCTCACTATGAACAACCTCTATTAGGCCAGGTTAATAAACTCTAATAGATGTAAGGGCTAATACAATATTCAGCTATTGACATAAACATAAATATAAATTTCAAAGAAAATAACCTACTTTAGTAAAACTACCTGTGCAATAAAAATTAATGAACTCCAAATGATTCTGCACATCTCCACCAAATTGCATTTTCAGGCTCACATCTTCAGGACATGCTGGGTGGTTTGATGCATTCCCACAATTCATCTTCCTGCTAAGCCAATTTTAATTTAAATGCAATTAAAGGCTCAAAATGAACATTATGTATTAGATAAAGCCTCGAATCTGCAGACTATCATAAATATGATTTTCAGAAAAATTAATTACAAGCCATTAGGGTACAAGTCTTCGAACTGCAAATGTTGAGTTAAATTGCAGAATTAGTTTGTTCATTCCATTAAATGTTAAATACTGATTTTGAGCTTTGTAACAATTTAATATCACTAGGTCAGCTTATGATAAAGATATTATTTATAGCTGGAAGTTCCAAAGTATCTTAGTATCTCTTACTAATTAAATATTATTTGGAAAGACATAAAAATAACCTAGAGTCAGTTTTGCTCAGATGCTAGGAATATCATTTTGGCTGTGTAGCTGTTTTGTGTCACTATAGCTGTTTTGTGTCACTATATCACAGGGCTGGCATTCTTTTTTATGCATTTAATATGCAGCTTAAATATGCTGCTTTCATTTCGACTAACCTTAGAAATACAGGAAAAAATATGCATTGTCACTGATACAGTGATTATGAGGTTTAGTTTCCAAGTGTTTCTGACTGCAGACTCTCAGGTAACTGTCCTCAGCTAAGGTGACAATTATTTTCCAGACTTAGGAAACTGTCTGGAGCTGACACTGCACTTATGTTACAGCCCTACATATTTCAGGTCAGGGAGGGTCAGCTATGTACACTGCATCTAAACAAAGTGCACAAAAACACACAACACTGGTCTAACAAACCCCAAGCATGGATCCCCTCCACGCCCGACTCCTAGGTCAGCAGAGTGTAAATAAGCCAAGTGATCAAACACTCACAGGTTCACTTTTTCTGAACTTTATGAGGCAGGTGGATCTCTGTGAATTCGAGGCCAGCCTGGTCTACAAAGTGGGTTAAGGATAGCCAGGACTATATAGAGAGACCCTGTTTCTAAAAACAAAACAAAACAAGCAAACAAACAAACAAGTCAGAGAATTCTAGGAAAAGACCTGGTAGAATGCTCTTTGAAAGCATTGTCAACTCTGGCAGCCATTTTGCTAAGTAGATAATATGCTTGTTTAATTATGTCCTAACAATGAGCTCAAGTTGTGGAAATGTGTGGACAACGCAGTGACACACAGCAGCTGTCACATACTGTTGATGGACATAGCAGCCATTCACCTAAAACCATGATTGTCATATTTTTTAAAGGCCAGGAAACCTGCGTTCAGTTGCAATTAATCTAACTTCCAAATATTCATCTTTAAGCATCATCCATGTACTCTTTACCTGTGATTTAAAAAAAAGAAAAAACAAAACCAAAACCAAACCAAAACAGAAAAACAACAAAACAAAACAAACAAAACAAAAATTACAAAGTATCTGCTTGATTTGTTTTAAAAATCAAGCATGACTTTTGATTTCAAAATAATCAACAAGTTCCTAAAATCTGGACTAAAAATTAAATCAAGTTCAGGTGAACTTGTGCCCTTCTTTTACCCTGAGGCATCCTGCCTGGATCGGCCAGCAGTTTGACGCTGATCTCCTCTCCATAGTGGCGGCGGTTCATTATAAACAGAGCTATTTTACAGGATTTAGGAAAATTTGGCAGATAATGTGTCTTAATTACTTTCTTCTCTGGCAGATATAGCTAATGTAGGCAAAGAGACTCTTAAATAATAACTTAAGGAGAAATAGCTGTCATCTTCATTCATAATAGAACGATAAGTCCTTCCCTCTACTTCTTCAGTTAAAGGATACCCAATCCCACGCTAAAACAAACAAACAAACAAACAAACAAACACCAAACAACCAAAAAAATACTCCCCCCCCCCCCCTTCTTATCAGAATCCAATCTAAGTTTTTCCTTTTCTCCAGGATGTATTTTCCTGGTGATGACTGTCTCTTGCCTATGCTCTCCTAGGAGTTTCCTCAAGTCCTTGAGGTGAGTCATTCATAAAAGCTGGAATTAAAACTTCATAGTGAGTTCCTTTGTTCTAGCTCACAGATCCTGTATCAAAAGAACAACTTTCATGAAAGTTGCTTTATCAAAACATTTCTCCCTCCTAGGCCCTAGCCAATAATCCATTTTGCTCCTTACCTTAATCACTAGCCACCACTTCACCCACTTACTCCAAGCGAGCTGTTAGTTACTCTCAAGCCTTTCCTCATGCACTCAGAGTAAGGCTGTCCTCCGACAGTCCGTACAACCTATTTTTAGGTTTTATTTTGACTTCTCTCATTTATAAGTTTAGGTCACTGGATTATTTTGCTAATCTTTTTTGAATGGGCATTCCCCCTCATTATTCACCCAAAATCTTAGAAAATCTAGGAAAGAACCAGAAACAAAAGGTCAACTTAGACTAAATTTGACTAAACAGGTATAGCAAGGCTTCTTTAGAAATAGTTTTTGCAAGCCAATCTCAAATTTGTTACAGTGTAAGCCAGAACTTTACCTTATAAATACTTGATAAAAACGTATATTCATACTTTGAAAGTATTATGTAGATTGTTAAGTAGGTTAAATTTTGAATAAGTTCTGATTCCCTCTAGAAAGTTAAATCTATAATTGACTGTCCTTCTACATAATTATCCTGACAATTACCTCAGCACTGGCTCTGCTGGAGTACAACAGTGCTATTATTATTAAAAACTGCAAGCAACTTCCAGAAGAAAAGATATAAAAATCACCACACTACTTTGAGGATTAAATAAAGGTAATCGTCCTGGGGTACCAGATTCCTAAGTGTATCCTGCAGAGTCGAGTACAAGTCTGTAGGCCTAAAGTCAAATGGCATTTCCAATAGCAGAGTCCTGAGAAGTTGCTTTGAAACATGAGAATGTTGACATTCGGCTTGAGCAAGGCCTTTGGGGCCTTGGTTCTGAAGGTGAGTATACAAAGATGAAGATGCTTATGGGCCCTTCCAAGCACAGTAGCATCCTGGGATGATACAAGTACAGACTTTAACTGTCCTGTGTGAAAGTATGAAACGGGAAAGGGACATGATAGCCATGGCACCCCCATCAAGCTCAGACATTCTGGACCATGAGAACTCGGTCCACCCACTACCATACTACTGGGTCATTACCAAACTAGACTCTTGATGAGCTCACTGCGGGGAAGCTGGCCTGATGTTAGGGCCTCCTCTAACACAGTTTAGATTCAAGGTCATTTTCAATTGTCCTCTTTTTAAAAAAAAAAAATCCCTCAAACATTTCATTTCAGTTTCTTTTCATGCTGATACATAGATTCACCATGGCAGGGAGAATCGCCATTCATCCCACCAACACGTCACGATTCATTTCAACCTCCTTCTTGCCGCCGCTGACCCTTGTTAATTTCTGAATTCTCATCCATCATTTTCGGAGTTTCACTTAGAGCCCAGTTTCGGGACTAGTTGTGTCATCAGTCTTGCAGGTGATAGCCTACTTCTTCCACCACAGCCGCTGAGATTGCTGCTTGCTTCTCTAGAACACATTCTGCCTGCTTCCTTGACAACACCATCCTTACCAGTAGAAACATAGCCCCTTCTCCCATCCTCTCCCTCATGGAAGCTGCTTTACGAAGCACTTCTCCCTCCTAATTCCTAGTCCCCTCCCTTAACCAGCCCTCATTAATCCATCTAATTACTCGCAATGTATATAGTAAGAATCTAGTTGGGCCCTGAAAATAGGTTGGTGAAACAAAAAGATATGGTGCCCACTTTCATACATTTAACACTTAGAAAAGTGCAATAGAACATATTAACTCACATGTGGTACCAGAAACATGTCCACAGACTTGCGACTCAACTGTTTCCACCATTATTATTTGAAATTATATTCATGCAGTTACAAAAACACTAGTAAATACTGACACATTATTGGGAAATAAAGATATATGTTAAAATACTAAAAATCAATATGAAATGATGCCTTAAGATCAAAATTGTTTCCATGTATTACCAATACTGCATTGCTTAGAAAAGTAAGGGTTAAAAAAAAAAAAAAGAAAGAAAGAAAAGTAAGGGTTTATATGGTTCATTGGTTTTATCCCTAGTATTGCTTTTATACTTAATGGTTGAATATATATTTATTATCAGTGTCTTAATAATGCTACGAATGTACTATCACATACTTAAGTCTATTGAGAGGTGACATTTTAACCTTCAAGCTCTCTCAAAATCTGTACCATGATCAACTTTGGCAGAATTGGCAGAAAGCACTTCTTAAGACCACCCCTAATTATCCCAGAAGTTTGTCAGCATAATGTTAAAACTTTAAGATTTTTTCAAACTTTAAAATGGAATATATCTTGCATGCTTCAAGTAGCACACTGCAGAGTTCAAACTATGCTCATTTAAAGGTGGCTTCTGAGTTACACTGGCTTTGCTAAGTCTCAAGGGTCCAGCCAGTATCACAAGCCCATTATATTAGTATGGCTGCTATTTTATGGAAAGTACTAAAAGAACTTATAAACCTCAGACTGTAATATCCAAAGTTAAAACATGAGCTTTAACTCTCTCTCTCACACACATATGTAGATATCTATCACCTATCTATCTGTCATTGTATCTGTGTATCTATCTATGTATCTATCTATCTTAAACAAGATTTTTCTAAATAGCTACCCAATCAAACATAATTTTTCACTTGTAGAACTCTATCCTAGATATTCTTTAAGATCCTTATATTATATTTTTTATTTTGATCTGAAATCTCTGAGTAGTTTTTTTTAACCACACACACAAAAATGTTACACAACATCTATTTTAATTAAGATTTGAACATTGGTCTTGCTTGCATCTCTGGAATACAAAGTTCTTCATTCTTCAAATGTACACGTTAACCTCTGGGCCATGAGTTTGGATTACTGCAAGGATGACCCTCATGCATAATTAACCTGTTGCATGATCTATAACACCTGTGCTTGGTTCCTATCTAAATCACTTCCTACTCAAGTCATTGTAGATTTAACTGTTGCAATAAGCCAGTATGGAAACCCAAGCACCATTCTAAAGACTTTTCTACATATTCATTTTATTCCAGTAAAAATAAAGAAAAATAATTTGAGTTCCACATTTTTCATTGCTTTGCCTTCATTTTTTCTCTTTTTCTATGGCATTAAACCTTTCTAATTGGGCACTGGAGAGATGGCTCAGCATTTAAGAACACTGGCTGCTCTTCTAGAGAACATAGGTTCAATTCCCAGCACCTACATGGCAGCTCACAACTATCTGTAACTCCAGTTCCAGAGGATCTGTCACCCTCACACAGACATATACGTAGGTCAAACACCAAATGTACATAAGAAAAAAAAATTTTTAAAGAGTTTAAAAAACTATCTAATTGTAAAAGAACATTCAATTCATAAATATAAAACATAGGCATCTAAACTCAAATGGAACAGTAGTAAAATAATAAAAACAATAGATGGATGAATTGTTGTATGGAAAGAAAAAATGGAGGGTGTGGGAAAAGGAAGGAAGAGTGGAAGAAAGAAACAATGAGATAATGAAGGAAACTAGGATTTGGGGTAAGGCTGTGCTCAGAGATGTAAGCAGAATCTGGCTTTTCCTTGATGGGCTTCACACAATGTCCACCCTGCTAAGGCTCCAATCCAGTGGAAGTGAGAGATTTTCTTCCACTGGTCATGACAAGGACCTCACATGCTTATATTATGCAACGACTCAGGAATAGGGAACAACACAAGTTCTTCTGAGTCATAAGCCTAAACTCAGCATCACAGGTAGAAGCAACAATGCCCTACTTAAAGGCTGAGCTACGGGGCAAAGATGGTATCACGAAGGAAAACTGAAATGCTAACACCAGGAGAAGGGTGTAAGAACACTAGGTAGCCAAAGCAGGCTGTCAGCCATTGCACCCTAGCTTAGCTTCGGTCCAGGGACTTCCAGAGGTACAGTTCTAGGCCTTCTCTGTTTGAGGCCATAATGGTGGAAATCCACTGGAAAGGGTGCGAAGGGCCTTGGCTAGGGGCCTCACCTCCATATGAGTCCCACTGCTTTTATTTAAATGATACCAATTTGCGATGACTGACTGAGCAGTATTATACAATACACAGGCCATATGTGGCATGTCTTGAAACAATCACCTTTATAGGATGCAATTAGGATTGGTAAAGAGGAGAAGGGGGCATTCTTTTTCTCCCTGTTTTCCACTGATAAAATAGAAGACATGTTTAGTTAAAATATCACCAGATTATAAATAATATTTGACCTCTGCTTATTTATACCAGAAAGAACTTCAAGTAAATAAGTGTCTACAAAGCTACAATCACTTTATATGTTATTCTCCCAGAATCCTCTGCAACAAAGACTGAGCAATGCAGGTGGCTCTCTTGCTACTGTGTCTGCTTCTCATCTTGAAATGTAGCAAAGTTGTATTTTTTTCCCTTAAATAAATAAGACCCTGTGGTATGTCTGTTTCCGAGTATCATATATACCAGAGCTAGATGGACAGAAAGACACAGAGGGTAGAACAGTCTTGACAGTCCAGAAGCCAGCAAAGCTATGCTTCCCCTAGAACAGTGCTGACTCTCCACAGACATGGCTTCCAGAAGGGCAGCCTCCACAGACCTGCATGAAACTCTCTTTGTCTGGGCACAATCTGAAAGAGCTGATTGGGAAGAAACTGAGAATCTGGGCTAGCTGAGGGGAGATCACATCACAGCTCTCACTTCTCGGAGGGCCGTGTAGAGATATGAATTCCTAGGAGTTCCCGAAGGCGCAGTATGTGACTAAAGCTTTTGTATGTGTGCCTTCTCAAGGACTGGGGGTGGGGGGGTGGAGGACACTTGCCTTAAGGAGCCTGAACCCAGAACAGTTGAAGTGACACTTGCTGTGATGATAAATAATGCCTTACACAGTGGCATGACAGCACAAGGCCCCTGCACCAGTGGATGGGGGGAGCCCAGAAAGGTTCTCTGCAAAGAGCTGGAAATGTCAGCGCTTCCGATCTTCCTAATGGAAAGATAAGATTCTTGCTCCATGCAAGCAGCAGGGCTCCTGACAGCAGGGCTGCAAACATCTAAGTATTTATTTCGGTATGTCTGCTTTGGTAGTATGCACTTATTTTTTATTTTATATTTGCCTGCACTATTCTTGAATCAAATTACTGATGATCACAGGTAGTATCTGGCTATTGAGCAACATTTTTTTTTTTTAGCAAAACACATACTCAGCATTTCTAAGTAGGAAAAAAAAAATAATGACAAATGAGAGAGAAAGAAAAAAAGGGAGATGCAGGGAAAAAATAAAGGGGACCGAGCACTGTTACTCCGTATTTACAAATGCTCCCAGCTAATTATGATGAATGGCATTTATTGAGAGCATATGAGACACGGCATAAACTTAAATGCTTTGTGTATGTTGACTTGCTTCACACAAGCACACAGAGCTAGAGTTTGTCCTTTTGCAGGTGAGGAAGCTGTGCTTTTTAGCTCTGCCATCACTGAGTACACAAAAGGGAAGGCAAGGAGGAAGGGAATGCGCTTCCCCAGAAACAGCCCGTAAAAAAGGCTGCCTCCTGACCCACACAGGGACCTGCATGAGGCCGTTATGGACTGGAGCTTGGTTAGTGTGCCTGGCTGCCCAGCTTGAGTGGGAATGGCTTAGACCACAGGTGGGTCCCAGTTTTCTAAGCTGAAAAAAATCAGCAGAACCTTACCCAGTCTGATGGACTCTTTAGCACAGCGCCCACTTTTGCATAACCCTGGCTGCATACGGCTATTTAGAGATGAACAACAACAAAACATAAATAAATAAAAATAAAATAAACAAACAAACAAACAAAAAAGAGTTGAGAAATCATCTTCTTGGAATTCTGTAGTCACCATAGGGGCACGGAATTTTTATGCAGGCTTTGCAAATCCGGATGCAGATCTCTAGGATGTCGGCAATCGCGCACACATCCACACATAATGGCGATATAGTGACGGTGAGCAGCTGCACCCCAGGTACCCTCATCTGTTAGGACTACATTATCTAAGACATACAGAACTCCACTGGGCTTAATAGATTTAAATCAATACACTGAATTAACCCCGGGAAAGAAATGTTGCTGAAGCAATGACGGGTGGGCGGGGAAGGATCCACATGTATAAAAGAAAATGCCAACATTTCCCGAGGTTTCACTGTGGAGTAAAGTGGGTGTGCACATGTGTTGACAGAGGTGTGTATTTATGTATATATACACTGAACATTTATGTAAATATATATATATCTGTGAGAAGAGACACTGTCACCATGGCAATTCCCTAGTGAAGAAAAAGTACCACCTCTTATAGGCATTAAATTGTGATTTTGCGAATACTCTTTACCTGAGAGAATTCAGGTTTGAGTCATTCTGAAAGTATGATAGCTTATGGAAATCAAGCCTGTTTCCTAAGTTCTTAACCACAGTTTACACGTTTTCACTGTTTTGTTCCTGAGAAACATGAGGAAAAGAAAAAAAAGAAAAAAAAAAAAGAAAATCATGCATGCTTTAGTGAGGCAACCGGACAGAATGTTGTGTCCTACAATGCTTTGAGATGTCAGCGGCTGCAGTGTGCTGCAGCACACGTGATCAAGTGAGCTGAAGTCCTTCCCGTTTGTACAGGGATATTAGATTGACGTCTTAGCAAGCCGAAACAGGCAGGACTCCGCATTCCATCCACGTCATTGCATTCTCTGCTCTATGCAACTGAACATCGTTGCCTTTCGTAGAGAGGGCATCTAGGGCTCAGTCAGCAAACGGAGCTGCCTTTCTTCCTAGAATAGATGTTTCAGCCACTGTTCCTCACTATACTCAATGGCTTTTTGAAGTTTCTCTCCTGTTTTAAGATATTATCTTTTTTAATCCCTTAGCTTATAATGAATAAAATTTGTATCTTTTCCATAAAATTGTTTTTAATTGTAAAAAAAAAAAAAAACACTGACCAAACTCTATTCCAAAATCCCAAACACCATAGTTGCCTTAGTTACCCATCTTCCTACTGTGATAAACATCTGACAAGAAGAAAACTTAAAGCAGGATGGATTTATTCCATTCAGAGTTTGAGGGTCCAGACTTCATGGTGCAGAAGTCATCTTGCAGGAACTTGCCACGCTCCATATAGTGCCCTCCAAGGGCCACTTTTCAGAGATTCCACCCTTGCCATATGTTGCCTAGCCTCCTTGGCTCTCTAGAACCACACTTCTATCAGTCTTCAAGTTCAAGTTCTTATGACAGCACATGAGGACTTTTCTAGCTCAAAGTTCCAAACTCTTCCCCAACCTTCCCACAAACCAGTTCAAACGCCTGAGAACCACATGGTCAGGTTTATCCTGTCAAGGCTTCCGTTCTCCATACCAATCTTTAAAGTCACTTTTCTCATTGTCATGGTAAAATGCTTGACTAGAAGCAAACTGTAAGGATGAAGGGCTTATGTTGGCTCACAGTTTGAAGATACAAGTAGAAAGGCCATGACAGTTAGAGACAGAGGAGGCTGATCACATTGCGTTCATGGTCAGGAAGCAGAGCAACATGAAGGCTTTTTCTCAACTGGCTTCTCCCTTTTTATTCAGTCCAGAAGCTCAACCCATGAACTAGTGCATCTGCTGTTGTAGGGGGATGCCTTCTACCTCTAGTGGCCCAATCCTATAGTCATTCAGAGGCTGATTTAACTTTAGTCATGCCATGATTTTGTCTTCTAGGTCATTCTAGATCCTGCCACCATTACTGACAACATAAATTTTCAGAACAACATTATTTTTTTTTTCAGGGAAAGTTCTTTTATGATCCACTTCTATCATTTCTAGTGGACTTCAAAGAAGAGATCCTTGTCAATTTACCAGCATCCTAGGAAAGTGTTCATTACTGTTATCTGCCATTGCCCTCCTCTTCTCTCTCCAGTGTTGGAAGTTTTAATCCCCGTTCATCTTCTGATGTTTAGAATTCTGCATTCCCTTTTTCAACAGGCACAGATGTCATTACTGTTAAAACACACCAATCACAAGGTACTAGTAATACAAATTTGAGCCAAACATTCTATCTTTGTCTGGAAGAATCTTGCAATCGGTGAAAGGGATGGTACTGAGCAATATGTCTTACTATTGGACATATTATAAGAAGCATGAAGAAAAGAATTGAGCAACTGCAAGTACATAACGAAAGGTACTCCTGCACCTCAGATGTGGTATGGTGTTAGAGCACTTGCCGAGACTATGCAAGGCCCTGGGTGCAAATATCAGCACGAATAAAAGAAATATATAAGTAACAAAAATTAGGCCTAGTTTGGGTTATCATAACCCTGTCTCAAGGAGGTTATGCTTTAGATGAGATGGTAAATTAAGAACAAAGTGAAATAAGTCAAAGAACAAGACACAAATTTAAGGTTAGACCATGCCTCATGGTAAGTATTTCAGACTCTATTTTAAGCACAATGAGAAACCACTGATATTTTCTATTGGGCCACCCTATGATATTCAGAAGAACAGTTGCCTTTCCTTCTTCAATTTCGCAGTCTCATTAAAAAAAAAAATGACACTACCACACTCTATCTTGTTGTATGGCTACTTGTATATACAGTGTCTTATGTATCTTACCTGATTTAGTACTCACACAGTAATGTTGCCAGCAAATGTCCAGGAAATGTACAATTCCTTAATAGTCTAGTTTATTAGTTCTATTACCAGTTAAAATTAGTATTATTTTGACTTTTTGCTCCTGGCCATGGTGAAAAAAAAAAATAGACCTTCTATCATTGTGTCAGAACACCTGACACAAACTAGTTGTTCCCGGGTGAAAATACAATCAGTCTTTGCGATCTACACTCCTAACAGCATCTAAGACCAGAGTCTTCTGAGCTCCCACCGGCGCTGCCCATTGCTCTCTTCTCACCAGGTTCTGTAACTTCTCTAAGCTGCATCTTCAAATTCTTCCTTAAATGAATTCCAAAGACAGACTTCATGGCCAGGTGGTCCCTGCAAGGACTACACTACTGCTCTTCTCCACTTTCCCTGTGTTGTCAGAGTTGCCCTGGCTTACACAAGAGGGACTGTGGTGGGTTGGGTATTTTTGGTGCATGCTTTCAGAGCTTTCAAGTCCATTGTTGTGGGGAGGGTGTGGCTGGAGGGTGTAGCTCACCTCCTGGGTGGTGGTGAGGAGTGGTGTGGGGGTGGAGTATGCAAGGGAAGGGGAGACTTGGAAACAAAAGGAGAGCCTCCTGCCTCTGGTTGGTGGAAACAACATTCACGGAAGGCCTTTTTCCTTTATTTAATTCTTTCTGGAAATGTGTTCAGTGATTCTGACAGGAACGTGCTTTGTTCATGTATCCAATCAGGCTGATTGTTAAGCTTAACTAATAAACATTGTATGTGCTTCTCTAACAAGTGGCTCCTTGGTCTTCCTGATAATGCTCTGCACCTTTAAATATTCTAATTTATCTTGGTAGCCTGAAAACTTCTTAGGCTCTTGTGCCATTAGTGCTCCACTAATACAGGTACCAGAGCAAACCAACATATTCCACATGATACACACGCATGGGTGGAATTGGGCACCAAAGAGCATGCAATTCAGTCTTTGCAAAATGTGTCTCACAAAGGGGAAGGGCAGAGGGACCTGAGCATGATGCTCCTTCCAGCAATAGAAGCTCCATTTTGTTTATGATTCTGGGTGAAGTATCTTTACAGAAAGTCTCTTCAGCTTTAAAATAATAATAATGTAAAATGTAAAGTTGCTGACTAGCCAACCTTTTTCACATGTAGAAAGTTTCTTTTATATGAGACGTATTTCAGTGCATATAGAATACCAGAGAAAAAGAATTCATCTCTTTTTCGATCTCTTTATGAGATACATGCATACACACACATAGATTTACATACACACACACATACATACATACATACATACATACATGTGTGTGTAAAATGTGTAGTGGAGTTGTTTTTTTTTTTTAATCAGAGAACTGAATGATTAAAAATTAACCTCTAACCCTACTGACCATGGTGTAACTTTCCAGTGAGAGGGAGTCTACACACCCAAGCAAGGACTTCTAAGCAAACTGAAGAACAAGTAGACCTCAAATCTGAAGCTTCCTGAGTTAGGAGTCCATTATCCTTCATAATTCAATGTGGACCACGATGTCCCTGGGCTACAAAGAAAACAAAGTTTGCAGAGGGAGCTAGCCTTTATGGCTTCATGTAATGCGTAGCCTGTGTTTTATTGTTAACTGCACTGAGTCTTCAAATGGATGCGTTTGAATGCCCCAGAATGCAAGTTCATAAAATGAGAAAAAGATGCATAATAAGCATGCTGGTGAAATATACAAGGGTACTCAATGTGCATGCATCCTGAACCCAGGAAGGCACGCGCTGTAGAGTGCCAGCTCTCTTTTCTAAGATGCAGCCTTTCTAACTCATCAGAGATAACAAACTGGAGAATCTGTGGGCAGCCTCCTCACTTACGTGGCCTCCCTTCAAGTCTCAAGAGTAATAAGGAGGAAGGATGGCTCTGGCCACCTGGCCATTTGTCAGCAGCAGTCTGCCAGCCTCTGGAAGAAGCCAGGCGCGGTCACAGGAGATGACGCTTACATTATTCTAGATCACCTTCCGAGTGTTTTTACAAAATGACAATATTGCTTTTCACCCATTTCCCCCTTACCCAGATTGACAGAATTACAGGTTGACATTATTGTGAAATTTTATGATGTATCATGTTAACGGTGCCAGTTTGATTAGCCTTGATTGGCAGCTTGTACCTGCACAGAAAGTGAAATACTTCAAAAGTATAAAGCCAATAGGTCTTGCATGATCGTCACAATAAACAAGATCTCTGGCTAATTTAATGTTTAACTACCTAAGAATCTCATCCCAACCACGTTCTATTCCGGCTTCATTTCTTTCACTCTCACCTTGAGGCTCAAGCTGGAGAAGAATAAATCCAGGCTAGAGTTATAAAATCAAGGCTCACTTCCCGAGGCTTTCAATGGATGGGGAACAGATTGCATGCTTCACGCGGCCCTGCTCTGCAGGACTGTCATTGGAAGCAGAATCACCTCTGATCTGGCATTTCTATAGGAAGCCAAGGCTGAGAAATGAGGCCTTTATAAACAGTGCAGGAGGCCAGGCACACACCTCTTTCTGCACTATGGTGATGCCCCCTCATCCGTTACCCCAAACTGCACCAGTACTGGGAGCCATTTGGCCTAGTAAATCACATATAAGGGTTGTACTTTCCCCTGTGGCTCTCCAGGGTGAACTAGACCTAATATTCAAACTGGAATGAGGTCCGTAGTTTCCATTCATAGTGAAGACAGAAGCCATTCTTATTACAAAATCCAGACAGAGGTGCAATTAGACACCACTGCAGGCGGCTCTTGCTGTCTGACTCCATCCAACACATGGGCATACAAAGAGGGGAAATCCAAAAGCCTCTTCCAGTCAAAAAGCTTCTATTTAATTTCTTTGTATCTCTTTTGAACTGCATCACTATGCTGTCTCATTTAAAACTCTCAGTTGCGAAGAGATCGTTCACAGGCTTCTGGATTCTGTTTGGGGCAGAGTTTCCCACAGATTTAGCACCAGAGCTGAGAGGCAAGCCACATGCTAAGGACCACATAACTGGCTGTGGAAGACAGCAAATCCTTTTAAAAACTCAAAATGAGAACTGAGGAAATGCCTCAGCAGTTAAGAGCACTGGTTGCTCATCCAGAGGTTATGGGTTCAATACCCAGGATTCATGATGGCTCACAACTGTCTAACTATAGGCACCAGGTGATCTACAACCTTGTTCTGACATCCATGGGTACCACATGCACATGGTTCAAAGATACACATATAGGCAAAACACATAAGATAATAAAAAATAATTTGAACTCCAAAATGAACACGTGTTTAATATAAATGGTAGGGCAACAAGGTTATTGTTATCACTGCTAGTTCTAGAATAGTCTCTAGTCAATCATCTGATGGGGCCCTTCCCACAGCTGGAGACAACCACTGGGACACATATGACTCACCAACATCAGGATCACGTGTTTGTATATTTATACATATACTTAAAGTGCCTACCCATGCAGAAAAACATCCTTAACTCCTGAAGAGTCCATGTGCTGCAAGCTGGCCTCTCCCCTGCTCAGCTTGAGCTGTCTGCCCGAAGGTTAGTACCTACTGGTTGAATTCCTTCCATCCACTTCCATTCCAGGGCCGGACAAGTAAGATACACTCCTGGAATGGAGAGCAGATCTCCAGGGTCTATTTCCTAGGATTTGGGTTTATATCAATAGCCTGAACTGTAAATATTATGTAGAGCCTAGGCTAATGTGGACAATCATGACAGGTAGCATACATTCAGACAATTTAAGAAACCTTGATAGATATCTTCAAGTTTGTTAGGGAAAAAAGCTCACACATGTATTAGAGTTGTCCTTATTCTGATGAGACTGGGCACGAAGCCTGCAGGTAGCTTCTAAGAGGCTGTCTGTCGATGGTGCCTAGCATCTAGATATGGTAGAGATGAGATAGGATAGATACTGATTTACATGCAGAATTTTAGGTGCACCAAGATAGGAAAGGTATGATAGGATAGATACTGATTTACATGCAGAATTTTAGGTGCACCAAGATAGGAAAGGTATTCTCTTCAAGGTTGCCAAATACAAATAGCCAAAACACTATGAATGTAATATTTATATAATTCTTGATTGTTTCGTGGTTCTTCTTGCTATACGTAGTTTATTGTATTTATGTGTAATAATATAGATGTATATGTAAAAAAGAAAAATAATAAAAAACATCTCTGGGTTGCCAAGTTCTAGAGTTTTAAAATAATAACCTAAAATGTATAGCAGGTTTTCCCAAGAGATAGTTTTGGCTCTTATTTGTATATATGTTTACTTTAAGTATGATATACATGCAAAGGAATGATCATGTTATCAAGAAATAGCTTGGTGCATTTGATTTAAGGAGTATATACATAGCACCTCTCAGTTTCTAAAATTCCACCTCAATCTCCAACAACATGGTTGAGTTTTTATCGTTTTATGATGAGAACCACACATTATTATCCTTAGCTGTCTGCTGTCTTTTGCTGAGCATTATATTTGAGATTTATCCATAATATCATAATGGCGTTGTATAAGGGTCCGTGACGTAATTTATATTGTATGATTCCTGTCCAACTATTGGTCCAATTTGATAAATCTTGAGTAAAAATAAGAAACAACTTGTTCATCTCAAATTTCAAATCTAGATCAGGAAAGTGGATAGTTTGGGTCTGTGTGTCTGTCTCTCCAGGGTTTCACAGGACAGCTCAGGATGGCCTCAAATTAACAAACCTCATCCATATCCTCCCAAGTGCTAGGAACACGAGTGTGCACGCCCACATCCAGCTAGGTAGGTTTCTATTGAATTTTAAGTAAACATGTTGGAAAAGAGAGACAGTTGAGGAAAGGCTGGCTGGCTTAAGTTAACACATATTTGGGGTACAGAGAGGACACATCAAAATACACAGAAAGCAAGATTAAAGAGCTCAGACTCTACAGCGGTCATTAAGAACTGGGATTCCTGGACCAGACAGACATAGCCCTGCGGCATCCTCCAGTGCCACAAGGTAGAGATAGTCAAACTCATGTCCTTTTCTAGGCTAGCATAAGCTTCAGAGGAAAATGGGAATGCTCACAGAGTCATTTTCACATAATAATCAACAACTGGTAATATGATCAGTCTATTCACAAAGTCTTTTCTTGGAGAAAAGAAAAAAATGCATGCAGAAAAGTACTGGAAAACATAATACAATATATTGACAAGTGTAATGTGACAGAACAAAATTATACAAATTTGGTGAAACATGCATGCTAAATTCCAGGAAACATGCATGCACGTGTCTGTGTTGAGCCATTGGTTCATTTTTCCAGTTCACCCTGATCATTATTACCTCTCAGCTTCCATTTTCCCACATGGAAAGTCAAATTCCTTTTGGTTCTAAATTCTAGCCATTTCTTCCCATTCCTACAGAAAGCCAGATTACAGGTACCCTGATATACCCTGACTTACAGCATCATCCTAGACTTGCCCAAGTAGAGGCAGAGGCATTGAGGTGGAGGGTATGGGGTGAATAAGGACAGACCATCATTAGAAGTGGCCACGGTGGCCAACAGGGCAGCCTGTTCATCTCTGCCTGGGCCCTGGTCTCTTTCTTTCTTCCTTTGTGCTCAGTTGCTCACACCCTCGCCTTCCCAGGACCTGAATGCCTCACCTCTTCTCACTGTGGGATTTGTAATCACAGGCAAGTCTTGTGAGTAATCCCAGGGAATTCCAGAGCCCTTTGCAGCTGCTCTAAATTGCTCCATTAAAAAATTCTTAGTGCAATCTACATTGTAAAACTTCATGTTTAGCAACAAAATGAGCTTGCAGCAAGATGCCCATGCAATGAAAAGCAAGGGCAGCATTTCCAAGAGATGGGGTTATTTCAGGAGCATTTCCACACAGCCTTTTTCCTCTACAAATAACTCCAAAATGGCAAAGTTCATTTCTCTTAACCTATATCCATACACCAGCTATCTTTAAAATTACAAATTGCATTTCCAGGCTTTTGTAATCTCAAGATAAATATCCTATCTACAAATTAGATTTTTTTCCTCCTAGCATTGCTAGCCATGCATCCTCTGGATGGCTCCGGGGTAACCACTATTCTCTGCTAAGGAAGCAGCTTTGCTCCCACTTAGTAGTTGATTTTAAAGAAATCAGGGCTGCTATTTCACTATGGAGAAATAGCATCTTCCCACTGCATCAAATGGGTAGTCCTTTGTTTCTTTTTCTATCTTCTTCACAGTGGGAAAAGTGGTGATTTCAGAAGCCTCGTTGTCAGAGCAAGGCAGTCCTTTGGCTGTGGTAGAGAAGGTTTTAAGAAAATACTGCACTTAGAAACAACCTAATAAAAAAATCTAAGAACAAAGCTATTTCCGAGGCCTTACATCTCTGCCATTGCCAGTCAAAATAATATGAAATAGCACAAAAGACAAGATACAGAGTCAGTTCTTTATGACAGTTTTTTGGTGGCCCTATAAGAAGAGGACCGTCTCCATAGGGGTCTAAGATCTCTTATAAAGGCCCCGTGGTGCCAACATACTACATTTGCTCATTTGTCTCATGAAATTTCAAGAGGGTAAAATTATGATTAACATCTCCCCAAACCTGATAGCAAGTAGAGTGAATGAGTAAAAGCATTGTCTACACTAAGCTATATTCACTTCCATGAGGGGTTTAATTAGGCTAAAGATCTCCTGCCATTCATGAGATACAATTACACCTCATCATTCTGATGGAATACCATGGGAAAAAATCTTGATGTCAGTAGAATCTGTGGGAGAAGTGGAGAAAGCAAGTGAGTCAGGAGCATGACCATCTAGCTGGGCTAACCTGATCTCTGGAACTGAGCACAGTGGGTGCATTCTGGGTGCTGCCAGGCACGAAAGGCCTGGCAGGTAAGAAAAGAGGCGTGAATCCTGCCCTGAGGTACATCAGCAGCCTGGAGAGCTAAGACAAGGGAAGACATCACATAAAATAGTATAGTGGTGCCATGCCAGAGTTAAGGGTGCCTTGGGATATGACGGAATGAGTAGGGTACAGGGTACCAGTGTAGGTCATAGTAGAGTGTTCATAGTGGTGTTGAAGGAACATTCTACTAGAAGATTTTAAATTGTATCCTGAGTCATAAATGAATCAGATTTGGATTTTGATACAGGAAAGGGCACACAGTGAAAAAGGAGATCTATGCAAGCAACCGGTACAGCAGATGTTAAAAGTATAAATGCAAACTATAAATATAAATGTCTAGAAATGAAGAAGCTCTGTGGAGGATGCTGTCACATGGCTGGGGCAGGTTACGTTGCAGAGGGAGACAGTGGCTTAGTTGCTTTTCCTCTTGCTGTGGAAAAAGCTGCTCAAGAGCACAGTTGATTTTAGTTCATTGCTCATATCATAGTTTCTCACGGCTGGTAAGCCCAGGCAGGTGGTCATATTATATTCACAGTCAGAGGAAGGAAGCAATGAATGCATGCTTGCGAGTGCTTAGCTAGCTTTGTCCTAGGGAATGTAACTCTCAAAGGGTTTCCCTCTTTCATGAAGGTAACCAAATAATCCTCGTCAGGCATGCCAGGGCCCCAGCTCCCACAGCTAACTTCTGCCCAGTTGACAACTAACCCTAACAATCATAGGCAGCATCTTAAAAAATCTCTAGCAGTTCTTATTGTGTTAATGATACTTAGCAAGAGATGTGCGATCATCACAAATGTGCACCACATGCGTTTGAGATGAATGGAAGGTAACAGTATATGCTTTCCCATGGATTCTGCCTCCTCCTACCAGCTCAGACATGGGTTATTGACTTTGCATGGTCAAGATGGGTCAGATCAAAGAAGTATTTTACTCATTAACTGGGAGATATATCACATGCTATCCAGTCATCTTAAATTCAAAATAAATTAGTACTTACTTCATGATCCAACTCATGACCACTAGCATTATCATTTGATTAGCTGGTAGAAAGATCGTTTTCCCGTCTGTGCATAAAGAGGTGAGAAATCATACCAGAGGCACAAGTACTATCACTTGTTTTCATTCTTCATGCCACTTGAGTTCAGCTTCTGACGACCAGATCCTTCAGTTGCTCAGTGTGAAATGCGTGTTTCATTTAAAGTCTGTTTTCATTTTCCGTACGACTATGCTAGGGATGGAAACACAAGTGCTCTAGAAGCCCTTTAATTAATCCTGAAGAAGAAACATGGAAGAATGACACTTAGGAAGCTACATATTTTCCATCCCCTTGGACCTTCTGGAAGTGTACACTGGCACAGTGGTGACAGTCAGTTTCTGCAATTAGATCTGACCTGTTAGCTACAAGAGTGTGTGGTCCTGGTTAATTCCCCTCTGTCAGCCTTCTGCCTGCCACCTGTGATGCCGGAAAGCCCGTCAATGCAAGATGCTGAGAAGATGAAGTGCTCGGACTAGTGCTGGGCACGTGGGGAGTAAACATAAAGACTGCACACTGCTCCACAGGAGTTGCTGTTTCTGCACATGCATCTTTAGCATAATGCTTTGGGGGAAAGAAAATGTCTTTGAATAATGTGATGAATTTGAGGCCATAAATGTGATCACTGATTCATAATAAACATTATAAACAATATGAGAATTTAGATGCTCCAAATATAGGAGGCATAACAAAGTCCTCACCTCCAAGACCCTTCAATGTAATCCACATCTGATTTCTTACCCACACTGGCATACACTCTCTAGATATGCCTGGAAACTTCCGGAATTGTGTTTATTTTTAAATGTTTTGAATTTAGAATTTCACAGAAATTACAGTTAAGAGTCTTTTTAAAACACAGAGTGCCAGCTATATTTCAAAAACAATAGCTCTTAAGCTTTTACAAATATAACATAAATCCATCTCTATCCAGGAAGGATGAGCTATCCAGGGGGAATGGTGTAAATACATTTCCTCTAACATTGTTCCTGGTTTCCTCTGACATGTGTTGACTGCCCTTTAAGATGGGAACAACATGAGTGAGAGACATTTTATCTTTAAAACCGCACTTTGTCCTACAAATGATGTAAAGAAGTTTATAAAGACATTAACAACCCAGCATGGCACAGCATGCAAACAGAAGGTAATACATGTGAAGTAAGGAGGTGGACTGAGGAACGGAGAGGAAGGCAGTAGGGACATTAACCACTAACAGATATGCTAGAGTACAGTCACAACCCGCATCTTCCCGCTGTGTACAGAGGCTACAGCCCATTGTCACACTAGGGACGCAAAAGAAACATAACTATTATCTTATAAGCCCCATAGAATAATCTTCCCATTGACTTCCAAATCAAAGGAACTCTGATATATGATTCCCATGTGGTTGCAGAAAGCACAATGGTTAGCTGGGTTGCTAACTTCACGCTGCCCGGTGTTCTGAACGGTAAGGCTGATTCCACAGCACCGTAGCACCCAAGAAATCCTCTCGCCAACCAAGCTGATGCGATAGTGATTTCCTTCCAGTAGACTGTTAGGAGTCACTGTTAGAAGAACAGCAAGTGATAATGAATAACTCTGTTATGAAGGTGAGAACATGGCACTCAGGTGATTCGTATGTCCCCCTGAGAATTCTTGAAGTGTACTTTGTGTTTGTGTGTATGATTTGGCTTCTACAAATCCATCGGCAGTGCCAGAGTACACTTCAGTAAGCTTGAGCGGGCTCAACTAGATTAACAGAAGAAGGATTACTCCAGCACTCTGAGACTGCTTAGAATGCCTGCATCATAGATACCCGACTTTTATTCATGTATACCTCAAAAAGTACGGCTGAGGCCAAATAATACTGCCTCCAGAGAGCTATAAAACCTACGGCGATGAAGAACAGCAGACTAGTGATCCTGACCCCAGCAACCTTACTTTTTGACCACCACCACGACATGTAACTCCATGGATCTCTCTTTAATCACATGTAAAATCTGAATATTGGACCAGTCATAGCCCTCAGTGTTTATGAGACAATGGTGAATCAGCAATTAGCACTGATAACCAGTTTCTGTGCACTGTATCTCTACTCAGAACAGACCACATGGGACAGAGGCAAATGCTGATAGCCAATGAGTGATTCAGAAGGTTCTGAAATCTTTTACCTTTTTTTTCCCCAGAAAGGATCCACAGTTATAAGTAAGAGGAACATAGCTTGACCTCTACAATCTTCAAAGCAGAACATCTACTTTCAAAGAGATCTTAAGATATTTAGGAAGGGGTCCTTACTCCAGGACAGCACAAATCAGAGCTGTTACATTCAGATGGGATGAAATAATCATCTCAAAATAGTCCCTCCCCCCTGGCCCCCCAGCTGCAGGCCTGCCAGCCAATGCCATACTCTGCTCTGCTCTAGGCTAGCCGTCGAGCAGACTAGTTAAAAGACAATTAGTCCAATTTCACATTCTCTAGCAGCCGAAAAATTTCATGTTATTTCAGTCACAGTGGATGGATGCCAAGTTCACTGGAAGCAGCCCTGCTGATTTATCCAGCCCATTTTAATACTTTAGAAATACTGTTAAAACATGGCTGTCCTAATTACGCAGGGATCAACGCACAGTGTCCCCCTCACCCAGGACTCTCCCAGAAGGGCTGCAATCAGCTGCATTCCCCTTAATTTCACCATGCAATTCCAACTAATTTCATCCTAGTACAGTGCTGTCAGACAACTCCCATGCCTCTGCGGTTTTAATCGATTAGCTCAATGTCTCTATAATGCATCACCAGCTGCCAGGCACAGAACTGGACGCTCTGCAAGCGTTTCAGCTAAAAGACAGTTTAATTACTATACCAGCTTCTCAAAGGCATAGGCACAAAGCCTTGGAATCAAATTATTAAAATATTTGGTGTCAACAAGCCACTTTATAACTGAGCAAACAATGACAATCCAAAGATGGAAATAAGGAGAAAGTCAGTCTTTGATTGTGAACAAGCCTTTTATGGACTGTAATATATTCAAGCAAATGGATGACTTCAGCGTCACTGTTTCTCAGAGGCAATTGCACTTGGGGCATTCTCATGTGACATATAAGGACAGGATATATATATTTCACATTGGGAAAGAGAGCAAATGAGTCTTAAGTCAAGTTTTACCTTGAAATCATGGATTAACGTAATTTGCCCTGGCCACTTATGCACCCCTTAGCTCTCAAAGCTCACCAAGCAGAATTCAAGTACCTGTGGTCAAAACACACTAGTAGATGAGGACATTGAACACTCAACCTGGACGACGTCAAAAATTGATTCCAGTTACTCTGCTTATTATAGTATAGATTTTTCCCCCTAATCTAGATGACAAAGGAACAAGGAAAGTTGTCACAAAGGAAAACTACATTTGTAGCATGACTTCACTGTTTATATAGGATTGTGACAAAAATAAGCAACCAAGAGGAATGAATTCAAATATATGTGTACTGTTTAGTTTTGTGTCACACTGACACAGCTAGAGACAAATTGAGAAATGCCTTCATAATCTCAGGCTGTAGGCAAGCCTATAGGGCATTTTCTTAATTAGTGATTGATGGGGGTTGGGCAACCCATGGGTGGGGCCATCCTTGAGCTGGTGGTCCTGGGTTCTATAAGAAAGTAGGCTGAGCAAGCTATGGGAAGCAAGCCAGTAAGCCGCACCCCTCCGTGGCCTCTGCATCAGGCTCCTGCCTCTAGGTTCCTGCCCTACTGGAATTCCTGTCCTAACTTCCTTTGATGACAAACTGTTACATGGAATTGTGAGTAAAATAAACCCTTTGTCCCCGAGCTGCTGTGGTCATGATATTTCATCACAGCAATGGTAACTCTAAATAAGACAACAAACAAACAAAACAAAAACCAAACAAACAAATAAACAAAACCAAAACTAACAAAAAGACTCTGAAGATGAGGATCGATATATTTAAGGCCAATAAGAAAACCAAGCAACCTATCATCTCGGATCCCATTCGAGGGACCAAGCGAAGGTCTTTGCTGGTTTGTTATCTTGCATCAAAGAGTTCTTAATATTAGTCCACAAACAAAAGAAATTACTGATTGCAAAACAAATGGTTCTCAAAAAATTTCTTAGACAAAATCCAACCCCCCCCCAAAAAAAAACCCTGCACAATTATCCAAAGGAGAGCACAGTGTGGAATGGCCTCTCGATTCCTTAGTACCGCATACACAAACCCAGACATCAATAATTCATTTTTAAATTTGCTATGTATAACAGTTTACATTTAGTTTTGGCATTTTACTCTGCTTCTTTAAAGTTCCTTTTGATTATAACTGCTATCTGGAGACACACTTGTATTTATGTCAGAGTGCCTGCTGACAGCACTCACAGAAACTGAGTGAGTGCCCACCCTGAACCCTATGGCAAAGAAGGCGCTAATTAAATAGTTGTCAACTATATTTTATAGTTTAGTTTAAAGCCTTAGAATATCTTCTTTTGGATTTCCTCAAAACTATCCTTTTTTTCCCATACCTTTTCCTTCATTGGCCACATGATTTTGGCTCAGTAAAGCATGCTTCATTTCCTTACATAGTCAAAATGCTTCCAACTGCACTATGTAGTAAGACTCACACATCACGGAAAAAGTAAACAGAAGTAGAGACTCAGAGAATCCCATTAGTGTCTCCATATTCTTCTAGCTGGTAGCAAAACCATAGTCAAATCCCAGGCCACAGATTTTTGTTTTGTTTTGTTTTTGAGACAGGGTTTCTCTGTGTAGCCTTGCCTATCCAGGACTTGCTTTGTACACCTGGTTGGACTAAAACTCACAGAGATCCACCTGCCTCTGCCTCACCAAGAACTAGGATTACAGGCCTGGGCCACTGTGCCCAGCTCAGGCCACTGATTGCTTTGCTTTGTGTTTCCTGTCTGTGGGAGATGTGAAGACCGACTGTAACCGTGAAATTTCCAACCCTATTCGATCCACCTACAACTCAGCTTCTATACCTAAGACTCAGGAAAAAGGGGTGGGGGTGCTGGAAGAGCCAGAAGACTAGAAAGGTGTCATGTATGTATGACAGGGAAGCTGTGGTCATCAGATCCCAACAACATGGTGGCCTAAATAAGGTCTGTACAATGACACCATGTCATCCTAACATGGAAGAAAGAAATCCCTACCTAAAAAGTCCCATGGCTGATGACAGAGCAAGTATTAGTCTTCTCCAGAATTTTAATTCACATTCTGTCTCTCTCTGACATACATGTATACATATACATATATATATATATATATATATATACACATATATATACATATATGTACATATACATATAAATATATATATATAAATTCTCTAACACACACTTATATATGTGAGTATATATATTCATATATATGTATATGATACATACACACACACACACACACTCTTTAAGTAATTAGAAAGTGTCCACTTATTCATGACTGACTATAAAATGGAAGTTCACTAGAAGGAACAGGAGTCATTTTCACACTGTCACACAGTTTTCATATATTTGGGGTACTTTTCTTATCACACCCCCTTTCAGATCCTACTTGAGACCTCTTTGTTAAAACTTGGCACCTAGGGCGGGCAGTGTTGGTACATGCCTTCAATCTCAGCCCTTGGGTAGCAGGAAGATCTCTGAGTTCATGACCAGCCTGGCCTACAGAGCGAGTTCCAGGATGGCCAGGACCACACAGAGAAACCCAGTCTTTATTAAAAAAAAAATGTTGGAACCCACGATTTTTATTATCTTATTTTCCTCCTACGTTGCCTCCTCTTAAGGTCCTCATTTTCAAATCTTCAAGTGCTGGAGGCTCCTTGAATTCTTCCCCAAAGCCCTTTCTTCTCTAGCTACATGTATTCCCAGGAGACTACCTCACCCTCTAGCTACAGATATCAGATACACTGATAACTCTCCACCAGAAAAGCCTAGCCTGCTGACTACCTAACTACAAGGTCACACTGTAGTGGCTTGGCATGACATCTCTTTAAAGTTACCTTTTACAGTCATAACTGAAAATTCTCCTTCTTCAAGTCCATGATTTCCAGGAACTTTTCTACATGCTTTGTGTGGCTCCTGTTACAGGTCATCTCACAGCAAAGGCAGGAGTTGTGAAGCCAGGGAGTCCTTCCTGCCTCAAGAATCCACATGCAGCCTGTCAACAGATTATGCTGGCTTCCCCTTGAGAATATCTCCCAAGCAAGGCTTGTGTCTACTGCCACAGTCTCTGTGAGTTTATCTGTGCATTATACGTGAGTCCAGCTGTGTCCAGAAGACACTGTCTTCTTGGAGTCGCCCACACACTTTGGCTCTTACAATCTTTCTGCCATTTTTTGTTTGTCTGAATTTTTGCTTCTTTTGTTACTGTTTTTTGCTTTGTTTTTAAGGTGGCTAATAGGGCTTAGGAAAGGAGAGGAAGAGGGAGGTGGGAAGAGAGAAGGAGCTGATATAAAGAACATAAAGTTGGATGGTTGAATGGTGGGGGATTTTGGGAGGAGTTGAGAGTGTGAAACATTGTATGAATAAAACTAAATAAAAATGTTAAAAAAAAATCTCAAAAATATACATCTACCCCAAATCTGATCACTTCCCACTCCACCACACCGTGATTTGGGATTTGAAGTTTTATAGTACAATCTTTTGAACTAGTCTCTTTGTTTCACTTTGGCCCTTTTATATCTTTCTTATACAGCTACCGGAGAAATTATGTTTTTTTCTTCTGGTAGTGTTGATTGTCATCCTGAAACTCCATAGTGTTCTCCTTCGCCTCTTTGAGAGATGCGGAAGCCTCTGTCTTGTCCCTGTTGTGACAGGACCATTCTTTCCAGCTGTCGATCTCTCCTTGTCTAGACACACGATGCCTCACTTTCCCAGTAAGTTCTGATCAGTCTCACTATCGTAGCTCTGCACTTTCTCACACCAGGGTCTCTTCCCAGGGAGGCATGGGATTTGCCCCTAACTTTGTGGAGATTTCTCCCTCAATACCACTTCTCAGAGAGACACTGAGATGCTTGATGCACCCTTAAGACCCCTGATGTAGCTTCCCAGTCCTTTACAGCAGCTAACTTGTTTAAGAATGTGACACTCACATCACATACACATTTGATGACTTTCTTCTCTGGTAGAAGGTAAGTTCTAAAACAGCAGAGTTGTTGGTGTTGTTACTGTTGGTGTTGTTGTTTTCTGTTAATTTGTCTGTTCCAATGACTGCCACATAGTGGGTACTTGGTGATGACGGTGACAATCACTGAGGACTCAGATGAAGTGAATTGCATATGGCTACCAGCTTATCAACTCCAGAGCTCACACTGGAAAGACTTCCCTCTTCCAGCACTTACCACTTTGCTTCCTGACCACACACAGTGAGAATTGAGCCACTGTAAAACCCCATCCTACCCCACCCTATCCCACCCCATGAGCATGCCACCCAAATGGCTGGCATTTTGTTTCTGGGTTTTCTTTGCAAGAGAAAAAATACTTGGAGCACTGTCTAAACTGCTCTCTCTCTCTCTCTCTTATTCTGTCATGTTGCCCAGTTTTCTCTGGAGCAATTATTTTGACATGCATTTGTATTTGTCAACTTTCTCCTATGCTGGATGTGAGCTCTGGCAGGGGCTGGATTTGTCACGTTCACTTCTGTTCCACAAACACTTGGCACACACTACTTCCTTCCTAAGTACTCAGAACATGAATAAATAGATGACGGTGTCTTACATGCTACCATTCTTTCTCATGGAAAGTAAGAATTCAAGCGCCAAAGAAGCACAAAGTGGGGTGAGAAGGATCTATGGTACAGGCACTCTTCTCTCACTACCACTTATCTAAAGGCATAAGAAAATAATCACCTTAATTCCTGTTTATAATAATTTACTGTGCTTTTCATATGTCAAGTATGTTATATTCATTATCTCTGATCCTCACACTAGTCCCGTGAAATAATTACTATTATTATATTCAATTTACAGGTAAAGGAACTAAATGAGCCCTGGAAAAATGATAAAAGAAGTAACTATCTAGGAGTGATTGTCTCACAGTTTGGAAGGAATGGACATAGGATTCATCTCAACATCAATGTCCTCTTTTAAAACTTCCTAATCAATGTTGAGTCCAATAAATCATACTATTTCCTTAAAATTGGTGGAGTGTTACTGGGAACAACCACTACTGTTCATAGCATGGTGGGTGGGGCCATAAATGAATGGTCACATTTCCTTGCGGCCTGGCAGAAGGTCATCAATTCAGACAAGCCCTATGAGAGATGACATAAATCTTGCAGATAGAATAACTAAAGGAAGGAAAATGAATTGCTCTGAACTAGTTTGAAAACTACATCCTCTTCTCCCCTCACTACATCTGTGCTCTCCTGTTGGAGAGCTACCACTTTTTTGAAAGTAACAGAAATAGGATATTCTTGGCTTTTTAATCAACTTGCATGGGGCACACTTATTTGATGATTAGTCAAGAAATGATGGAATATAAATAATTCTTAAGGTCCAGTGATGATGCAGCCAGTATCACGTAGTAGGATCTACGGCATGGCCTGGAAGCCAAAAACCTGACCCTGCCAGTCTCCACAGGCACTGACCCCATAAGGGTTCTAAACATCAGGGTTAGACACAGCAAATGTTTCTAGCTGTACCTAGTCTAGGCTAGCGGGGGTGGAGGGTGGGGATAACTTCACAACCCAATTGGACATGGTTCTAGTTTGCTTTCTGTTGCTGTGATAAATACCATGACAACAATAAAAAAAAAAAAAAAAGAACATTGGGGGCTTTATTTCAGCTTATATCAGGTCACAGTCTATCCTTGAGGGAAGTCAGAGCAGGAACTGGATCAGACACCATGAAGGGACATTGCTTACTGGATTATTTGTTATCCCATGCTTGGGTGGCTTTCTTATACAGCCTATGCCCACTTACCCACAGACGTTGCCATCCACCAGGAACTGGGCCCTCCCACATCAATCCTCGACTATGACAGACTCGCGGACAAGGCGTGGGCCAATCTTCGAGTGCGGTTCCCTCTTCCCAAGTGACCTTAGGTTGTGTCAAGCTGAAGAGCAGTACAGTACCTTACTGTGCCTTACAGCATCTTACACTCTTACTTTTTATGTTGAAAGAATCATATGTAGTTCTAAGGTTTTAAGGTCTTAAAAATCATAAAGTCATAAAAGTTATGTTTTGAAAGGAATTGGCTCTTTCTAAGACAAAGAAAGTTGATCAAACAGTCAAATTATACTAATTTATTGTGACTATCTAACACTATCAAAGCAGAAGAGAGGGAAAAAAAAAACACAAAGAAGTAAGGCTAGTGGGAACATTGTCAATTGAGTGAGAGCTGCATAAAGACAGTTCTTTAAACACAAATTCTATCCTTGACATGTCTGTTATGGATTTGACTTCACAAGGAAGCAAAATTACTTAATTCATTATCAACCCACCCTGATTTAGATCTATGCATGTGAAAATCTCTGTTACTAATTTTAATTGCACTATTCCCTCTCTACAGGATACTATTAAATTGGTTTGGTGGAATACTAGTGAATCACATCAAAGTGGTGGGCTACATTTTATAATATATCTAAATAACGATCCCATTTCCCCAGCATGTTGCCATGCATTTTAAGTATTAATATTATGACTCTGGTTTAGAAGAACGTAGCCTTTTTCTTTAAAATAAATTTTCTTGCTCTTTTAGCACTGTTAAAATTGGGCTGGATTTTAAGTGGCTAACGAGTAATAAAAGAGCAATATCTGCTACAGGGAACCACAAAAACATGCCGGCAGGCACATAAAATATGTCCATGGAAGTCACTTGCAGATACATCATTCTGATACAGTAATGGTTTTTCCAAACTAAGTAGGCTCCCTTTTGTAGCTGTACTTTATTATCTGGATTCTTATTTTCACTCTTACCCCTAGACCTTTAGAGAGAAGTGGGGGTTTTTTTCCCTCCTCTTTCACTTGCACATTTGTAAATTCAGAGAAGTGGAAAGGGTCAAGAGGAAAGAAGTTAAGTCATGATTCAGATCTGAGAAGGTGTACAAGCTTTGCCACTGTTGGGGGTCTGTGGCTTCAGTTTTGTTCACTGTTTCTGCTTCTCCAACTAATAAAATGAAAAGCAGCAGCAGACTTTTTTTTTTTTAAACATGGTTGCAGATGCAAATTCCTGCCATGCCTTTCTTCCTTCCTTCCTTCTTTTCATTCTTTCTACTTTCTTTTTGTTTTGTTTCTTTGTTTGTTTGTTTTGGGGACAGGGATTCTCTGTAGCCTAGGCTGTCCAGGAACTAGCTCTGTAGACCAGGCTGCCCTCAAACTCTGAGATCTGCCTGCCTC
Source organism: Acomys russatus (assembly GCF_903995435.1). Lineage (NCBI taxonomy): Eukaryota > Metazoa > Chordata > Mammalia > Rodentia > Muridae > Acomys > Acomys russatus. The sequence goes on along the minus strand of NC_067137.1, from coordinate 64,919,587 downwards.
TGCCTCCCAGGTGGTGGGATTAAAGGCGTAAGCCACCATCATATGTATTTCTTAATAGGGAGGCCTCTTGTCCAAGGTGCTTAGGTGAAGGAACAGGAAGCTCATATTCCAGCCTCTGTCCAGGCACTGGACTCAGACTCAGTTAGCTCAGAGTGCTCTCTCAGCGCACTGGACTCAGCCTCAGTTAGCTCAGAGCGCTCTCTCGGCGCACTGGTTTTTTTGTTTTGCTTCTCTTATGTGCAAGTTGGTTTAATTTGGAGTTTTATGAAGCTCCATTGTACAATATTGTAGATCGACTTCAATACTAAACTAAAAAGAAGGAGGCCAGCCCTGAAGTGAGAGCGATGGTGCACCTGAAAGAGGGTGGGTCTGAAGACAGAGTGGACAATGGAAAGGCTAATTAGGTCTTGGCTAGATACAGGAGGCCAGGGAGCAGGCAGAATCAGGGTGTCCTAGAGTGACTGGATGGCACTGCCAACAGGAATAGAAAGTGTGCTTGGGAAGAGTGTGCTCATGAACACATTTACCAGAAGAAACCAGAGAAATAGGGAGAGGGTGGAGACTGGGGGGGGGATACGGCACAGCGGGGAATCCAGGAGAGCTGTTTCATAGAGAGCTGTCTTGCTTTGTTGGGCAGTCATCCATTCGGCACTAGTGAGTGTGCCAAGCATTTACTCCAGTGTTGGATACACAGTAAGACAAGTACCTCCTACTCCTCCTGCACGACTTTCACAACCCAGGGAGCCCATGTGTTTATCCAAAGAGCTAATCAACGGCTAGCATTTTCCACATTACTATACATGCCAGGACTGTGCAAATTGTTTTAACACAGGCACAGTTAGTTGATCAGGATGGAATAAATAGTATAGCTTCAAACATGTAAGGTAGGAAAGTGCAGCCTCTGTCAGACTAAGCTGCTCTGTGAGTCACTGAATGATGAGTGCAGAATCCTGGTTCAAACCCAAGCTCAGCCTTGATTTGACTTCTACCAATTTCTCCCCTGTATAGGGCAGAAAAGGGAGCTATTTAGAGAAGCCGTATGGGGGAGGGCTCCATCCAAGAGAAGCAGCTGAGGACTGGTGCAGGAAACGCCAAGGGCAGGTTTAGAACAGTGGCACCGGAAGCCAGGGGGAGGAGTCCCAGGAAGGAGGAGGAAAGTGGGAACAACCCAAAAGCCCCTAAACAGGAGGAAAGTCAAGCCGTCCGGAGCCCTGACCCTCCACAGACATCGCTGTCAGAAAGGCAGCAGCACCAACACGGAGATGGCTGGAGCCCTGCACCGTGAGACCAGATCAGCAGATGACAATGACCACGATAGGAGATGGCAAACCATGGAACTGAAGGGAAACCGAAGCGGAAATGCTGGTCCAAACTAACTGGAGGCAGGGGCATCAGGACAGTGGTTCAGAGAGCAAAGTGAATTTTCTTTTTGCAGTGGCACTATTCTGTAGTAGAGGGTTTTTTGTTTTTTTTTTTGGTTTTGTTTTGACTCCCAAAGGTAATTGCACTGGATGAAAATGCCACATTGTACAATGTTAAACCTGCCAATATTCTGGTGATGTTAAAAAAATATATATCACTTCTCTGACGCTGCTACAAGATATTTAAGATTATGGTTCTGATTTAAAACTCAAAGTTCTAGTCAAAACAATCAGTTGGGAGGAAGGTTAAAAAAAAAAAAAAAAAAAATCCCAGTGCTATGACTGTTTGGACTGTGATCAATAAGATACTGTCTTGGTGGAAGAAAAGAGCAGCTCCAAATCTGTATGGAAGACCTGTTGAAAATCACCATGTTAGAAAGTGGTGTGTGTGCTGGAAGGGCAGCACCACAGCTATGAGCATGTGCTGGTCTCATAGAGGAGTCAAATAGGACCCCCAGCACCCATGTTTGCCAGCTCAAGACTGCCTGTAACTCCAGCTCCAGGGGGCGTCTATCAGTTATAGTTCCCTCTGACAACTTCACACGTACAAACACACACACACACACACACACACACACACACACACACACACATACACACACACACACACACACATAGATACACACACAGACACATACACACACAAACACACAGATACACACACAGACACATACACACACAAACACACACACAGATACACACACACAGAGATACACACACACAGACACACACACACACAAAGTATTTTCTAAATTAAACAATTCTGTGCATAGTTCAAACCGTGACTTCCTACAATACTGAATGATGCAGGATTGAGAGACTTGATTTCTAGCAGAAGCAAATAGGTTACAAGTGCTAGGCAAGGGGCTGGCCCAGGCCTGGAACTTGGTAAGTACTTCAAGGCATTGCCTCTGTCTTCATCAACTTATTCATTGGTTTTGAAATTTATAGTCACTTAATTTAAACATGTTTGTGTGTGTGTCTGTGTGGGGGGGGAACAGAGTAACATCACAGGAATAAAAAGCAGCTTGATCTCTTTTTATTTCACACTTCCCTTTGAAGCAGTCACTAAGGATTATTCAAGGGCTGATTCTTCGTTCCAGACTAACTGTAATAAAGAGTGTGACATGTTAAGTTTTATAAATACCTTGCCAAAAACTATCCCTGCCCCTTGGAAAAAAAAAAAAAAAACCAGAAGGAGAAGAAATGGATATACTAGTTACAGTCCATGCCAGAAGAGTAGACGGTGACAGAGGAAAGTGCTAATTTAATTATGCTAATACTGTGGAACCAGATGGCAGAACAGGCAAACAGGGAAGGGATTTTTAAAGATGAGATTTTCTTTTTTTTAAATAAATATTTGTGTTCCATAGCTCTACCATACGTGCATGGGCACAGTACTATCCTGTCTCTCAGTGTGCTTGTTATCTTTAAGAATGGTGTTCTGAAGCATGCTAAGGCACATGTCCAACCCCCCTCCTCCTCTGCCTGCCACCCCCCTCCAGGAAGGCCTCTGACCCAACTTGCTGGCCTGAGATGGCTTCAGGGAGGACCTGTTTTCAAATGATACCCCTTGCTTGGGCTACGTGGAGTCAGAGGTTATAAAACGAGTGTACTTACTGTGTCAATGAGCCATGCTGTTTATTTATACCCAGGTGAATGATACAAAAAATTCTACATAATTCTGCCTTTTCAACATCAGCTTACATGTTCAAAGGAGGTGTCTCCTCCATCCTTCTTTTCTCCTCGTCATGCCCTCTCTTCCACATGCTTTTGTATTTAACTCTCCAATCCCTCATCTATATGTTGTTAAGTAATAAAACGCCCACCTCCATCAGGCAGAGGTCATCTTTCCTGTCTCTTCTCATAAAGCACCTCACCCAAGTCCTTGGCTGGCAGTATGGAAACACCGCTCTATCACCGCTCCCTTGACAGGGTCAGTCTCTCACTCCCCTAGTTCTGGAAGTGTGTTTGCCGATAGTTCACAACTGTCAAATCCCTGAAGCCTTACCCTCAGCCACTGATAACCAAGTCTTCTGAAAATGTCTGGGAGGATACACAGAGAGGAAAAGGCAGATGGGGATGATGACTAGTAGAACCAAGAACTTAGAACTTGTGGGTAAAAACCTTCAGAGTCGTCAACTACCTACATATCTATATCTAAAAGGTTAGTGAATGCTCAAAGGGCAGGACAATCAGAGGCTACGCCGTGACTGAATCTGAACTGGGTTCTGTCATGTGCTACATTGGACTCATCAGATTAGAAATCTGGAAGGACAGACAGACAGACAGACAGACAGACAGACAGACATTATCTCCGTTGCTTCCTGTCCTTGACTATAAAGTTAGTAAAACTGCAAGAGTCCATTTTAAAATGGTTTTGGTCTGTTAAGCCCTAGGAGATGTGAAGAGCATGGTGTTCAGTAGGCATTTACTAGATGTTGACAATTTGTTCTCTAACTTTCTTAGTATACTTTGTGGAACAATATTTTAGAGAGAAATCAACCATCACTATTTCTTAGGGGTTTTCACAGTAAGCAATTCAGACTTGGCCTGATTACCAGGGGGACAATCAGAAGAGTGCGTGGCATTAGATCTTGAGTTTATCATCCAAGAGTCAAGCCAACAGGCTCTATTGTGACCTTGTATTTCAAGGCCATGAGTAATGATACAAAGCAGAGACAAAGCCCTTTTCAAGACCTCTTTGTCTTTTTCTCTCTCCCCACTTCCTCCTTCTTCCTCCTTCCCACATCATCACACTCTTCCTCACTCCCTCTTTACTTCCTCTTCCCTGTCTAAGAGAGGCCAGGAGGTCACATATTCCAAGAAAATATTCTAATCAGGACTATCAACATACCCCTTTGGCTTTAACATGTGTGAACGAGTCTTCAGTTTTCCAATGCCTATGACACACAGTGCCATGGAAGAAAACAAGGAAGTCTCCTAACTTCACAAGCATCTTAAGGACCGAAGCCATATAATAGATATTGAAAGATCTTTCCATAGTATCCCATCCACAGTAGACATTTCATAACTGACTTATTAAATTCCTAATGAACTAAGCTTAAGCAGAAGTCATGGCAGTAAAGGAGACATTATATTCAGGTCTTGTCCCTGTGTTTCTGATATGATCATGGGACCAGGCAAGTTAGCCTTCTAGTGACTTTTGCAATTACAGCCCCCTATCATATCCATTGGACAAAGACTATAGATCCCAGGACTACCTTCATACTGTCCTCATGATCCCAAGTGCTTAAATCTACTGTCCTCTTAAGGCATTATGAAACTTAACAGAAAAAGAAAAATAGGAAGTATGTAATAATGAGCTGTATACATTATATATACATATAGAATAGGTGTATATCATATATATGTATATATATATATATGTTATACATAGAGGGTTTCTCTGTGTAGCTTTAGCTGTCCTGGACTCACTTTGTAGATCAGGCTGGCCTCGAACTCACACTGATCCACGTGCCATCTACCTGCCTGAGTAGCTCCCGGCTAAGGTTTTTATATTTTATACCTTTCTTGGGTACACAGTAGTAGATAAAAAACAATTTGATTAATGTTCAAGTAAATTTAAAATTCTTCCCATCTCTGAAGGTAGCAGGAAGAAGGGTCATCTCTGAGCACGTGAAACAAACTGCATTAGCTCACAAAACATAAGTTTGCTCACTTACTCTCAATGTGTGTTATTAGCACAATGTGTGCCTGACCTGGGACTAGATATTTTATGGAATTTATAGAAAGTAAATGTGCAGATACTAGCCTTTGGAAATTTGCATTTTACCTTAGGGTTGCTAGACTCTTGCCAATAATCTTAGAAAAATAAGTTACTTAGAAAATTCTTATGTAGTCAGACATCTCCAAGAAAATATATCATTAAATTCTAGTTTTCCTCCATGAAGAATGCTGGGTTAGATGACAGCACATAAGGAAAAGAGAGCTGAATTTCATGGATGGGCTTTCATAAGCACTTAGAGTAGCTACAAACTCTTTCAATTCATGCAAACACAGCTCTTCCCTATTTCAAATTCTCTTCTCTACACTTTGATGAGAGGACAGAAGGGAGTGTGGGTGTCTAGAGCACTTGCATAAGTCAAGACCCTTGAATGCTGCTGATGCTACCTTAGCAGCAGTCAACTTCAGAAGTCTTCTGTTCATATGTATTCATTTAATATATTCTCATTTGTATCTGTATATAGTAAAATTGACACCATAGAGGAGATAGAAAGTACAAAGAGATAGAAGCACTATCCTCTAGTACCCTTCATACCACAGGGATAGCCCGACCTTGATATGCCCAGCTTCCCTAAGGTCTTAAAACCATACAATGTGAATTGTGGCATTTAATTTATTTTATTCTATATGCTTTAAAATGCAACCATTGATTTTTTTAAAGCCTTTGGGCAACATACAATAGCAGATTTCATAAACCATGGGGGTAAAAATGACAAAGCCATAATAACAAATGTCAAGCTGGCAATCGCCCATCTCAAATAGTTCTTTGCATTGCTAAGTTAGATATTCCAAATGTGTCTCTTTTGGACAGAAAATAAGAAAGAATTTTAAAACATATCAACTTTCCAAACAATCCTCTGCATCCAGACCTTTGATATTTATCTCTAAAGATGATCAATAAAAGGCGTTGACACTACCTGGGGTGTGAACGCAAATGTCTGTAGTGACTGAGGTATGAAAAGTCTTTTGTATGCAAGAGTCCTCACAGACCTTTTGAGAACTATCTGAGGTTTCCCCTGGGGGTGTTACAGAAGCACATCTGATGGCTTTAACCTAGTCTCCTTCCATTTGTGAGCCTCAGTTTATCTTACCTGTGAAGTGAGATGATTGAGCCAGATATATATATATATATATATATATATATATATATATATGTGTGTGTGTGTGTGTGTGTGTGTGTGTGTGTGTGTGTGTCAGGCAAAGTAGCAGCTATAGAAGCAATAATCATGCTCTCACTTTGACCATCCACGTGGTGTGTCCACAGCAGAGCAAAGACAAACCCATCTAAGAGGGAATCAGGATACCGGATCAGGTGCTGAGATGTGTCCTGGGTAGGATCTGAGGTAGCAGGACTTAGATCCCACAACTCGAGTCTCACCATAAATCATCCCATTTCACATTCCTTTATACAAGGGAAGTTTTGACCTGGGAAGTAAAATGTCTCTCAGTTATTTAAAGCTGGCGATATGATGGTGGAGTCCACAAATTAATATATATCTTGACATTGTCATCTCTCATATACATGAAGAAAGGAACCACTTCTTTTACTCCTTGAGTCACTTCAGCAAATAGACCTCTTTAATACAATGGATTTCAAGAAAAGCACATTCAATGCCTTCCCAGGAGACATCACAGCTTTGTAACAGTTTTCTATCATCAGCTTTTGAAACATAAAACATACTTCAAGGTATAGGCTAAGTAAGTATGAATGCATTTATTTCTATGTTCTTAATTTACATATACCTATTATAAATGTGTATTTATATTACATATACATATATATAAAATCTTCTAAAATGTTATCCTGTGTATAATCCAAATAAATAAAATCATTGAGAGTATCAAATATCATAACCTAAGGGCTCACTGCCAGGAAACCAACATAGATTTTCTACTTTTAAAATGGTGATTAAAATATTTCAAGTAAATAGAAACAAAGCATGTGCAGAGACCAGTGCTTGAGAACATGGGATGAAGAGATGTGGTGCTCAGGTTTGCGTTCTGGCTCCACAGTGACCTCAGATGAGTTACTGGTCTTTGTATCATGGTTGTAATAAAGAAACCCAGTCCCTCCCTCCTGGGACAGCAGTAAGTGCCCATGTGTTGAGAGTCTGAAACAGAGTCCAGCTCAAAAACTGTTAGCTTTTACCTGAGTTGCTGTTATAATGTGAAAAAGTTCATGCCTCATCCTTATCTAATAATATACAAAAAGTGAAACTCATCACCATACAATACAGATTATGTTTTCCACAGACAGAAAAGTATCCATTGTAAAGATGGCGAAAATAGGCACCCCTAAAAAAGGTCAACATTGTGTATCATCTTATTTCTCAACTGCAAAGACTTGTCAGGTCTCAAGTCTAAAGCTGAAAGCCTACACTTCATAGTTGTTGGTTTGGTTTGGTTTGGTTTGGTTTTGGTTTTGGTTGTTTTTAATGAATCTACCTTATAGTTCTCTGCAATAATGCCAGGCCAGAGTTCAGCAATAGAGCTTCGAGGTTAGGGTTCAGAAATGATAGTTAGGATAACCCAGCCTATGCTGTCCCTCCCTCTGGATTCTAGCCATTGCTGGGGCCTCAGCAAATGTCAGCCCACCAAAGAAGCTGAAAAAAATAGTGGCAGGGAAAGGTTCTTTCTGTGCACCCACTCAAGAACCACAACAACAAATCCAAAACAGTGAAGGTGGTAATGATAGCTAGAATTTATATCCTATTTCTTCCGTGTCTGCCATCCTCCTAGGCTCAGGCACTACAGCTCAGGGAATGTATCCAGGTAGTCTGAAACTTCATGGACACAAATCTGGGAACAAGAATAAATAGGAAGCCACAAGACCTTGTGGAGTCTTGTAGGAAGGGGCTGGGAGGAGTGGCAACTGTGGTTGGGATGTAATATATAAGATAATAATGATGATAATAATAATGATAAATACAATAGTAATAATTAATAATAATAAAATAAAAAGCAGAGGTTGAACCTACAGCAGACAGTACACTTGGGGGCTTTAAAGAGTCTCAGATCTAGGAGAGACCCAAGAAGGAAGGTTAGAAGGTGGCAATGCCAGCAGGAAAAGCTGGAAGCTCAGCAGAGAAACGCCATCATTCCTCACATATTCCTGTTTCCCTGCAAGGCACTGACTCTCCTAATCAAATCTAAGCAGTCTAGTGGCATCTAGGCAAGTGCTAGGCATATGTTTCATTTGAATTTAGTAATTTTCATATCAATTTTTAATAAATTGCTCTCAATGTCTTCACTAAGAAAATAACAATGTTTATTTTGTATGTAAAATCATTCTTTTATCAATATGCTATCTTTTTAGTGAGTTGATAAAACCTGGCTTGAGAATATATATCCATGAATGTGTGGACAACACATCAAAGTAGGCAGCATCTTACTACTATCATATAATGCTATACTAATTTATTGCTATCATATATGTTCAAGGTCACAGCCCTAACATTTTGCTGTGACAAAAGAGACGTCACTTAAGTTATGTGAATCTGCATGCTGTACACTGAATTTGAAGGAACCACACAATACTGGGGCAAACCCCAGAGTTCTGCCTACCCTACTAGACTTATGAGACATAGCTTGCCTTCAAAACTTAGCTATGAGATGATCAACACAAAGCCAGACAAAAGGGTCCAGCTGGGGTTGGACTCCCTCAGCGTTGCATCTAGGATGACAGAAACAGTAGCATGAGCGCCGCTGGCTTGCTGCTTTCTAGAAGGAAGGCTACCTCCTGACAGCTTATTAAAAATTGTCCTTTCTACTTTTATCTTTGGAATATATCAGGCTTAAAACAAAGCTGAGGACTGAGTCATTTTTAAAGCCAACACTTTTTCCTTCTGTCAGACTCCTAGCAGGTAGTTTATTTTAAACTCTAGATGAGCTGTGCTTTCTGCTTCATTACCTTTCACCAAATCCTGCATGTCTCTCCAACTTCTACCCTGCTCTCAAGGCAAGAACCAACTTCTCCTGATTGTCAGGAAGCCCAAGAGCCAAGAATTTTTATAATAAGACAGATAGCACCTCTATTTCCTCACATTGCTTTAGGATAAAATGATGTCTGAATTTCAAACTCCATTACGTTAGAATAGAAATAAAACTCCCTAAGTTCTTACATGGGAAGAGTATACTGGAGGAAAATTACTTTGACACATAAAATGGTTATGTCAAACTTTGTATTACGATGATTTGAAATGTTAACTTGCCAGCTATTTAACAAGTTCTGACTCTGAACATGTAGAAGAAAAAGTGCCACCTCTTGATTTAATATGAACTGAGGAAAGTGTTGTATCAGGGCAGTGAATAGTGTACTCATAAAAAAAATAGTTTTATTGATAAAATTGCATCTTGAAATAGTTATCAATACTAACACACACATACACACACACAGATAGAGTAGGGGGAGCAAAGGCAGGGGACATGGGGAGGGAGAGGCCTTATCAAGAGCAACTAAAATTGACCTGTGTCCAGTAGAATCTAACACAAGCTTTATTTCAATTCACAACATCAATGCAGCAATAAGAACGGCCTACTGGTATAACAGAAAGCCCTAGCATGGGAGGAGGAAGATACATTTCCAAAATGACAAACTTAAAAACACTAGGGACTTTATTCTATATGCTAATGTGTGGTGGTTCAGCATGAGTGTTCTCACACAAATATCAGAAGCATAAAATAATTTTTGGAGAATATATCACATGCTTCCACATGCTTAGAATTTTAACTTAACCCTGCTAACTACTGCATGAGTTTTTCTGTGTTATAATTGTGTGTGTATTGAGGCAGATGTATATGTGGTGCATGTATGTGCGTGTATTCTTTCTTTTTTTAATCATGAAGCACATCATTTGTACTTTGAAAGCAGTTGTATCTTAAGCCACATGACTGAGACAGGTTTCTTGTGACTAAACCCATTTAAACTACTAGTTTTCTGATCTCAATATCATATAAGAGAAATGATCCTTCATATATTGCCCCAAATCAAGGTAATATTCTAGTGGCACACATGAGTACATGTTCATTTTGTCCTCAAAGTACACACATGGTCACACTTAGTCCATCTAGTAACATTACCCTTTTGCTACTTCTCCAAGATTAAAATCTTAGCACTTGCGGGGGCGGAGGGGGGGAAGTGAGTGATTTTCTTAGTGGAATGAGCATCCATCTTGTGACGATGAGAATGAGCAAAAAAGCTTTCCAAATACTTGAGGAAGTCTAATGGGCAAATAAGCCCAGGCTCGTCATTCCAAGTAATCGTGAGCCAACGTCATGCAACAGGCCAGACGGATACTGTAGGCTTTAAATAGAAAAATGACCAACAAGGGAAATAGGTTGTATTCTATATTAAAAAAAAATAATTTCTTTGACAGACTGGAAGATGGCATGGGAGGGAGGGAAAGGAATGTACATATGAGTACCATTTGGTGCCAGATAGAAACCAAGAAAGCCACGTCAGTATTGTCATTGTGAGACACACTGCAGATGAACTGCCAATGCAAGGTGTAGGTGTTACGCTGTGAGTCTGTAGGCAGAAGCCAGAAAGACAACTATCTCAGGAGGAAAGGTAAGTTTAATTTGGATCCCGAAGCCTCATATGCAAGTTTCTGTTAGCATTTTCAGAGCTTCAATGAAGGACTCAGACATTCAATGACATCTCTGAATTCAAGTTGACCTAAAAAACTTGAGTGAGCTATCCCTGCAAAGGGGTTTCCCCCCCCCCCCATACATTTAAATTATCCAAGTGTATGTCCCAAGATCAACAAGAAAGATCTAAGTTCAAGGTAGTAACAGAATGATCTAGGAATCTTATCACATGAAAAGAAAATAAGGAAACTCTTGGGGGGAAGCAGACGCGTGAAAAATAGAGCTGTGAAAGACAGTACCATCCTTTGAGGAAAAACACAGGAGATGACCACATTGGAGGTCTGGTGGTGGTTCCTGGAGCCAACACAAGTGCTGCCTGCAGTGGGGCCTGCTAAGCAGAAGTGTCATTGGCCTGTTCAGTTAGTCAGCTATGCTCAGCTCAGACTCCTTATGAATTCTCTTTCCATCCCCTCTGCTTCCATATTTCACTGAACACAGTTTTTAGATCAATTATACGGGCTCATAGCTATTAAAGACACTACTATTTCTCATTATTTATTTTTATAGTTTAATATTGGACATAAGGTAGTGGTCAGACTGGTTTTTATCTTGTCATTTATACCACTTATCACAATTAATACTGATCTGTGGGGAATACAGGTAGCTTTCATACAATAACTTACTATTTCATTCTCATTGATTCTTATTTGTAAAAATAAAAAATTTCAAATAAAGTGCTTTGGTACTATGAATTATATTTATAATACTTCTCCATCAAAAACATTTCTTGAGCATTGCCTATTGTACATGTCCTTTAACATGAGTCAAGGGTTAGGGTTACCATTGCTTTGATGAAACACCATGACCAAATAAAATATGAAGAGGAAAGGGTTTATTTTGCTTACAGTTCCACATAACAGTTCATCCTCAAAACAGTGATGGCAGGAACCTGGAGGAAGATACAGAGGCCATGAAGGGGTGATGCTTACTGGCTTGCACCCCATTTGCTCAGTCTGCTTTCTTATAGGACCCAGGACTACCAAGGCAGGGATGGCCCCACCTATAATGGGCTGGACCTTCCCCATCAATCACTAATTAAGAAAATGCCCTACAGGCTTGTCTACAGCCTGATCTTATGGAGGCATTTTCTCAATTGAGGCTCCCTTTTCTCTGATGACTCTAGCTTGTGTCAACTTGACATAAAGCTAGCTAGTACAGACTGTAATTACTGATAATTGACTATTCCATCTCCTTAAGAAATAACTGTCAGGAGCTGTGCATACTCCTGAAACCCTAGTCTTCCAGAGGCTGCAACAAGGGCATCATGAGTTTGAGGTCCGCCTGAGCTACACAGCACATTCCAAGCCAGCCTGTGCTACAGAGTGACATCCTTTCTCAAAGAAGGAGGGAAGAGGAGGGTGAGGAGATTAGAAGAAGACTGGGGAGGAAGGAGAGAGGAAGGAAAAATGAAAGGTGAAGAGAAAGAGCTGGTGAAGGACAGAAAGAGGATGTGCTGTTCCTTTTGTTACTTTATCTTAAAACACAGATTGGGTAAGAATTAGATTTCTGGTTCATGTTTTTGGATGGAAGTTTGATTTTGGAACCATTTTATGAATTACAAAACCAGAGCTGGGCATTGGGGTACACTTTTGTAATCCTAGGCCCCGGGAAGCTGAGAACTGGGGATGATATAATTTCAAGGCCAGTTGGCTTGTGTTGAATGACTTTACCTCAAAACAAACAAACAAACAAACAAACAAACAAACAACAACATAATGTGGGTAAAAGGAGGACAGAGCAGCTCCATGGTGGATGAGGATAAATACAAACAACCGTGACAGATCTTAAAGAACAGCAGTAGGAAAAAAAAATTTTTAAGTGCTAAAAAGTAGGAATATGTGATTAAGGACATTTTTAATTGTATACTTCTGTAGAGAAAAAACATAAATGAAAATAAATATGTTCAGGTGAGAATGTTAACTAGAAGAGGCTGGCCTAGGAACCATGAGCCTGCAGTGCAAGGCTGCGACTAAGAAAGTCAGCTTTGAGAGCAGATAGCAAAGTCTGGCGAGATATGAAGGCAGTCTTTACCTAAATAGAGCAGAGCTAATTATATTTAGGGCAATGTAGGCATTCTCTTCAATTCAACTAAGACTCGGGAGGGAGAATTATGAGAGAGAGAAAGGAACCGTATGAGGACGAACCATGAAGGACACAGACGTGAGATGAGGGCATCCTGCCCTTTTCCCATTAGACTAGCTCTGGTACTCCTAGGACTCAAAACATCAAACAGTGACACTCAAGAGTTTCACATCAATGCATACAGCAATTCTACTCAACCATAAAAGGCATTTCGCACATCAGCCTTCTCTGGTCCCACCCACATTAGCTTCACCCACTTGGAAAAGGCAGAGAAGGCAGAATAAAGGCTAGTTCTTCTATAGGCCACCAGGTCATGGTTCCTTACAAGAGCCTAGCATCCTACTGAGTGCCTTAGCTTTATTTTCCAAAGCTTTATTTTCCATATAAAATATGGCTAAAGTACTCAAGATATAGTACTTATTGCAAAAATGAAACCAAGCCAAGTGCAATTCAAAATGACTCCTTTATGGTTTCTATATTTAAAACGAGCCTTGAAAAGAATTGTAACATTGGAGATCTAATGGAAAAGAATGTTAAGGGTTAAAAAGGGACTTTTTTTCTTATGGGTAAATAAATGACAACAATTGTTTAACTGTCATTAGACAGTGCCTGTCTGAGTGACCAGTTAATGGGGAATTGTGAACAGGAGCCATACTTAGTGGAAATGAGCAGCAGACAGTTTAGGGAGCTCACAGGCTCTTCACACCGTTTAATATTTTTAATATTATTCTCATAGTATACTTTATTCTTCACTTGAACAAAAGGAAATCTCAGCAGCATTCATGTAGGTAGAGATGGTTTTTACTGAACTTAGGACTGAATCCAAGGTCTTGGGCTTATTGGATACCAACATGTCATCAGAAGCCCAGCTGGTAGGTTCCCTTACTAGCCTTGAATGCAGAGTATTACATATGGTGGTATAATGTTGCATGAGGGAACAGCACCAAAATTGCCAAAGCAGGACAGCCTGTGGCAGCACAGACCCAGGCCTAGAGGACACAGGGGCTAATATGAGAGAGACACTGAAAACATGCACAGGTCAGTGATGACAGTGGTGGCCCCAGGGTGAGAGCTTAGGGCTGGCAGAGGCAGATGAGCATACATGCACTGATGGGGAAGCAGAAGACTAGAGATGTACACTTTAGCACTGTCAGTTTCCAGGGACTGGAAAGAGGGCCATCATCCTTCAGTGATATAGGGACAAACAACTAAAGACAGGAACAGAAAAATCACGTGGGGGCGCCATCCAGTTGACCAGAACTTATGAAATGATCTATAATTGAACCAAATCTTAACACTTGAAACTCAACTAAAAAAGGGATCACCTAAGAGCTGGTATGCCCCCAATCCTTTCAATCATCTTATCTTTTGGGGTTTTTTTCCTGTTTGTAAAAATGAGGAAAATACCTAACTGGTCTACAGGAGCCACCCAACTCTAGAATTCCATGATTTTGACTGTAATTATATTTATTTATTCAAATATATAGAATGCCTGGCTTTCAAACAAAACTGAGATAACAAATTCACTAGAAAACAAGGAAGAAGAAAATCACATGCACTGATGATAGAGCAGGGCAATTCCTGTTAAGGAAGATATCCTGTGTCCAAGAAACAGACACAGTGGATGTCAGGAGTTTTCATCACAAAAATAACTAGGTGAAGTAAAAATCCATTAATTGACTGAATCTCTCAGTGATCTCTCTATCTATCTATCTATCTATCTATCTATCTATCTATCTATCTATCTACCTCAGAATCCCATGTTACGTGTGATAAAAATGTGCAATGCTATCTGTCAACTTTAAATAAATAAAAATGAATAAGAAAAATATAGCTTTGTGGGAGGATGAGATGCATGTCTTTCACATTGCTCTCCGTCAATACTCTTTCAGCAACTCCTGAACTACATTTTAAAACTTCCACTGGACTTGGTGACACAGTTGTTTTATAATCCTAACTTCTGGGTAGGCTGGGGTAGAAACACTGAAAGTTTAAAGACTGCCAGGGCTCCAAAGTGAGTTCAAGGCTAGCCAGAGCAACTTAATTAAGCTCTGTCTCAAATGACAACATCCATTCAAAGGAGGTTGGACATGCAGCTTGTAGCACTGTACTTGCATGGCCTGGGTTCAATCTCCAAGGCAGAAGGAAAGGGTGGGAGGGTGGGAAGACGGAAGGAAGCCTAGCCAAAGTTAGTATGTAATGAACTAATTATACTCCTAATTGTATATGGTACTTGATAATAAACTATATGTACCCAAGACATACACTTGGGCTGAGTAGGAGAAAATTGGAGGATATTTGGCTCCGGATTATTGTTGTTGGATTCTTCTCCTAAATTACAACAGTCAGTAATAGAATAAAAGTAAAGAATAGAAGTAAAAGTAAAGATAAGCCAGATATAAAGAGTCTCTGTAGATTATATCCTAATTTATCACAAAATTAAGACTAAACTGAAATTAATAATACTTGGGGGTAGATTTCAAGTTCTAATTAGTAGAATTACTAGTAATTTGCCATTTCCTAGATTTAAATTGGGTCCTGTTACTATTTATAATTTATGAAAACAAAATCAATCAAAAATAATTACAATCCAATCCAAATGAGTGGAATTATTTATTTATACTTTCACCCCAGAAGACTTAGAAACTTTTTCCTATAATTAGACACATTTTTTGTTAAACCACTTTCCATGGTTAGAATGTCTATGGCACTGTTAAGTTCACTCTATTAAAGTAAACGGCACCTAGCTGGTATGATATTCAAAACTGGCTTTCTGACCTGTAACCACAACTATGGCAGCCAGGCTTTACCCAAACCTAAATACTAACTCAAATGTAAAGCTTATCTAGAATATAGAAAGTAGATTTTGTACTAATGCTGTGGCTTTCGTTTAAAAGATATAATAATAGATGTTTATGAATAATTTTATATTTTTATAAAAAATTTTAAATTTAAAAATCTGTTCCTCTCCATAATGTAGATTTACCTAAATAAATATTTTCTTGGATACAATTTTAGCCCAAAACCAATTCTTTTTCAAGGCATCATCCATCCTTCCTTCCTTCTTCCCTCCATCCATCCTTCCTTCTTCTCTCCTTCCTTCCTTTCTTCTTTCCTTCCTTTCTTCCTTCTCTCCTTCCTTCCTTCTCCCTTTCCACCTCCTTCCCTCTTCCTTTTCCAAATTTTAAAAAAGATCTAGTTTATTTTTGTCTCTGCATGGTAAAGTGCAGGTATTTTGGAGTCCAGTAGAGGGTGTCAGATTCCCTGGGTGTGGAGTTACCAGCTGTAGTGAGCTGTCCAACATGACTACTGTGAACCAAACTCAGGTCCTCTGCAAGAGTCTTTGTGTTATTACCAACTTGTCATCTGTCTACTTGTAATCTTACATTTTCTTTACAACAGAAAATTATCTACTTCACTTGACTTTGTGAATCATAAGTACAAAACCTTCTCCTTGGGTGCTAATCACTGCTAAACTAGGCTTCCCAGACAAGGCAGCATTCTCAGGAATTTGTACTAGAAACAGAAACAGGGTACTATGGAGCTAAGTGACTGCCGCCTTTATGGAATGAAATAGTTAGCCAAAACCAAGCACCTCGCATGTATCCATGTACACACACACACACACAGAGAGAGAGAGAGAGAGAGAGAGAGAGAGAGAGAGAGAGAGAGAGAGAGAGAGAGAGAGAGAGGCGGGGGGGGGGGAAATAAACTAAGAACCCACTTGAAAATTGCATTTGGGGAGGTATACTTTATGTGGCTATCTGGGGTCTTTCCAGACCCAATATTCCATGATTATAGATTTGGGAACATGTGGCTCCTACTGTGATTATTATGAGTAACTGGGAAATGTAGCTATTGAGCATTGAGTAAGTTCCTTGTGTATCATTTTACAAGCGGAGCTGCACATGAGAAAAGAGGAAGCTGCACATCCCTGAAGTCTCGCGAGGATCTGAAGCAACACCAACAAGCATGCCTGGCAGGAAGACCAGAGCAGCAGTTCACTTAGGCATTCTGCTCACACACTACCTGAATTACTTTCAAGTGAAGGCAAGCATTAAGCAATTTCAAAACAGAGTCATTTTAAAAGTCCCACGCCAACTGTGGCTTGCTACTGTTGGAAGGAAACATATCTATTACTGAGCAGGGTCAAAAGCAAACTCCCTATTCATGCAGGCATTGGCCTGTGCCCAGTTCCAAATTTTTCTGGCCAACACAGCCTTAATACTTTTCCAGAAATAATTTTAAAAATAAAAAGACCAGGTCAGTCTGCAGCTAGTTTCCTGTACAAATTCCTCTGAAGTTGCCAGAAAGATTATATCATCTCCTGTGAGTCCACAAATACACATTTCCATAGGTTTTCACAATGTTCTAAACCCAAGATTAAGAACTGTCTTATATATTTCACATTTAGGGAGAATTGTGGTGGAATTTAAAGGCATTTCATATTTAGTGCCTCTAGAATTTGATTAATAAAAAATGTCACTGATTAGGTAGCCTGCTCATTTACTGATCACCCTTCTGCTTCCTTGGCGACTTCCATTATCCTATTATGTAACATTATAATTTTTACAACTACTTGTCCAAAGAATGACTCTCCTAATTCATTAGTCCATTCTTACTCATGTAAGTAACTTAAGGAGTGGCAGCTGTAAACCATGCACTGAGGTTGGCTTTGAAGATAGAGAGATGAAAAGCATGAGGGAGGTGACAAAAAGCAATACAAAGGTACACGCACATGCACATGTGAGCGCGCGCGCGCGTGCACACACACACACACACACATACACACACATACACACACATACACACACACACACACACACACACACACACACACACACACACACACACACCAAGATGTGGGAATGAGGATAGGAATTTAGAAATTTAAAAGACCACTCTGGATTTATTTATTTATTTATTTTGGTTTTCTTTGAGACAGGGTTTCTCTGTGTGGCCTTGGCTGTCCTGGACTCACTATGTGGACTAGGCTGGCCTCAAGCTCACAGAGATCCTCCTGCCTCTGCCTCCTGAGTGCTGGGATTAAAGGAGTCTGCCACCACACCCAGGGTAGACCTCCCTGGGAATGTGGGGGAGAGGATACATAAATGTTCTATTCTGCATTCTAGGCTAAGAAAGAGACAGGAAAGTTGGGGTACTATTACTGCACAGGAAGGAGTTGCTAAGGCCAAAACTTGAGTATGTATCCTGGGTAGAGATATCAAGGGCCAGGGCTGGACAGGTAAGTGTATTTTAGATACAAAGTTCTATAGATTCCAATGCAGTTAGAAAGCAAATGATGAAGACCAGAACGGAATGTTTTTATATAAGAAGATGGCATGCATATGGTTTGTTTTAAAGAAAGAAACCCATGGGAGTAGGTATATGGAACATTGGGATGTAAAGAAGGAGAGAAGACAGGCCATGCAATAGGACTCCAGTTGGGTCAGAGAGCCCTGGAGATGAAGATGGTGCGACAGGCTCAAGAAAGGTAGAGTTGCATGGAGACAGAAAAAGGCAAATCCCATCGATGGGAATGGGAGGTAGAACTCAAGCAGTACCTACTGCAGCACCTAGCTGGTGCGACTCAGTTTACATAGCTAGCAGACACAGGGAAAGAAATAGATTTCAGAAGATAAACTGGTATCAAACATTTCAGATTTAAAGAGCCCCTGGAAAGTCAAAGCAAAATGCACAACAGACAGCTGAACACATGGCAGAGAACCCTGAAGAGAAATCTTGGGTGGGTGAACAAAACTGCCACAAGATATTAGGTAGGTAAAGTCACAAGCCAATAAGCTCAGTCGAGCTAAGTATGCAAAACACCAACCTAGAAAATACTCACCTCTAAGGGGCATAGAGACTATAAAGCCCACCAAGGAGCATAATAAAGACTCAGGCTAGAGGGGAGGTGTAGTCTACAGACAAATGTACAAGGAAGGTGGAAGGCAGAGGGATGGGGCAGGATGGGCCAACAACAGCAGGCCCAACAAATGACTCTTGCTAATATAATCAGAAGTGTGATGTTGTTGGGCAGCCAGTGGCACTGAGTTCCTTCTCATAATGGGGCCACCCACCAAATCCTGCCTTTCTCAAAACACAAACCTCACTTAGGAATCAGCTGGACTAGTATTTGAATCATGACACATCTGCTTACCAGCTAGACTTAAGTAAAAAGTCAGCCAATCACTCCATGTTCCAGTGCCCTCATCTCAAAACAAGGGGACGGGCAGAATAACCACCATTTTGTGGGATACTTCTATGTATTACATAAGATGAGACGCCATACACAAGAACACCTCCCTCTCTGCATGGCCTCACTAGGAATCATCATGCAATACATTAGTACCTTCTCCAAACACACATGTAGACACACGTGCCACTACATCTTCAGAAATGTCCACTCCTCATTCAAGTCTTAGTTCCTTTACCTGATTTGCAACCCATCCTCTGCTGAGCCCAAAGCCACATCTGACTTACTGTGGACTCACAGGAAATAAAATTAGGCTTTTAGAAATGTGGTCATATTGGCAATACCTGACTTTAAAAAAAAAAGTTTCATAAACCTCACAAGAAATGAGAAAGCTCCTCATAGATACCACGTAAGTGGCAGTAACTTGTCATAGGCTTAATCACAACAGATACTAACCTAATGGCTTTATTACTTAACACACAATATAGAAATGTATGAATAGCTCTCAATCAGGATTTTTCCGGGAAAATTAGTCAAAAAAACTATCATGTGCCTCAGTTCCTATGTCTGAAAGGAACTGGGCTTAATCCCAACTAAAATCAAAAGGAGAGTGCATGAAAGCTCTTGAATGTAAGCTGCAAATAGAAGCAACATTTTGTGTTGGCACTGGCTACATTCACAACTGCGCTGTTTACGTGATCAATAAAAACTCCGTGACAATATTAAATTGAAACAGACATATGATTTTATGATTTAATAAAATTCACTTTAAAATATGCTCATATTTGTCCTGGGCTGATATTTTCGCTACACCCAACACCTAATTTAAAATTATGCCTCACTCACTTCCAGCAGAATGACATAAAAGATGTGTAACTATGAAAGTAAAGGCAGGGATCAAGGATACAGACAACGCACAGCTCAAATGTTGGTATTTGGGGGATGGGGATGGAAACCTTGCTAGTCACCTGGCTACCTACAAATGAGTCCATAGAATGCAGTAACCTGGTCCTCACTACACTGGATGCACACATCAATAGGCAACTCAGTCTATTCCTATGTCCTTTAGGCCACATCTGACTTCCACACATGGGGGCACATCCACCACACAGTCAGTAACACACAACTCCAAAAATGTGTAGCATCAACTTTGCTTTAAGCAACACGACCCTCAACTCATTCACAGCCATATCAAAAGGACACTGAGAAAAATGAAGTTCTGTATAAGAAAGGGAGAAGGGAAATGGCTAGGAAAAGAATCACACTGAGCAGTATTGATAAGCAAGATTGATGGCTCCGGATTCCTCTTTGTGTTTACTGACAAAAGGCAGTGTGCAATCGCAGGCTTGGTTTGTTCCAGTGAAAAATGAGCACTGTTAGGTTGTCTACCTCCACAAAGTGCTCGCTTTCTAGAATGTCACCCATCTTCCCCTAGTCTAAGGTTGTCTGTGTTAAATAGACTATATTCCACCCTTGGAGATATAATTAGAGGTTGTACCTGTTTTGGAGCAAGTAAAACAAGATCTTTAGGAATAGTGTAGATATCGCGGGAGAGGTTCATCCACCGCATTTGTGTAGCCAAGTATGCATACCAGTTTTTGGAGAGGCAAAAACATCCACACTTAAATAGTTAGTCGTATATCTTTCAAATACCAAAGACTGAAAAATGAGCAGACACAAAACTAAACAGGCATTTTTTTTTAAAGAAGAGGTCTATTCATAACCACCATCAAGCATGAATAATTACCAATTCTGAATGTAAAGATCATTCAAATAAATGCAACTGATAGATCGTCCACACAGGGTACAAGTCAAAGTAAACAGACAGTCCACTTTAGAAAGTGTCTAGTGAATTGATTTAACAAGTTTAATGCGAGCATCAGTGTGGGGCTATTACTGATCGTAAGCTTTACTGATGTTATTTGTTCACTTGGAAAAATACCGCTCTTTGGAATGAGCACATTAAGGCTAAAATTGCAGAGAAAACCCTATTACAACTTTATTGCTGGCAAATTGGAACCAAACCTTGTCTGTATATCAATTACTTAGAGTTACCACAGAAATAAATCCTTTTTTTTTTCTTTTCTCTCTCTCTCTCTCTCTCTCTCTCTCTCTCTCTCTCTCTCTCTTTTTTCTTGTAGAGGCTCAGTGTTGAAGGCAGTGATGAGAAAGTCCTTATTACACCCTACCAGCGTCACTAGGTTTTCTTAGCAATTTCAAGAAATTGTCAATTAAGTTCTTTTTATTAGATTCCAAAAGCTGTTAAGTCAAACACAAATCTATCATAAGGCTTGTAACAGCATGTTATTTAGGCACATTTCATTGCTCCAGTCTTTCATTATCTATCTACCCCACTGCAACTGTGGAGCTCTAACCAAGTGGGGAGTTTCATGTTGATTATTCTGGGTTCCCAGAAACTGGAAGTCAGTGGTCACTCATTTGTAGCAAAAGCTTGACCAAACTCCGGTTCTTATGAAGGTGGAGGTCAGGAAAATTATAACTATATAATTACATATTTATATTATATATAAAGTAGTAAAATTATATTATATATAATATATTTATAGCATATACAAAGTAGTACATATATTATGACACACATACACACACACATACACACACACACACACACACACACTCACGATAGATTTGCACCAAAATTTTAATTAGAGTAGGAATGAGTTTGACGCAATTCCTTAGGGTAGCAAGGCCCCCAAAAGCATAAATTCAGAATTTTTCACACAGTGGTACAAATGTGTCTATTATTTGCAGATTTCACTCATGACCCAGGAATCATTATGAGACAGTGTCAAATCATCCAGATGGCAACTGACATCTAAACTGCCCCAGTGAGCAGTGGAGACCACAGCAGCACGCCAGCGGTTGTCCTTGCTCCCTGACCTAAGAAAAGGTAAATGCTCAGAAAAGGCAATCCTGTGGGGCCCCAGGAAGAAGGAAGGAGGTAGTACCCTTGGAAGAAAAAAACAATAGAGGTGCATGGAGGTCAGCCCCAGAGGCAGCTGCTCCTTTGACCTTCTAGACAGACAAATGGGGCTTAATAGGAAAGGGACACAGAACAGCACATAATTCTAATGAATAAATATGGCCCAATGCTATTCAGGAGTCTTGCAGGGGAGGAATTCATGACATTCACATTTCAGATGAGACTGTTGAAAAAAAAAAAAGAATTAAAATGGATTAAGAGTGATGAGTACTGGCTGAATGGAGAATGCTATGGTCCACAACTCATACTCTTTGAAGAAAGTCTCACTGTTGGCTTTCCTTCACAGAAAAAAGGAAGAAAAATTATGAAGCATCAGCATTTACTTACCCTTAAATCCTTACTTACTATCTCAATAAACGCAACTACTGCTCCAAATCTATGGAAAACTTCATGCTCTCTAGGTAAAGATTTAAATTTTCATTTAACTTATTTCCTGATACATGTCTAGGAGCAATCTGAGCCTGACTGCTTGGATGACAAGTTTCAAACAGAAACGATACTGTGCCCTTAATTCTAAACAACCCTTGCCCAAACTGGAGGCAAAGACAAACCCGAAGAAAGTTTGTTACCATCCCAGAAAGGGAGCCTGTTTGCAGAATTCTGGGAGGCAGCTACTATCTCTCAGGCTGCGGTAGCTGTGGTTTATAAGAATTTTTTAAAAATCTGACTTTGTATTTATGTTTCCATGACATTCTGCTAGAGCCTGACTACTTGGTCACAGGCTAACGACATTTGAAGAGGAAGAAGGTCAAAGCTATCATTATGGTGGTGACAACCAATCACAGTAAGAAAAAAATAAGCTTTATTTATTACTCTTAATACAAGAAACCTTTGCTGTGGAATATAATTGCACTGTCACTACACACCAGAGATTTTTAATCCCCAATCATTTCAACATACTTTACAGTTCATTACCTCTCTAGCTAGATATAGCAAGAAGGACTCTCCTGAGCCTACACACACACACACACACACACACACACACACACACACACACACACACACACACACACACAAAAGCATTACAAATCTACTCTTTTTACACTCATATTCCCAACACACACAAATAGTCAACAGGAATTGTGGAAGTGGCTAAAATTGTTTACATTTTAAGTGAACACTGGAACAAAAGTATACATATCAAAGTTGACATTAACACATCCCCCCACCCCCCCATGACTGGACTGCCTAACATCATAAATCATCTACAGAAATGGAGGCTAAGGCTAAGGTTAGGATTTTAACTTGGCTTTATGACAAGCGGCATGGCAGGGTCCAGGCTAAACAGGACTGGAGGCACACTTTCCTAGCAACAGGCACAGTCCTGCAGGCCACACACAGCTACCTGTGATGGTTCTCACAGGTCCCAATAAGTGTCATCGTGACAAGGAAAGCATCTGTATCAGTGCAAATTTTGTTCAGTAAAAAACCCTATCACTCGCAGTCATTTTTCACACACTGTAGCTCGTGTATCTTGGCCTGCATGGAGTGAATTTCGACTTCATCACCATTTTGCTCTCACAGAAGTTGTCTAGTTAGCTAAAGCGTGTCATGAAAATGGAACTCACTTTTTCAACAGTTCTAGATTCTGCAAGTGATACCGTTCTGGAGGGAAGGCTGTTCATCCTTGTGAGTCTATAAGGAGCTTGACAATAGAAATGGGGGTGGGCATACACACCTTCCAGTTCTCACCAATTCAACCCCACTTCCCTGCTGATGAGGCTTTCCCAAGCCTAAGAAGATTGCATCTATCATGAAGTAGGTTTTAGTAAAAAAGGCAGAAGGCACCTGCAGAATGACACCTGAAGTTGTCCTTTGACCTCTACATGCATGCATACACACATGCTTATATATCCCAAGCATATGTACCCCACCACCACTACATACGTGTACATACACACACACACACACACACACACACACACACACACACACACACACACACACACACAAATACTTTCATGGTTTTCTACATGGATCTGTCCAAAAATAAGCCACAAAAAATGTGTCTTCCTTCTCAAATGTCTTAAGTCTTATCTTTTAATTGGAAATATTCAGAAATGTACAATAACGTATAGATGCTTACCAAGTTGTAATGACTTTTCTTTGAAAAATAGAAAGAATTTAGAGAAAGTCTGTTTCAACACACTGTTATATCATTATATGTTATATAAGGTCATAATACGTTTCTGCTAACACCTTGTTATATGGAATCCAAATCTCTATTTCAAAATAAATCAATCTAAACATTCCTTGCTTTTGAGTAGGAGGAAAGAACAATTCTGAGTTATTTCTAAATATCCCTTCAAAAGGACAATGTACAGGAAGTACTGCCACCCTGTCACATGGCCAGCTACTGCAGCAGGGGAGGGCCGGGGCATTCTCTAGAGCTGAGATGGGAACTGCCTCTGTGTCTGCAGAGGCATTTACAAAGCTGAAGGGAAAACCGAAATTAAAAGTGAATGCCTGCATTAAATTAACATAGGTGATAATGAGGAGGGTGGAAAATGCCCAGTAAAATATTTATTCAACATTTCTAAAGAAAAGTGACCAAATATGGTCCTGGGACTCTGCCTTTGCCTCCTATTTCATTAGCAAACCTTGAGTTAATGAATCTGTCATTCTGGGGACAATGCATTCCCTTCTAAGGACCAGAACTTCAGCAGACTAAAATGTGTGCTTAGTGGTTAAATGGAAACTTAGAATCAAATTCTGAGTCCCCACGCAGAATCAGGCACGCTATCTCACACTTTCACTAGAGGATCTGGAGCCTCAGGTTACATCACATGTGTGGCCAGCATCACAGAGCTCAACAGATGCAGGGGCCTTGAGCCAGCTGACTTCCAAGTCCTCCTTCCTTCCACCCATAAACACATATGGAATATGTCTTCATGGATAATGAAAATTGGTAGGTGGGGGGGTCCCTCTATTTTAATTACTTTTCTCATTGTCATGACAAAACTTGACAAGGTAGGAGGTATTTATTTTGCTCATGGATTCAGAGGATTCTGTCCATGTCCCTGAGAAGACTACAAAAGCAGAAGCCTGGGTGAGGCAGCAGCCTTTTGAGACAAGTGGAATATAGCAGTGAGGGTCATGCCCCAGAAAATCTACTTCAGTCCCAAGGCTCCACTTTCTACCCCACTGCTTCCAATAACATCCTCATAACATCAACTTATCAAGGGATTTGTCAATTCATTACATCAGAGCCCTCATGATCAGATCACATCTGGAAGCAGTCCCTCAGACATACTGGCAGGTGTCAGTTATCAATCTTTGTCACTTATCAATCCAACCAAGCTGGCCAAGTTAACTAACACATTAACTTCACTAAAACCCCCATAATTTTATGCTGAATTATATACTCTACAATCCTTAATTGCTTATCCAAGGCATTGGAGTTTTTTGTTTGTTTGTTTTTGTTTTTTAACTGTCATCAAAGCACAAGATAGCTTTGGGCACTACCACTAATGCAGTCAGGAGACATTTGACACCCATCATGAAAGTGCTTAAAAGAAACTCTGCTGGACCTTGAAAAGCACCTGCTTCATTACACAATATTTAAATTCCACTTTTAATCTCATTTGGAAACTCTGCTTATCATCTTATACTTCCTGTAAGTGATTAAATGGTTGTGAGTGGACAAAGCATATTGTTTTAGCAACTCAGTTACTTTTATGGTAGTAAGGATGGAACCTAGGGCCTTGTACACTTTAATCAAGTACTCTACCACTAAACTACATCAGCATCTCTCTGTATACTCTTTCTTTTTGTACAGGCTCTCTCAGATGCCCAGGCTAGCCCTATGCTCATTTAGTAGGCCACAGAGATGACAGACTCACAGGCCTTTGGCCCGAGCCTTCCTGTAAGCAGACATTACATGTTTTCACCTCCAGGCCTGGCTCATCTTAGTTTTTTATATAAATATACACCATCAATAATTTTTAAATAATCAAATGTTTAACGAGATAATTTAGAGAACAAAGGTAGCTTGGCAAAAGACATCCCCTGCTGTTGATTCATAAAAATAAAAAAATAAAAAAAAAAAAGGTAAGTGTCTGACTGGGGGAAGTAGGAACCATGTGGTGTAGGTGTTAAGGTCTCTGGATGTGGAGACGGGTTATCAGGATTAGTAATGTGACTCTTTTAACTGCTTGGCTGTGTATTGTGAGGACTAAATAGGATAATTCACAAAGGGCACTTAATGGATTTTGTACACACAAGGATGATTTATTATCATCCTTTAACCAGACGGATCACTAAATCTGCCTGCAGGATTGTCTGTAAGTACATGGATTCAGGTGGTCTACTTGGATCTACAGAGACAGACTACATTTTCTAAACGCTTTCAGCCACCTGTCTGGAACCAATGGCCTGGGGCTATGATTTTCGAGCAACTTTCTGCAGATTTGTTTGTATCTCCTAGTAAAACATCCTCAATGTAAAAAAGAAAATAATTTGGGAACTATTGGCCTAGAGAACCCCATTTGTCCCAAAGGAAAGGTAGAACAAGGCGAGAAGAAACATTCCAGAAAGAGCAGGTCCTACTGACAGCGATGATGGGGCATCCTCCATGCACACTGCTCAGTGTGGGCATAAGCTTCCAGCTACAAATGCACGCTGATGCTGTGATAAGATGCCATGAGCAAAGCAACTTGTAGAAGGTGAAATTTATTTGGTTTATGATTGCCAAAAAGTAAGAGACCCCCCCCCACAATAGAAAGGCAGGGCAGCAAGAGCCGGAAGTAAATAGCTCATGTTCTCATCTATAAGTGGAAAGCAGGGACCAAAAAGTGCTGGGAGTCTTTAAGCTCACAAAGCCCAGCCCTGGTGGCATCCTTGCTTCAACAAGACACTACCACCTAAGCCTGCACAAACGGCCCAGAGCAAGTAGGAACCATGTGTGCAAAGATATGGGTCTCAGAGAGCCATTCAGTTTTTGCTTTGTTGTTGTTATGTTTACATATGTGTGCTTTGCCTAATGTGTGTCTATGTACCACTTGAGTGCCTGGTACCTGCAGAGGACAGAAGGAGCATCAGATTCCATGGCACTGGAATTATAAATGGTTGGGAGCTTCCATGTGGGTCCTGGGAATTGAACCCAGTTTTTCTGGAAACCTAGTGCATCCTCTTAACCACTGAGTCATCTCTTCAGCTTCTATGGAGGGCATTCTTATTCCCACCATCACAATAGATTTAAGGTGCTGATAGTGCAGTACAGGTGAAAAATAGTATAATTAAAGTGTTCTAATACTGACCGGAGCGCACAGTGATCATGTGGCCCCAGATTCAACCATTTCTGAGCTTGCTTTTCCCTAAAGCAGGGATGGTGACATAAACTGTAGAGTTTCTAGAAGGTGAGATTAAAAGACAGCAAGCTGGAAAAACATCCACAGAGGACCGAAAGGTGGTTTTAATTTTACACTGTGTCCATCAGCTGCATAAGACCTGAGGAGGAAAAAGCTACAGAAACTCGTATGACACTACCGTCTTTAGACCTTTAAGTTTGGAAGCTTCACACTCCCAACTGTCCAGCTAGACTTGACCTATATCAGCTTTAGATGCTAATGAACAAAATGATAATGCTCAATGGGCCATGCCAAAGTATACAATCTATTGTAAGTATTCAATGCCCTTACTAAGCATTGTTCTTGAAACTCTGGAGTCAGGTCTAGCATCAGCCAGCCTGGTGATTCTAATCCATGTCAAACTGTGGGTACCACTGAAGGAGGCACATAGAAAACTAGCGGGGGTGGGAGGAGTCTTGATCTTCATTGTTTAGGATTAGTGACAATAGCATTCTCCAACTCAGAGTTTATAGATAAACAGATCACCCACTTTGCATTTTTTTCTCACCAGAAATTTTATCTCAGATGAAGTGTTTCTGCCTCTATTATGGAGTTAGTCATGTATTTTTTTTTTTAATCCTTTGAGGTCACAGTAGTATAGACAGCAATTTTTCAGTATGTAGTAATTTTTCTAGCTATGTAGTAAAAAAAGGGTAACATAAAACAATGAAAATTAACAGATATCTATAATTGTATGCATATATAATTTAATTGATCAGCACTAGAAAATAATTTTTAAAGTCTCCTTAATTTGTTCTTCTGCCAAAATTTTAATTAAAATATGCTTGAGAAATAAAAGCTTTCCATTAGAGAGGAATATAGACATTGAGGGGAAAATTGTACAGAGCACTCATTTTATCACTTTTTTTCCCCACTCAGGGAAATACTTTAAACTTTTTCACGTCATCCAGAGTCACAGCTCTACACAAGAAGTCATATTTTAGAAATACATTTGTGGAATATTGTCTTAGATATCTTAGATGTAGCCATACACAACCTCCAAAGTAGCTGCTTACTCTTGACCTACTCACCAAAGCCGACTGGCTGGTCACAAAAATCTCTCTTAAGCCAGTTACCGAGAGATTAGAAATCTGCCCATATGTAAGCTGTGACCTTTGTAGTCGGAGTAAAGGTGAGGCACCTGACTGTCTCAACAGCCCCATCCTTCTCCAACTAGAGTTTATTTGACTAAGGCAAGTGAAGGGCTGTGCAAGAAAAATGACTCACTAGCTCATTTCTGTTTTGATAAAGCAGTCACTCTAGACTCCAGACGCTACCATATATTTCCCAGCTATGTTGTAGAAAAAAATTATCATTAGGAATTTTGTTACAGATATGGACTTAGCTATGCACAATTTTCAGGGAAGGAAAAAAAAAGTCATATAAAAGTCTGAAGTTCCTATGGCTTCCTGTTACGGTGGGAGCACTTGGCTCCTCTGCTGGTAGATTTAGACAATTTAATTCATCTTGACTTTGGGGAGGAAATGGCATGCCACTGTCCGTTGTTCGTTTTCTTTTACTCTCAAAACTATCACCTTCTAATGTGGGCTCATAGCAGGGACTGCAGAATTTTCCTTTCTTCATCAAAATGTTGAACACTAAAATACTCTAAGAAGACCCCTGAGAAATAATAGCTCTCTGAGTTATTAATATATCAATCTGAAAATGAAGTCCCAAAAAGGAGACTTTTAAGCAATTTGTTAGTAGAATTGCCAGTCGCAATGGTTTACAAGTGGAGAGTTAAGTTTATCACTTATTATTTAAACACGTGAAGCTATGTTCATGTTACATCAATATGCGTGTCTAGAAGCTTGTTTAAGAAAACTATTCGCCATGGAAAGTTTTAAATGCACAGTATCAAAGAATAATTTTTGACATTTTGATTCATACATGCTTATAAAGCTCCAAGACAACATGGTTTAATTATAAAACATATTTCTACTGCCTTAGTCATGCCAATTAAATTTGATTGGATACTTTCTTTATTCAACAAGCCCCTTTCATGTCATTTTAATTTACTGTCAAAGCAGCCTGAATATTGGAAACTAAATTATTTACTACAGCCCATAAGCCAATAATGTTCCATTTGTCTCGTACAGAGGGAGACTAGACTAACAAGATTATTAAGGACATTACTTGTAATAGCGAATGTCCTTCACTTTATTTGAGCTTCATGCTGCGCTTTCAGAAACCATACTTCAAAAGAGCCCCATTTCATTCCGTCACAGAAGCTCTGATATAAATTATTCTCCACTCCCTTTGTAATATTTTGATCATAGAAGAAGTGCACCCAATATTGTTCGGTTGAAATGGAAGCACTCTCTTCTCAGATAGCTACATAGTTTGTTTCTGTTGAACACCTTTGACGCACTCCTCCATGCCAATATTGCCAAACACAGAAATATCAGTTGAATTTATCTCACGGTGATAAGAATTCATACATTAAATTCACCGAAGCTTTTGTTTTCACTGTCTTGAATGCAAACAATGCTTCTAAGAGTCTGGCATGTATAAGTAAATCAATACTCTTAGTTTTCAGAAAATCACAGAGTTCACTAGAACATACACACACACACACACACACACACACACACACACACACACACACAGTCACTTTGCACAGGTCTCCATTACTGTGAAATCCTAGGGATGAATTAATATGTCTCGTCCAGAAGCACTCTCAGAGTCATAAAAAATAAATAGGGCATGGTAAACTCTGGTGTGCCCACGGTCCGGGCGAACCCTGCTGGGGTTAGCCTCATGCTAAGACTTATTTTACATCTTCATTAGTGGTTTGGCGAGAAAGGAAACACACCAATTATATTCACAAATAGCAATTAATTGGGAAGTATGGTAATTATTAGTATAAAAATGAAAAGAACACAAAGAGGGCTGCAGAGGCCAGACTCACATTTAAAAAAAACCTTCTAAAACAGCAACTGATCAGTAAATTAAAAGGCAAAACCAGAATAAAAACACTGAGTCCCCAAGAGGTACTTGAAAGTTATACTTTATAAAGATCAGGCTATGTCATCAGGAATGGGTGATAGGACACTCAGTCTGATGGCTGAGAGGGGAGGAGGTGAGCCGTGATCTGAACAAGCTAAGTATTCAAAGCTCGGGAAACAACATTTGCTTGAGTTGTTCAACAGTGAGTCAGAGGTAGCTGAAGGTCAATGTGATCCAGAAAACAGAGAAAAATAATGTCTGTTACAGTAGATGACCATTTACAGATTCTCAGTATGATGGAGAAGGTTTGCAGTTAAGAGCAAAGGAATGTTTGCTGGGCAATCATACCAGACACCCCACAGTGTTCTGAGCGTTCTTTCAGCAGGCGGAGGGGGCCTTGAGAAATGCAACACTTAAAAGAGTGTCAAGAAGAAGAACAACAAGAGAAGAAGTGTAGAAAGCCAATGACTTGCCTAGTGTGTTTGCTTTGATTTTGTGCAGTTAAGTGAAGTCTATGCTAGACCACCCTCTGAGTGAACGACCACAGGAAAGAAGAACAGGTTTCCACTTCCCAGTGAGATAATACAATGCCTTAGGTAACAGACTGGAGGTCCCCAAATATTGAAAAGATTATCAAATCAGTCTCTCTCTTATAGGCTTGCTTCTATGCAAGGTGTGACGATTCCACTAAAATAATAGAAAGCATTACACTGTGCGATTGATGGCAAGCACATTTTCTCCAGTAATGTGAAGTAGCTATTTAGTAGTGCTTTGACCATTAAGCAATCAACCATCTTTTGCTACAGGAAAATGCAGAGGCTCCTTAGCTATATTTGGAGGCTCTATATGCTACAGCTGAGAGCAAGGCATGCTCTCGAGCTTTTCCTCCGGAGCTGCACTGTTTAACTCAATTAAGAAAAGGAAATCTATTTCTAAGTTGGGTGAAATAAATGCACGTGAAGGAGCAGCTCACAGTTCCTAGGCAATAGGTCTCAATTTTGATGCTAGGGATCACAAGGTGACACTTTTGTGCGTGGCTCAGATTCATGCAATAATGGGCCAATATTTCAAAGCAAATTCAGCTATGATGTTTATGTTAAAAACAATAGGTTATGACAGCACTCAGATGTTCTGTATCCCTCAAGTGTTGAAAATAAATTGTTTCTTTTTGCACACAAGAGATGGAGATTACCAAGGTGAAACATGACAGAAAATTTGTAGAAAATGATCTTGTCTGTGAGCAAAGCTAGCTTCCTGGCACAGACTGATAAAAACAGTACCCCACGGGCCACTGTGTACTGCCGTAATGAGTCAAATGACAGTGAATTTTGAACAAAGAGCCTTGAAAAAAAGAAGCAGCTATTTTTCTATCCGTCTTTTGCTAAATTTCTATTCACGCATACCAAAAATAATGAGGCTTTGAGTTTAAACAGCAGTAAGAGGCAAGTTTCTATTTTGTTTTAAGATGGTGGCAAGCCTTAAGACTCACAGTGATTCCTAGTTAATCAGCTGATGGATTGCTCTTCTTCAAGCTCCCACCTTCCTCCCACCTGGCTGGTTCTTTCCCGGAAACTGCCACTTTTCATCCAACTAGAAGAAAACTGGCATATCTCAGGACCAACACACTGAGACTCCTTCCTTAGACCCAAGGGAGAGCAAACTGGAAGATCCATGTGGCTAAACATGCTGGCAAATAAACAACCAACCAGAGTGAAGACAAGGGAGTCACTGGCTTCCTCTCAGCTCACTCTCGCCTCTTCACTCACACACCTATGTTTATAAGTGATATCACTCCACAGGCAAAGGTTGACTTATGGGAGAAAGGGACTTCTCTGGACTCTCAACGCCCCGAGTAAGTTGGAGAAGTGGAGATATTTACCACAGCTTGTATACATATTAGTTACAGCTGACTAAACTGCCAGACATTACAGGAGCCGGACTGTCCATATGTATTTTATATGCCATTCTGTGATTTATTCTTTTGGTACTGGATCATTTGCCTTGGCTAAGATAAACCTAATTACTAAACTCACTAACACAAATGGGAAGGACTAACTCACTGCACTGCCCCACTAGGTAAAAGACAACTTTCATTATGCCTCGATTCAATTATTACTTGAGTTTTCACTTAGTCATGTATGTCTGCGGACAGTGCCATCTTTTGCCATTTTAGTTTAAGACTTTTAAACTAACTTACAATAGAAAATTATATGCAATGTTACATTTGTGTCATTTATATTGCTTGATATTCAAAGGAAGTGTTCA
This sequence comes from Acomys russatus, assembly GCF_903995435.1. NCBI lineage: Eukaryota > Metazoa > Chordata > Mammalia > Rodentia > Muridae > Acomys > Acomys russatus. Next base: position 64,886,926 of record NC_067137.1, on the reverse strand, counting down.
TTTTTCTTCTGTAGACAATGAATGCTCTTCTGGATGAAGGTTCTCCTCCATCTCAAACTTGTTATACAACTATCAAGGGTTTATTTGAAGGCATTTATGCCCATCACACTCATCTGCAGCAGACGGAGAGAACAGGAACTGAAAGGGACTAATTGGAGAAACAAGTAAACGATATCATTTTTGATTTATTAGATCATTTTATTTATATGTATTTCAATATGAATCCTTATCTCTGTGATTTATATTTAAATATTAACAGTATTAGCTCTAACATTTATAATCCCCAACTTGTCCAGGCTCTGCAGGCTGCACCCTCGCAAACTCAGCAATGCCTCTGGATTTAACAGGTTTCCTAGCTCAAAACAGAACAAAACAAAGATACACCTTGAGCTATTGGATGCGGTAATTGTTTGCCTTCCCCAAATATGATGCTTTATTTTTTATGAGCTGATCAATGTTTGAATTCTTTGGATATTTCATTTTGAAGAATGTACTATAAATTAGGTTCTCTATGCAAGGGTTGAGATATACATATTCTGCTTATAAAAACATACATAAAAAAAGCCAAATATATAAAATATATTATAAATAGATGCACTTGAATGTTATAATTATGATATGTCAAAATGCATAGTAAATATATGCTGCACTTAGGTATTTTAATATTTATCTTCTTTATTTGAATACCTATGCATAAAATTCTATAAATAAAATTGTAAGATAGAGTGAATAACATTTCAACACGGAAAATGTATATATGCAAATCTATAGTTATATGTATGTATATGCAAATCTATAGTTACATGTATGCATATATATTTTCCTGATTGAAGTTTATATCCTACCCTCCATTTTGACTGAAACAGTGAAATAACTAGCATGTTGCCTCTCTGAAGCCGAAAGCAATTTCCTTTTCTAATTTTAGTTATGCAAAGCCTATGGGCATCATCAGCATTTAGTAATTAGTTTTATAATTACTGCTGTTTTGCTCACTGTCATTCAATTTTTCTTACAACATGGTCTGGGATTGAAACATCCCACATCCACAGCTGTGTAAATTGCTACCCATTTATAAGGCAAAAAAAGTAACATTCCATATACATTATTATTCAGTCAAGAATGTGTTATGGGTACTTAGGTAATGTCTTGAGTGCATAAGCTGTCCACTAAAATGCCGAGAAAACCGGTTTTGCAAGGTTCTGGAAAAGCTGTCTAACAAATAGCCTGAGGACACAAGGCTCCCGGAACAGGAGGCCTACATCAATGAACACAGTGGAATATCAGAGACCTAAAGATTGTGATGTTAAGACAAGCATTTAGACTGTTAGAGGATGCTGTTTCCAGTTCGCAGAAGAAAACAAATGCATGGTGCCCAGACACCCAAAGGTTCTGCTGTATTCAGAATAATCTGTTTCTTCAAAAGGGATGGCCAAAGCACTGCAGAGGCCGCAGTTTTGATAGATTAAAGTTTTCCAAATCCAGTGAAAAGTCCAGCCCCGGGGTTTGATATTTCACTTCGATTTTAGCTGTGAAATCAAAACACTGGTTGACCTTTCATAAAGACTAGAAGTAGGAGGATAACAAAGGGCCAGCGTCATGTCACAGCACTCGTCACTCAAGCAGCAGCTTCGGGAAACTTGGAGGGTTCGTTGACTGTATCAATTGTGGCTATTTTCCTTTAAGATTTGTGAAAAAGCAAAGCAAAGCAACCAGAGTCACTTGCCAAAAATCTGAACTATTTAGGCCAAATCTGGGTTTCTGCATCAACCCACATTACAGAGTTGCCATGTAGCTTAGGACTGGCTTCCTTGAGAACACGCACTAACACCGTACGAAATTAAGAGTCCACCTGACAATGACCTTGCTCTCTTGTGCCTCCATTTCTTCATTTACACATATGGACAGTACCTACTCTATGGGTCACCGAGTGGCTGAAGCGGGAGAGCACTTAAGGCACAGAGAAAGTGATGAAAGCTTTCCCACCTGCCTACTATGACCCTCGCATGTCTTCTTTAGACCTCTGGTGACAGCAGTATGCACTGGTTAGAGCTTTCTTCAGCGTCCTAAGCTGCATCTCATAGTGTACTTTCTCACAAGCAACTTAAAGATTGTTCAAAGACCTATTGCTACAATGTGTACATGATACATATTTTAAGAGCAGAAAGGCATCTTCTATTTCCTCTCTGTCATCGAAATCTGGGCACATGTGGAAAGTGGCTAATATAAGCTTTCTCTTCTACATGAACAAAACCAGTGGCAAGAGGATAGGGGAAAGAAAAGAAACTGCTACATCTGCTAACAGTGAAACCTTGGACTAGACAGTAACTGTGCAATTGACATGAAGAGGCGAGTCAGAGATCAAGGTGAACACAGTGAAAGAAGCTGATGGCCAAGGTGAATGCTTTAACTCTAACCATCATTTCTGAGTCAGCCACAATCATCAACAAGTACTTCCGGGGCTGGGGAGACTGGTAGGTAGGTAAAGAGTACAAGCATGAGGATGTGAGTACGAACTCCCAACATGCACACTGAAACCGGGAATGGCAGCACACATCTGCACTTGGAGGGAGGGGGCACTGGCTGATCCTAGGAGCTCACTGGTCAGCCAGACAAGCAGAATCAATGCTCTCCACGTTCAGTGAGAAATCCTGTTCCAAAAAATGTACATACAGACACACAGAGAGACAGAAAGAGACCAATAGACAGAAGGGGAGAGAAACAGAGAGACAGAAAGACACATACAGAGAGAGAGAGAGAGAGAGAGAGAGAGAGAGAGAGAGAGAGAGAGAGAGAGAGAGAGAGAGAGAGAGAATAAAAGAGCAATTATAAAACATATTAACCTCTGGCCTCCATATGCATACATATACATGTGTACATGTACCTGCATACACATGCATGCATGTGCAAGTGTGTACATGTCACACATACACACACACACACACACACACACACACACACACACACACACACACACACACACACCTTTTTACTTTGTTTCTTTTTCAGGTGGAGACAGGGAGAAATCAAGAAAGGGCAAAAGGTACACCACAGCCAGCTCTGCCATCCTCTGGCTCTAAACCTTGGAGCTGGAGACACAGAATCACTGATTAAGATGGAAAGATAAACTAAACAGGTGCTGTGGCTTTCCCAGAACTCTGTCCTTATTTCCTATCTTGATATACTTATGGCCAAAAGGCTCACTTGATCCAGTGCTTCTGTGAGTGATAAGAAACTCAGAAGCTGCTATTTGTAAACTGAATGGCAACAATCTAGAATAATATACTTTAAGCTAAATTCTCAAAAATACTTTTCCAAACTGTATTGGAGACTAGCTATGTGCACCCACAGATTGCACTCACTTAGCGATTTTAAGGAAGTCTTTCTCTGATCTCTCCCTCCTTCTCGAATGCAAGTCATAGAGGGGCACTGAAGGGTTCTCACGATGTGTTGACTTAACTGTTCCTGCAGTGATTATAATCTGTTAGGTTTAACTAGCTGGCTGCAGGTATCTAAGTGAATAAAAAACGAAAGCCATAAATTATACCCCAAAAGAGATAAGCCTTTATTTCAGTGACCAAAATGGCTACCAATTCCCATCCCTGATCCATTCTGTTTAATGAACACATGCAGGAAAAGTCATGCAAATAAAAAAGAATGTGAAAAATGCCCACGCCAGGGCACCTGACTCCCTTTGGTCTCTGGAGGCACCAGAACACACACACACACACACACACACACACACACACACACACACACACACACACACACAACTCACAAAATAAAACAAATCTTTGCGGCTGAGTAATGGCTCAGCAGTTAAGAAAAACATGACCCTCTTGCAGAAGTCCTGGGTTCAGTTTCCAGCACCTACATGGTGGCTTATAATTGTCTATAACTCCAGCTCCAAGGGATCCAGGACTCTATTCCAGCCCCCACAGGCACCAGACACACACACACAAGCATGAAAAACATTCAAGACAAGAAAATATTACTTTAAAAACTGTAAATAGATTTTCTTTGATGTTTACTCAGAAATTCATGAAGTGTAAAGATATTTCTGGTAGGAGAGGGACAGGTGAAGAGGGTGCATTTAGAAAAAAAATGAACTGTTTAAATGATGGGAACAGACTATTCGATTTATTTTCATAGCTATCCGTCAATACAAGTTCTTCATTTCCACACCAGCTTTGTGAAGTTTAAGTAGTTTGTAACTCATTAATTAAGAATAAGATGTTTTCCAAATTTTACTTTTCCATTACATAGCTGCTGTGCTTTCTCTAATCCACTCATTAAAAAGCATCTCAATCCAAACCGACTACTCCTGCCAAATGCTTGCAGAAAATGAAGGTGAACACAAGCAGTGAAAACTCAGATACGGGAACCTGAGAACAGCGATGTGCCTACCCAGTCAACTCAGAGACTTCCTCTGCCTGCCAGCTTCCCCCCACTTCTAGTTTAGTGCATTAGAGTTGAACTAGCTTGAAATCTGGAAGTGACCTCAGACTACCAAGTGGTCAGAACCCAGCTCTACTGAATCCACAAACAGTTAACAACATGGTCCCTTAAGAAAGTGTGTCCAGAAGACACGCATGTCTGAGTAAAGGCACCCATATAGTCTCTAAGGTCTCTGCACCCTAGTTCTCATTGACAACTGAATTACTGTTGGCATCCCTGGTCCTGAAGGTCTGCCTCTCACCTCCCCATTTCTGGGCTGCCTCTGATAAGACTGACTCAGCAATCCCAATAGAAACATTTAGACATTTCTGCTTCCTATCCACACTCACCTGAGATTCTGTATGGAAAGTTAACTACAGAGTAACTTCCAGTTTGTAAAGGAAACTCACATGAGCATCAGTGTCCCTAGCTAATGGGGAAGGCTAGCAAACCCAAAAGAGGTTTGTAGGACTTTGTTAACGCCAAGCTGTGTTTTGGGTTTTGATGTGAGGTTTCTCTTCCATTGCAGCATAATCTAATATATATTTAAATTAGCAGCATAGTTATATCTGGTTACAAATCATTTTCCACATGAACAATGCACACTTCAAAAATAAAAGTCTTCATTAAGGGGTCTAAGTAGGAATACTAAGGAGAAAATCTCAGTATTTTTTTCACACCAGAGTAAACAGGCTGGGTGCAGCTAACTTTTCTCAAGATCTCAACTGAGTTTCTTGAGAAGGACAATTGAGTTCCTTAACTGTTGGCACTTATTAATTCTAGCAGCACAGGACACTAAAGGGTTAAAACCAGCATAAATTAACTTTATTGTCAATCATTACATGCAGAAGAATAATTAACTCAGTATGTTTATTTATCTACTTTCCCTACTTGATTAAATGAATGATTGATGACAGGTTCCTTGTTTTCTTTTCTTCCTTTTTGTCAGTATAACTGATCAGTATGAAACTAAACGGTGACATTAAAATGAAATCATTAGCAAACTAAAACGCAGACCGACACTGGGAAATCGAATCAGCTCATTCGCAGCCCAAATACACTGGGCACCGTCAGATACACTTCCGAATCAGGGCCGTGCCCCTCAGTTTCCACTTTGGCACATCTCTAGTTATATTTCAGGCTATTCGTTTCCCTTAACCTCATCATCACGAAACTAATTCATTGGGTTCTGGACTCACTTGTTGGTAACATTTACAAACTATAGTGCTAGCACTTGTGGTCTTTACCGAGGGAAACATCAAGATGCTGCTGAGCGAGATTTGTTCAAAATCAGAATATCAAATCATTGACGAATAACCATTTTAAGAGACTCGGCTGCTGTGGGATTTGTCATGATTTGATAACCTTTGAAAGGTTATTGGCTTTAGTTCTGCAAATCAAGTGACTGACACTGGCAGCAGCCCATCATGCAAATTCCATATGGATAGGCTTCCGACGCTAGCAGGGCAGAAGCGACCCACAATGCAATAGTATGTTTCTTTACTCCGTGTTCCTCTGGTCAATGCTCCCTGCCCTAGAAACTGAAAAGAAGCATTCAGATCTCAGAGAAACCCGGACTTAAACATCTGATTCACATGGTCTGTTCTTCTGAGCATTTCTTAGTTGTTATTTAAAATGTTACCACTGTTGGACAATTTTGCACCACAACTCCCTGAACAAGACTACGAACTGTAACACCTCAAAGGAATAGTTTAGGGAGCTGAAAGAGAAGGGAAAAATCGGGCTGGAAGGCAGAAGGTTACCAAGGCAGGGGAACTGTGGGACAGCCTGGAAACTCAGGTCTCACCAGTTGCACCCACCAACCCTCCTCTTCACTCACTGTAGGAAGAGTGGCTTTACACAGATATAGTTCAAAAGCAAGTTCAAACTGAGAAAAAACAAAAAACAAAAACAAGTTCAACCAAAAAATGATGACCCTGAGGAATTCTCGCTCTGGTGCTGGATAATCAGGAAAACTGTCTATGTCATAGTATAATGTCACATTGAAAAAAAAAAAAGAGAGCAGATTTAGTGTATGATGAAATTATGATCTAATGATGTAGGTAGATGAATGAGTGATCAGATGTGCCAATGTAGCTCAGCGATCGGCGAGGTCAAGACAACACCCTCCATACTAGGGATGGGGTTTTGGGGTGGTCATACTGTCCTGTTCAGAGTCTCCTTAAAATCATCAGTCATGTGCAGGCTCACAAATACAATGGCACGGATATCACTTGAAACTGTCTTTGTGCCAGTTTCAATCCACCTTGAGATACTGCTAGAATATGCTAGGATATAATGGTGGATGAGACCAAAAGGCATGGGAACTAAGTCCATAGCAGTTGTCTTTATAAAAAAATTTAACATGAGCTATAACATAAAATTTTGTTAAAATTATTCAGTGTAGTTTGCTTCTTTGAATAGAAGTCCGTAGTATGAAATGGACTTTAACATGCCTCAACTTTTACATAGAACATGCATCAAACTGGATGCATTTGTTTGGCAAGACTTATCAGCATATAAAGCATCTGTGTTAACATTAAGAAGGATTATTAAATACAATCTTTTTCACACTTATATTTTGCATTAAAAGGTCATGAATATATAAAGACTACTTGGCATACAAAAGGAAAAGACAATACTCATTTTATACAACTTATACAACTTGGGACAATTGACATGCAATATTTCTCCATGTACTCCTCTTCAATTAGTTTCAAAAGTCTTTTTATGCTTCAAGGACCACACTGATAATTGTGTATTTAGAAATTATAACATGTATATAAAAAGCTATAAAGAATAATCAGGAATGTGGTGTGATGGACAGTTGTGGTCCTCTCATACCGTAAATCATTATAGATCCAGCTCTATTTCTTTTCTCTAAAAAATTAAAACAATACTTGTTCATTTGGAGAAAAGTATCCACTGTTTTATGAAAACAACTTTTACTAAATTCCCGTTGCCACAGAAATTTTTAACATAGAGAAGTTCTCTAATATATAAGAGATACAATTTGTAAACATTTATAAAACATTCTATGAATTTTTGGTCTGTGGTTTTTCATTTTGCAAAGCTCAATGACCTTCACTTGCAGACAAGCACAGATGACAAGAATTATAGTTGTCCCTGTGTACCCTTATTAAACTCAAGAAATATTTGAAGTATATATGAGCAACAATTTGAAATATGAGACATGAAGTTTTAGGAACTTCCTATCATAATTTGTGCCTCTTCATTAGTATATGTAAAATGTTGCCATTGCAGGAGCATGCAGCTATCACAGGGGAGTGCATCCAGAGCTGAGTACAAGTACCCTTGGTTCAACAGCACAAATAACTCTGGCAGCTATGTAGACAATGAAAAAGGGTCTTCTGCAAGGAAAAAAACAACGAGGAAAGGGGGCTGGACTATCAGAGTCCAGAGATGTCTGCCATGAAGACTTGATCAGCGGCACACTAGCACCACAGAGTCTCACAGTGCTCTTCACTCTGCCTTCTTCCTTGTGGAGTGAGTCTGTAGCAAATTTCATGTCATTTTTCAGAATATAGTTCTATTTTCAGTAATCTGGGATAAATGTTATAATTCTCTCATATGTATCAAGTATAATACGAGAGAAAGATTAAAGATGATGACTTGATCAGACCTTCTCTGCCCATAGAAGTTTGAGAACTCTTTTCCAGGGGACATTGATTTATAAAACTCACTTTATTTTCTTAGCTCCATCAATGGACTAAAAATATCTATTGCTGAAGCTTTACATAACTGGAGTGTAGACAATGTATCTTGAGTTTAGACCCGGCTTGGTTACTAGAAACCCAGCATGGTGTCTCTGATGCTAAATTGCAGAGAATTAACACATATTAATTTGGAGCTGGTTGTGCAAATGCTTCTGGCATTTCCTTCAGCACTTAAACTCATTTTCAGAGAATGGACTGCTGTAAAAGAATGCAGGCTCATTAAGGGTTTATTTCCTCAAAATGCTGAAGGATGGCAACTTTCTGTTGTGGGAAGCCCAGCAACTAGTATTTATCTCCTTAGCTGGGGTGGGAAAAAGACTCCAGAGCACTTTGTTTTTGAGCAGGCATCATGGGTTGGAAAATGAGAATTTTCATCTTGTTGTCACACCCTAGCTTACCTCGTTTCAAGGCTGGCTATGTTTTCTTTACACGGAATAAAATTTTAGCAGGAGCAGAAGCCAAATGCATAAAATGAATGATCAACTTACAATTTGTATGAATCTATTCTTTCATGCAGCCCTGCTTAAAAATAGCATCATAAATGCACATCTGCAAAGACTGTGCAACACCCCCCCCTTTCCTCTCAATTGTACAAATTATTAGAGTCGTTGACAAAAGGTTTTTTTTTTTTTGTTTAGGGGTTGGTCTGGGCACTCTCTTGGCAGACTGCCACTTTTCTAGCAGTGGAAATACTGTTTGCAGAAAGCCACGTTGTACGGAACAGCTGTTCTGTTAAAACATGAAGCTAGCAGCCCAAGAAATGACTGACTTCACATGTGAAGCAGAATTGTTCCCTCCCTTTGTACTAATTTAAATGAAATGGATGCACAAACCATTCACTTCCACGCCGTCTAGTCTTCCTTCTCAATTACAGCCTGCAGTGACTTGTGTTCAAATCTTGCGTGCAGGGGCAGCTTGCCTCTGTCACCATGCTTCAGGGCTGCCCTTGAACTTGGGCCATTTAACTTCTCAGGCTCCCAGGATGGGAATTCCTTCTCTGTGGTGATCTTTTCTACATTTGAGTTTGAGGCGGCTGAGGAACCTGTGTGTATTAGGATTTCAGATTTTAAAAAGACACTTTACCCCAGCCTTTTCTATGTCTATTAAAAGCAAGGGCTGCAGAGAGCAGATAGTAGATTATATTTCATTAAGTCATGGGCTTATCTTTTTAAACTGTAGTGTGTGTGATTTATGCTGTTAGTTGTTTGAGATATGTTCAGATAATAGAAATATACAGAATTGTGCTCAAAACAGTAGTTTGCAAGGAAAACCCTTCATAATTTCAACTCAAAGCTCAGGGCCCCAATTCTCATTAAATGTCGCCAAGCCATTATCTATGGTACATAACAAATTGAATAGCACCAGCGGGTACCTAAAGTTAAGACTTTGAATATTTTTATTTGAAAATATAACTTCTAGTAAACTTTTCTTAGAACATTATTACTTTTTCGTCAAAAAAGTACCATACATACTTTTAAAAATATGCTCACCCATATGCAATCAAAAATGCTGCCTATCTTTCAGACCCAGTATAAAGGCTGCCTTCTGTCAGTTAGGATTCTTTTGATATGAATAATATCTTCCCTTATCTGATTTCACTGACATAAAATTGATACTCTAAAACCCAAGGCAGGATTACTTCTATTTAGCCACTCATCAGAAAGAAAAGTGTTGCATATTCATTATTATTTCAAAAAGTTTGCCTTTGCATTTTAGGCATCAACTATTTAAATAATCTTGCTTTCTTATCAATTCAATGAAATTCCTATAAACTAACAATTCATAAAGCAGCTTCATAAATATTATTATTTTGAATATTAAAATAGCTTAACATTCTAAGTTACTTGTGCCATTTAAGAGATACCAAATTTCCTCTACTCTATGTTTATATATATGTATATGTGTGTTTGTTATATTTATGTTATAAGCTACTACTTTTTTCACATTAGAATCTAAAGTACTTTTTAAATAGTGCATGTTGAATGCAACCATCCTCCTGAGAACAGGAGCCTCAATAAACCCTTGATAATTCATCTACAAATTCAAGCCTTCCAGTAAGTTGCCTCCGGGCCCATGGCAAGACAAGGCATATTCAAACAGTCTGAGCTTCAGATACAAATCTTCAGATAAGAGGGCTGAAGTAAAACAAAACATAAAACCCAAAACAATGTGTTCACAATGTGGAGATCTGGAATCAAGAGTACCCAATTCCATCAACCAAGACCTGTTATCATTGAGTCATTCTGAAAACACACTGATCTCAGGCATCAACACTGCATTCAGATATTCAGCGCTGTCTCCAGCCTTTGGTATATAGACTGTGTCTTTACTATAGGCAGTTGAATCTCTTTGTATTGTGGCCTGAATTGATATTCCCCCAAATAGTATATGTTAAGAGATTAATTCCTCAGTGTGATGGTGTGTGGAGGTTGAGGCCATGGGAAACAGTTGCCATGAGAGTGGGACTCTCAGGAATGTGATGACAACTCCTAAGATGGTACAAAAGGAGATCCATCATTTCTCTTTACCTCCCTGTCTTCCCAACCCAATCCACATCATCCAGAAAGTTGGTCTTCACTGAGAATTAGAGCATGCCACACCCCAATCTTAGTTTTCTAGATTTCCAGAATGGTAAATCTGTTCATTAAGCCAGCAAGACTATGGTGTATATCTTAATAATCTAAACTAATAAAGATGCCCTACAGAGATCCCCTTATCCTGATCTCAGTTTCCAATAGAAAAAGCTCACATAGCAACAAGTGCAGCAACTGTCCACTGACAAGGAGTCTGTGGCTTGTTGCTGCCTCAGATTGCCTGCCCAATGAACAGCAACACTGAGTACACACCAAACAACTTGTTAACGCACGGTTCTGCACCTTCAGTAGCTCTGCATCAACAGTAGGCACAATAAAACAGCTGGGTCAGGTGTCAGCTAAGCCAATATCATCCTGCCACTTTCCACACCCCCACTCCAAAAATACCCCAAGTGTGGTTTGCCTGTGTTCCAGGCTGGCTGCTACCTTCATGTCTCCCTAGAATATGCTGCACTTTCCACACTTTGTTATGCTTTCTTCATGCCTAACTTCAACATGGAAAATGAAAGCAATTTTGCTTTTACGCTAAAATTCTTGCTTAAAAAAAAACCTGGATACTATTCATCTATTTTTACAGAAGAAAGCCAATATTTTAAAGTATTTATATAAAACCCAAACTGTGTACACAGTCTGTTTTTATCATCAGTGCTGATATTCAACACAGTCTTATTTTTCAAACTGTAAAATTATATATGAGTGATGTGCTTTAATTACCAGACATTACCAAATTTTTGTTTTGTTTCTAGAATGTTTTGGGAAGCTATGATAAGAAACTCACTGCATGCTGATGTCTTGTAAGCATTCACACAGTAGCGTTTGCACATGGAGCATTTGGCTGGTGCCTGGTGAAAGGCAGATCCCAGAGGACATGAGGAAAAGACCACAGGAGCTAGTACCTGCAGACTATGTTTGATTTCTTGAATATAATAAGTTGCTAAAGTTAAATCCTGCTATCTAATTCAATCGTGTTTCTTCATTCTGGCATGGTTTTAGAAATGTGTGAGATTCTATCTGCAAAAGATCAGGTTAGCTTTGCCAATCTCAGTCAGTGTGATAATGATGGCATTAGTCTTGGGCCAGGCATGTAGCTGGAGTGTCTGCTTAGCCCAGGCAGGCCTATGGGCCTGATCCCCAACACTGCAGGGATAGAAATAATAACTACGACTATAATAGACATAACTTAGTTATAAATAATAACTACTGTCATATTAATAATGATTGTTATTATTATTTGCAGTGCTCAGGACTGAACCCAAGAATTTTTCATACTAATTGGGCATTGTACCAACCCCAGCTCTAATACTGGATTATTGATGAACAAATTCCAAATGTCTTATTCCTAATAATTGTTTCATGATAACTATAGTCACATGAGGTTTTACACAACCAGTTCAATTAAGAAGAAAACTAATAAATTATGTGGAGAGGCCAGTCAAGAGTACTTAACCTAGTCAACCAGTTGTTTGATATAGAACTTAAGTAAAAAGAAAAAAAAATCTGTTTTCACATATAATATTTTATCCTGTTTCTCTAATAATCTCCAGAGAGTACTATCTCAATAAGCCCATTTTAATCATTTACTACACTAAGTTTCATAAGAAGTCAAAATAAGCCAAGCCACCTCAAATGCAGAAAACTTTATATACCCATGGTTAATTCAAAATATATGTCAATACCACACCCTTGGCTAAAGCACAAGTTATTTACTGGTTATCATAGTATGCAGGTATGTTAACACACATCAACTCTGAATATTGCTGAAGAATATTCCAGGCGTTATGCTGTCATTGTTACATGTTTAAATATGAATCAACTTTGTACAATTATTACTAATATTCCTATAAGAAGCAATTCTTTTTTATTAAGAAAAAGTACCATGGTCCCTATTTATTCAGATGTCATAAACAGAAACTGGCAACCTATGGGCTAAACCACAGGTACATACATGAGCCCTATATGTGTATGTATTGTCATCGCAGAGATAAGATGTCAATGAGTCATAACAAGGTCAAACAGAAAGCCTCCATCATGCAGGAAGATGTACTGAACAGAATTCTGCTACCAACTTCATGACTCACTTTGTTTTCCCTCTTTTTTCTTTGATTACTGTTACATTTATATGCATACACATATACATGAGTGTACAAATACAACTGCTGAGTCGATTTAGAATTGCTTGTACATAATATGACATCATGACTGACCACTTAGTATTGAATATGCTAGGGTCTCTTCCTGGGGGAAGAGTAATTCTCCATCTCTCAGCAGTCATTACTAGAACAGAAAACTGATTGTAGGGTACCATGCCACAATAGATTTGTCTACAATACAACTCCTGCAGCTCGGGCTTAGAGAAAATTGTGGAAGTGGGAGGGAGTTATGAGCCAGAAGTCCTGGAAGTCTACTGTGAGATTGTATCTCCTAGAAACGACAATGTAGCTTCACATGCTAGTACAACAATATGGCTGCCCAAATAAGACCCAAGCAGTGACATCAGTACACATGCTAAGATGGAGGGGAGAAACTTGAGTAGGGCCATACCCATAAACAAAGAGCTACAGGCAGTTGATCATTAATCACTCCATTTTGTCACTGAACTTCTCTCTATATTCCCTCAAGTTCTTCTTATCCAAACCACTGGGGGATAAAGTATAGCTTGTATAGATGATGGAACCAAAAAATTCTCTTTACATTCCTTTCTGGCCCAGGTTCTAGCCTTTACTGACATAATATAGATGCAGAAAGGATGTGGAAAAACTGCAGCCAATAAGTATTCAAAGCCACTTTAGTTTTCATAGGTAGAGGTTACCACGTGCTTATTAAGGCACAGACGAGACTTATGCACAGAATCTGGGAATCAGTTTTGGACAATAAAAGCCATAGTACAGTTTCAATCATACAAAGTAGTCAGAGGTGACTCTCTGCTCTGCTCATGAAATACTGCTATCTGCAGAGTGCTGAAACTATATATTATGCGTTGCAAGAGGTTATAAGGCTAACAAAAGCATATTAAAGACTTCCCAGTCCTAAAGACCAGAGCACAGAAACTTGAAAGTCCTAAATAAGTGGATAGCAAACAGCATAATCAGTGCCACAGGGTGCCATGACTGACACAGTGCGTCAGCAGGAGGAACCAGTATATTTTTCAAAGCAAGTTGGATGTGGTAAAGAATGTAAGTTGTGTGCCTTAAAGTTTTGCCAAGAAAATAAAAGCAAATAACAAGTATGTGAAGTCCTAGGGTGCTGGTCAGTCAGTGTCACATTCTTACAAGACTCTGTGATTTGTTTTCTGGCTCTGATTTGTAATGATTACGTGCGTCCACATCTCAATGATCAAAATGAATTTCAACAACTTCAGTGAAAAAAAATGTGTGTGTGCACACATGCACAGATTTCTGTGTGTGCATGTGTGCTGTCCATACTTTTTGAGTCCATGACCCAATAGAGACACAATACCCTCATGTAGAGGGGAACAAAGTAAAATGAAAGGCAGAAATGCTAGCAGAATATGAAACTTGAAAGCATATGGGCTGCAATAATATTAATAAGCAGCATCAAGAAGCCTGAGCCATCTCAGAAGAATCTAACTCAAGCTACCAATTGATAAATCTTTTCTACAGAATATGGATATAGGATTAGAAAGTAAGTAATCACCCAGGCCAGAATGACTAGAGAGAAAAAAAGAACAATGGAGTACAAACCTGAGCTCTAGGGTATTTTATATCACAGGTCATGTGGCTCGTTAAGTTTCATGAAGAGCTGTCATGTCATTATTTACTGATTTCATATTTCTTTCTCTAGGAAATGGGAACCCTGCAAGGTGGAGACATCAGTTACACACTAGTACTCATGGGCTTTCTAAGACTGGCATTTTTAATTCCTTCCTCCACATCTGAGAGTGAGCCTATGGGACAAGGGCTCATCCAAGGACCTCCACTCCTTCTCATTTGTGCACTATACCTCAATTTACTTTTCCTTTTATTTCACACTATCCCCATCTTCCTTCCTCCAGTTTTCCTATTTTTCCATTTCCTTCTTCCAATGTTGTGATTTTTTTCACCTGCCTATTCCTGCCCAAACAGCATTTCATCACTGCTATTTGAGTCTGAAAACTTAAACAATTGAATCCTCAAACAAGATTCAGTGCTCTCCCAGGTATAAGTCAGTGTCCTTAGGCATTAAAATGGACACAAAAAGCCAGACCATGCTTTCAGTGAGCTCATGCTTTCTAATCCACAGGCAGGTACATAAAGGAAGTTATAGGCAAACAACAAAGCTACAGAAGCATGTAAGCCAGCACCGCAGAATGGCTGGTGATCCAGGCACAAGAGAACTTCATGTAAGAATGGGACATCTGAACTGGGTATCAAAAGCTAAACAGGAACACACCAAACTCACCAGCTGTGGGGAGCCCAGGAAAAATTCTCAAAGCACAGAACTTTGATGTGAACAAGCCTAGAGAAGCCTTAGAAAGCAGATGCTTGCTTTGACTTTCATTCCCCTCTTTGTCTCCAAAGACTCTTAGTGGCAGGTGTCTTTCCCTATGCCCTATGTTCAACAGATGGGCTGAGAAGTATCCAGACGAATCTAAAAATTAAGGCGTGTCCCTCATCTTATTACAGACCTTTCCATGTAGTCTCATCCATACACACTGTTCAGTCCTCACTGAGCCTGGACATGAGAATAGTCTTCTGCATGTCTTCAAGGGATTCACTATTGGAGGCTTCCTGGGTTACATAAAATTTGATTAAATGGGTGTGATCTAATGTTCTCTTGCTAGCTTTTGTTATGGGAATGCCAGCCATAGCACTTATACTAGATGAGGAAAAGATGTGTGTGTGTGTGTGTGTGTGTGTGTGTGTGTGTGTGTGTGTGTGTGTGTGTGTGTGTGTTCCTACAAAGAGGGCATTCCAGTCTAAAGGGAGCTTATATTAAAAACATATATAGATAGCTTGCAATCTTTGACATTTGCAGAGGAAAATGAGATGCCAGCGGAGAGAAGGCATACAGTGGATGTTGAGGCTTGTGCTCATGTTTCTATGTCCTCACCCCATATCTAATTTTCCTTTTCGGCAAAAACAAAAAACAAAAACAAACCCAAAGGAAAGAATAAAGCACAAGAACTAACCTTATGGGATAAAATAATCTAGTAAGCCCTGTGGTTTTTTATTATCTTGTATTTATGCCTTAGCCACATTTCTTCATGCTAGTTTCTAAGAGAGCCGCTGAATGTCACTGGCCATGGACTTGCCTAGCTCTGACTCAAGCTGTGTGGGCGCAAGTGGCATTACACCAGCTCTGAACCACTGCACTATGAAGATGAGGTCAGTTCTTCCCTGTAAATAACTAAGAAGCACATCTTGCTACTCAACCACACAATGAGTCAAACAGTGGCATGTAGCAAAACACAACAGCAAAACAAGAAACTAGCAGTGGCACCTAACATTTCCATGTTAAATTATAATTTCATACATCAGAGTCCACACATGTAGACAGAGAAAAACTTGTCGGATAGTGTGAAACTCCAAAAGAATCTTACAGAGATGTATTTGCATCATTAAATCCCCATTTGTCAAGCATCCTGCTCTTCCCACTATGAGAGCATGCACCTGGGCAAGTAGGGCAATGCAGGCATTGCCTGGCCAATCATGAACCAAGTCAAATCAAAGATTAGTCCTTAGATGACCTCCTCCAAGAAACTGTAGTCTCACATACACATAGACAAGGATGGATCCTGGAGGCACACCTGAGAACAGTCATACAGTATTTTATTTCCATGGGCTAACACCAGGCATACATTGCTCAAACAGCAATAAACATTGGCAACTCAGCCTCTGGGTGGGGTTCCATTTGGTGTCACAAGAAACTTACGATTGAGGCAGATGGAACTAGGTACCAGAGTGAGTCCCTCAATCTCTGGAGGATGATGGGGCACAAACAAGAGCCAAGTAAGTGCCATGTTTCCATTTTTAACTTACTTGCCTAACTCTAAGGAAGCTTCTACTCAAAATGTAGAATTCAGTCTTGGTCCTGAAACCTTTGCCTATGTGAAAACAACAACAACAACAACAATGACCATGACAACAACAACGACAACAAAACTGACAACAACAGCAAGGGATGCCATAGGCTGAGTACAGAGCATCAAAATAACAAGGCTCCTATTGCAAGGTTTCTGAGGAAGGAGAACGTGCACCTTGTCTCCAAGCATGGATGTCACCTGCTAGAAGCCAATACATGTCAAGCACACACCAAAATGCCAGTGCAGGAACTGCAAAGGCTTCCCCGCTGTGCAGACTAAGAAGACATATCACTCGGCTCTTCTTAGAAGCCCACACATCTCCTGAGAGTGAAGTCAGCTAGGGAACAACCTAGCATTAAATCATCGGATGTAACAGCCATCGTAGCAATGATTAAAGCCATCCAAGAGGTTAACCTTCCCCCCTTACCTTAAGTGATTACTTGAAATGAGTACACTAAGCACCACTGTTTACATATGAGTGTGGCATTTGAATAAGGACAGATAATATGTTTAAACAGAGCCTTGCCAGTTTCTCCTCTCAGAAACAGCTATAGCTTAATTTGCTGTAGACGCCTGAAACTATGAAATGAGGATTTAGATTATTTTCTCTTATGTGCATTAGTGTTTTTAACCTGTTTGTATGTCTGTACAACAAATTCATGCCTGGCTCACATGGAAGCCTGAAGGGGATGTTGGCTCCTCTGGGATTGGAGTTACAGACGGTTGCAAGCTGCCCTGTGGGTGCCGGGAACTGAACTGGGCTCTCTGCAAGAGCATCCCGTGCTCATCACTGATGAAGCATCTCTTGAGCCTCCAGCGAAGTAAAATTTTATAAAGATAGAAAAGCTCTTCCTCCAGGGTCTCCCTTGGTTTTAATCAGCAGTTGCCTTGCATGTTTCCCAATTGCTCCTCTGCAGAGACTAAGGCTGTCATATATTTTACATATTCAGCATCATTCGCTGCCACACACCCAGGCAAATTATCATTTAAAATCTCTAATGTTTGAATTGAAATAAAACTTAGGTGTACAATGGCAAATGTTCCCAGATTAATTGAGTTGCAGGAGACATACTCCAAAAATTGACTGAAGTCCATGATATTAGAAAGACAGAAAATTTATCTAGTTTTAGTAAATGTCAAATCAGCAGCTATTGCTTTTAAGATTAATAAAAGATGTAATGGTTTCTAGATAGCCTCTAAATAGAGATTACTATGAATGGAGAAGTGATTTACCAACAGTCACCACAATGAGATTTCTTTAAAGGTTACAATCATCGGTTATTTAGCTGAAACACTGCCGAGAACGCCTGGTCATTTCGTGAATAATGCATAATGTTCATTGTAGATTTGATCTGTACCTATAACAATACAGATATTTCTAAAATAATAGAAAAAACCATCTGTTGCCTTCCAATTGCTTAACATAGCATTTCCATGAAGTAATTGACTCAGGACATATTACACGCTGTCACCTGAGTGTTCTCTCTGCAAGCATAACTTGTAATAATCTGTATACAATGGGCATCACACAACAAACTCATCAGCCTTTATAGACTGCTAAGAAAAGACGTGATGAATGCAGGGCAGAGTGAAAGACCTTTTGGGAGCAGCAAATTAAAATGATTAAAATTCTACATAGTTGTGTGGGACAAATTTAAATTTCAGCTTTGAAATTTAATTATTAGCATGATCAACTCATCACATTAAAAAATATTGCCTACATAGTACGAGCACTTTTCATATAAATTTCAAAACGCCTTTAGGTTTATTCAAGAGGCTGTTTGGAGAGGCTCAAAGTATAATGTCTGTTGGTTTTATTGTTAGATTATGAATTGCACTTCACAGGATGCTGCAGGCTATTTATATAAGCTTGTTTATCCATATGAACTTCTTCAAGGGCACAACATGGAAGACCTTAATAAATTAAAATGAATTTCTTTTGATGTTGTTGTTTCATGACTGTTTGATCAGAATGAGTAGCAGTTTTGCATTAAGGAACTAGAATAAAGCAATAAGCTGTGCATGTATTCTATAGCAGAGCCGGCTTGGAGGAAGTGCTCATGCATCCTAGAAACATGGGAGAGCCAGAGGTAGACAGGATGCAGTCACTGAGCTCCTCTATTCAGTTCTAGCCTGTTGCAAGTTTACTCACAGTGAGCCTGTATCAAATTCTGTGCTATACCATCATCATTCACTAAGATGATTTGTTTTCTCATTCAGGCTCCCCAACTTCCCCAACTTCCCCATCTTCATCAGTGGTACATGCCAACCTTGCACAGAATGTAGCACCCATGGGAGATGTGACCACGCTTTAGCTTCTTATCCATCTTAATCGTAACAGGTAATTACGAAGCTAGGCTGACTGAAAGCCACACAGTGAAAAATCAATTAGTAGTTATAGTCTACGCCTGACAAAATTCTCACCTGGAACGTGTGATAGTGATGACACAAAGTGAATATTGTTTATAGCAATGATATGTGACAGAGCATCAGACATGAAGTCAGGAACTCTGGATTCTGGTCTTAGATCTGCTAAGAACTCATTGTAAACTTAGCTCTCATCTATGTAAAGTAAGTCAATGTTTCTATTTGATTTGAAGGTTTACATCTGAAAAAGACCATAATTCCAAAAGTAAGTTGCTTCATCATACAGGGACAGAATGAACAGGCAATAGAGCCATCATTCTGGTTCTGTTTTGGCTGCCATGCCTACTGAGAAAGCCTTTACACTTTAAACGCTTTCAAAATGGAAATAAATTATAATTATGCTAAAGAAATACAAATAAGTCCAGTCCATCAACTTATATCAAATTAAATAATACATTTTCACACTGTGTGGTTTCTGACTCATTAAACTTACCAGTTTCCTTTACATTGTTCTAAGGAAACAGGAAGGTAATCATGCCTGAGCAAGCGTAAACAATTTATCTAACATACATGTACTAAAATCATACGCAAAGCCTTTGTGAAATTTAAGGGTTATTGTGGCATCTAGAACATGTGTTAGTGTGTCACCAAGTTGATATTTATATTCTCAATGGCATAACAAGCCAACAGGAATGTATGCTCATTTTTTTTGTCATGTTGACATTCCACCCATGAGCGGTACCTTTGCTGTGTGTTCTCACAGTATTACAGCATGGCCGCATGGGTTCCAAAGCCAAAATTATTCACTCTGAGTTCCTTATTAGGAAAGTTTGTCAACCCTGTGCTAGAGGAAAGGAATGTGAAGGAACCCAAACTCTAATCTTCTCTCAACCAGCACAAGTCTTTTTATTATTGGATTTTTTTCATTTATTTGGATCACATTTTTCCCTTCCCTGAACTCCCTCGAGGCTCTCACCACTTCCCTGCCCATGCAACCTCAAAACAAAACGAAAAAGAGAATAAAAACAGACAAACAAGCAAGCAATAAAAAAAGAATCACACAAAAACATGGAGTCCATTTTGTGCTGGCCATTTGTTTTCTGGGCATGGGGTTGATATACTCAGTGTCTTTCCATTGGCGAAAACTCATTTTCCCTTTCCTAGCTCGTATCAAATACAAGCAGCTTCTTGATCAGGAATGGGACTCTGGGTCAACTTCCACTTCTCCAAAGAGCACAATTCTTAAGTAAAGATGGAGTCTATCTTCCTCATCCGAAATTCTGGCAGCTAGAAATGCCATAGATTCTAGATATTAGAATATTTGTGTATATATAGGAAGTATCTTAAAGAACCATGTCTACATACAAAACTCATTTGTTTTTCATATATCCCTAAGTACACCACCTTAATGTACATTTATATATTATTCTTAATAATTGCATGCAGGTATCCAACAAGGCTTTCTTGTTGTGGCATTATTTTGGCACACTAAGTATTAGAGAGCTTCTAAGTTCATAGTTAGTGATTAGGGATTTTGAAAGTAAGTGATCGCAACTCTTAGCATACAAGGACAAATAGTCACAGTCATAACTGACCCTTCAGTTTGATCTGAACTCAAACAGGTTCCAGCACCTCACCAGAACTATTTCCAACAACTTTCCAAACACAGCCAAAGCTACAAGGACTTTTCCAAAGTTAAGTGGCAATATGAAATTCCCTAAGGATTATTTTGGATGGGCATGGTAGCACAAGCCTTTAATCACAGCACTTGGTAGGCAAAGGTAAGCAGATCTCCATGAATCTGAAGGCAGCCTGGTCTTCTCAGTGAGGTCCAGGCCAGTCAGGTCTATAGAGTGAGACCCTGTCTCTCCCTGACCCCCCACAAGAAATGGAGGTAGAGAAGACTCACCAGTTGAGAGGACCTGAGTTTGGTCCCCAGCCCATTGGGCAGTTGATAACTACCTGTAATTCCAGCTCTAGGGAGATCCGATACCTCTTGCCTCCCAGGGCACCTGCACTTACATGCACATGGCCTCCCACAGACTCATATACTTAAAACAATAAAAAACATATCTTAAGGAAAAGAAAGAACTTAATTTGCCTTTTGCTCACAGAAAAGATTATCTGCCCCTTCCTTTAATGGTCTGTGATGCTTACAAAGGCTCTGCATATAAGGTGAGCACATGAGAACCTCAAGATTTTAGGATATCCACTATGAATAGCATATCCCTAAGAAAAGAAACTCAGTGGCCGATACCACATATACATTAATTAATCCATGCATATTAGATTTGCTAAAACTGCCCTCACTTTTTAGGGGTTTCAAAGAACAAGAAAATTTTAGAATTTAAACATCAGAGGGTAGATTTACTATTTACAAATAATTTTAACAACAACTGTGTCAAGGATTTTAAAAACAAAAACATGCTTATATTCATAACATTCACCCAATGTGTCCATAGAGAAATGTAAAAAACTTAATAGATGGATTGGTTTTCAAGGTCAATAAAGTCATTAATTTAAAACCACTTGTCCTGGTTGGGCCTTGCTCCCTTCTTGTCTTTGTTTACTTAACATAAAACACATTAGCTCCACCAATTAACCAGCATCCCCATCATGGATTGTCAAGAAGGTGCATGTATTTGTATAACATGAATTAGATCACACATGTAAATTATTTCATCCTAACTCCTATAAAATCTTTTAGCATGTAAAAGAATGTCTAGGCAGACAGAGTTTTTGAAAATAAAATAGAAATAGAAGAGATTTATTTCACCTTCACATGGTGTCTTTCTCATGCAGAGTTCAGATTTCCACATTTGTATCCCTTTAAAGGATTTGATATGCAGGAAAAGAAGAAAGGATGATGGTGAACATTTCATTCTAGAGACATCTACAGACCACCATATTCCAGACAAAGCAGTGGCCTAAAACCTACCTTTTACTGAGGTGTTTGGTGGAGGGCCTTCCATCCTCAAGTTCCATGGAGGGTCCCCTTGGTTGGCAAAGTCCCTCATTTTGAGATAGCTAATTGTAAGTCGGATGATGGATGCCTTGTCGAGCTGGCTGGTGATGGCTGCAGGAAGAGGCAACAACTTGGCCAATTCATAGAACTCAAAATTTTCTTTTCCCCGGCGGGAGCGAGCAGCGTCTCTGGATTTCTCCTTTCTCAGTGCTTGTAAACTGAAAGCAAAGAGGTAGAATATGTGATTATGATTTTTTAACTTCTATCACTTTTTCACTCAACATATACCAAAAATGAATTCAGGATTCAAGAGCCATAGTTAGAGGAATTTCAGGTAATGTCTATGGTGACTTCTTGTCACGAACACACTTATGACTAATGAAATCGGGTTTTGCTTGTTACAAAGCTGTCCTCCTCCAACTCTCCAAGCAGTGAGATGCAGCCCTTGTTTCTAAGGCATAAGGCTTTCAAGTGAGGCATCACATTATAGCCACAGCAACTTAAGGCTCGGCATGTATGGTTGTGCTTCTATACCAGCTCTCAAGTTGAGGAGTTGCTGGAATCCTTAACCAGAAAAGGAAACACTTTGAAAGTTTAGTTTCATTTATCATCTTGGAGAGCAAAGGTAAACAGGAGCACAAGACACTTTGACAGAATCAACAAAGATGATGCTCTGGGGTTCTTAGCCCTCTACAAGGATCTTCATACTTCCAGTCACATGACAGAAACAGCACACTGAAAATACGGGTTTCAAGTGTTGATGTCCATTTGATAAGAGAACAGTATAATTCCATATAAGTGGGGCCTGCATCAGCATAAGGCTATTGTCTTGGGATGCTAGAGAACGCACTGTCCCCCCAAAAGCCAAACCTCATGATGGCATGATGATATGCTGAAAGATAAGCTCTGTCTGGGCTATTAACATTCACAGACATTATAGATATGTTACTTCACAGAGAAAGCAACAGGTTGGACCCAGAATTTTCCTTTAACTATTTATGTGCATTTCTGTTTGAAGTGTGCTCTCATTGCTGAGAACAGGATCTGGCACAAGTGAAGCCATATGTGAGAGTCTGGTGGGAGAGTCGTCTCCTCTGAGTCATTCTCACTGCTTTGTATCTGATGAGCAATGTATTCAAACTCAGACCCCAGTGATAGCTAACTGGGCTCTATTTGTAGCACCAAGGAAGTAATAAAATAACTGAGGACTATCTGAGTTACTGAACAGAAACATTTTAAATGCTTAAATCCATATCCTGGATTCCTGTAAAATAAAAAGAGTAACGAGAAAATAAGGAAGTCCAGAGAAAGAGATCAAAATGGTTTCAGCAACATGGCTTCATTTTTCATAAATAATAAATGGAGAATAATCTGCCAAGCCACATTATAGCAGCCATGGATGGCTTACAGTGGAAAAAACTCATGTTCTTCATATACCTCGAAGGGCTTACAGAATATCTGCATAACTTAAGAAACGCCATGATGCCTGATAGGTAAATAGCCCAAGCAGCATATATGATTATATAGAAGGTGAATAATGCAGTCATTTTGAGTCATTTAACTAATAAACATTGGTCCTGCAATATGATTCAGGTGATAGCTTCAGGAAGAAACATGACTAACTCTTATGGAAAAGATATGTTATGTCACATACTTTCCAACACCTTGATCAGCCTATTAGAACCCACAAATATTGGCTTATTGAAAATTATATAAGTTTCAGATGGACATAGTAGAAGTGTATCCAGGATCTGGACTAAGACCTTAAACCAGAGGATCTTAGGTCTCCATTTCTATAATGCACCTAGCTCATCTAAGGACAGCTAAGTGGGGTGTGCTAAAACTGTCATGATTTCAGCATATGTTTTTGCACCACAGGTGAGCAGGGAAAGGTGCAGTGCTTAGAGTTTAGTGCTGTTCTTTCCTTGTGTTCTTGTAACTAAATACTACTCTAGCTGGGGTAAGCTGATACTTTCTTGGAGCAGTAAGTGCCTGTGATGGAGTTCTAGAGCAGGGATTTTTAGGACCTTTAAGGTTAAGGGAGGGACATTCAGTGAGTGATAAGAACCAGTGGATCTGGAGACCAACAACCCTAACTAAGAGATAACACGTGATTGTAGCTGGCCGCCGGGGTCGCCAGACTTCCAGTGCTGCCATTTCTAGGTAAGAAAAAAAATCTAAATTTTCATAAGAAAATTTCAAATTTTAATAACTAATTAATGGTTTTGTTTAACTGTGTATGCCAATAAAGCATGTTATGGTTAATCATGGATCAGTGACTCATTTTACAATGGGCAATAACTGGGGAGGCCAATTTCAAAGGTAGTTTTACATGGATGTTATGTGTAATTTTCCTTGTCACCCAAATGATCATAAATGAATTCATTCATTATCTAATTAATATTCCTAATATTTACACTAGGAGTTTCTCCATGTAACTAAAGCAAAGTGGATGATTAAGCAATTATTCTGAAATTGATATTAATGAATAGGCTTGTCAATAAACCAAGGGGAAAAATTAATCCTCATGAGGGCTGGGGATGCTAGAAGGAGGAGAAACGAGCAGAGAAAGTGATGGATGGGCACTAAGTGAAAGTTGGCCAGGAATAAAGAATACAGTGGCAGGGGTGCACATATACAACATGAGGAGTGTATACAACAGATTACCACACACCAAAAAACTAGAAGAAAGTGTTTTCAAAGTTTTCACCATAAAGAAATGATGAAGTTTTAAAGAGATCAATGTTTAATATGATTTGAATGTTATACAATATCTACATGTGTTGAATATTATACATGGTACCAATAAATATATATGACTTTAATATTTTGTCTGTTAAAATAAAAACAAGCAAAATATTACAACATAGTTTAATTAAAACAGTAGAAACAAAATCCATCAGGAAAAGCAAACTGTAAGACTGTAGAGACCAACTAATAGCTTCCAAAAGGTTTATAGGGACACAACCCTTTCCTCTCAGGGGAGGAGAAAAAACGGACACTGATAGCTCTGAACACTTTGCCTAAATACTGTACTTCACTTACTTTTCCATGCTAGAACTGAGCAATGCTACTAAAAGACACACACCATGCACAGGGAACACACACACACACACACACACAGAGAGAGAGAGAGAGAGAGAGAGAGAGAGAGAGAGAGAGAGAGAGAGAGAGAGAGAGAGAGAGAGAGAGAGAGAGAGAGAGAGAGAGAGAGAGAGAGAGAGAGAGAGAGACTTATAAGCACCTACCCTACTTCCTTGTTTTTTCTCACTTTCTTACCTCCACTTCTCTCAACTCTAACACACAATAAAGCCCTGTACTGAAGTCATGCTCTTGGTCATTATCTTAATAATAAAGGGTCTCCATGACTTCCACATCACATCATTATGCAGGCACCATAGTTCAGAAGACTTTCAGAATGACAGCACTGTGTCTATAATAAGTAGTAATTGGTTTTGAGGGCAACAGCAATAAAATACAGTCAAAGGATTATAAAGGCTGTTGAGACTCTGGTATAATAGATGAAACTAAAGATCTTAAGACAATAACACAGCTTGCAGATTAATCTTTTGCTCGGTTTTATGAAGTAGAGCCTAACTATAATCAGTTCTCAAATTGAATTAAGGACCATGTTAAAACCTAAAATAAACTTTGTTTCTGTGTATTTTGTTCTAGACAAAACATTTTGGCTGCATATTTCAAACACAAAAGTAGCATAGATTGGTTGTATATAAGTAAAATAACATGATGCCAATCTCTGCCATTAAAAATATGACAGAACTTCAGATCTACAATTATTTGCTTCCTGGAATATAAACCTCCCAGTGTTCTACTGTGCTCAGTTTGGATTCTGGATAGAAGAAACAGAGAGCCCCTTAACCCTCGGCAAAGATTGTGACAATATCAACTCTTTTTGGTGACTGCCCCATCATCTGCAGCAAGCATCACAAATAACAGGATCAACAAATAAGTTCAAAAGACACCATTATCCTATATACATATATTTTCTACCAAATAGAATGTGCAAAGTTACATTTCTGTGTTAATTTTTCAAGAGATAAGTAAGTGACTTTCAGAATGTCAAATGGGTCTAATCACTCCTACCAAAGGGTAATACTTAGCTAAGCCCTACAGTTCCTTTTAGAATAACACAGAATCCTCAGCCAAAACATTTGTTGCTAATCCTTGCTCTATTATTTATTAACTATGTACAGCTCACTTCTAATGCTTCTGGTTTTCTTATATATAAAACAGGATGATACTACTATATATCTTTGTTATATTTGATAGAAATAAAGTTTTAATTAAATCTTTATAGTTACTATGTAAGACATATGTGATGCCAGATTATTGAATCTCACATGCATAGTTTGATTCTTTTAATGCCCACAATGCTCATTTAAAATGTAGACACTCTTTTCATTAACACGAGTAAAAAATACCCTTTTGTTGATGATACTAAGTTTATTTTTCTGTATAATATTTATTATTCTTTGAGCCTATCTATCATAGGCCATAGATATACTTAATTAGGTATACATATACATATGTACACATGTATAATTAATAATGCAAGCTTGGATGTTTGCAAAAATCCTGAATAGAACAATGAGTACCCATTTTCAGTAAAGTAAAACAAGGTATTCAGCTGCAGCAAAGTAGTTTTGTTTGTTTATAAAAATGAACATGTGACAACAACGAATAGATTAATCAGGAAGATCTGGAAACACATAGAGAAAACCTTAAATGGTGACAGTAATTTTAGTAATTTTAAGTCACAAAGAGCACATACGCTCTTTTAGAAGGAAGACTGTATTTCAAAATATCTTCCAAAGTTCATAAATCTGAACTTGCTGAGGTAGACAAATCCAGGACCATGGAGAGCTCATGCAACCAGGCATGAAGGGCCCCTCAGCCTCCTCACTGAGAGTCAAGTCAGAGAGGATATGTTTAATACAGAAATGGTGAAAACAGAAGTAACAAAACACAATTAAAGGAAGGGCACAGTCAGTATCCCAACCCATGGAACTGCCTCTGAGTATCAGTCACTTATTGGGCTGCTTGTCCATTTCAGGGAAAGATGCAATGTTTATTCAATAAATTACAAAGAAGTGACACCTTTGGAGGATGATCAACATTAGACTTGCAAAAATTGATTCTTTTTTGTTTCAAAATCATTACAACAGTTAAAATTATTACTGAACTAATACAACTGTAGAGGCCAACAACAACAGTAACCACAAAACCCTCTACAACAACAACAACAACAACACAGGGAATGTACCAGTCACAGAAAGGCAGTAGGAAAACACACTAAGCCAATGCTGTCTTCCTCTGCCCTGATCTCCTCAGAGAGATGCTCTTGCAAACTCTTTTGTATTGTAGATGTGTTGACTGCCTTTGCTATTGACCTTAGCACTACAGTGATACACCTCTACCTGGAAACCATAGCAGGAAGCCTCAGTTTGAACACCTTCTGTAAAGTTTACAATCGAATATCTAGCCTCTCTGAAAGAACATGGCAGGGTTTGGCTATCCCACTGTAGGGGAGGGAAGGTGGAGTGGAAACAACTATAAAATTTTTGCCTTTTTAAGGTACTTCTAAGGAGCCAGACAGGCAAGATTTTATGGATTTTTACTTGTTTTGCTTAGGAGAACCCAGCACTGCAGACTCCTACTATTTATCAATTAATCTGGCATGCAGCCTCAAAGGGAGAAGGTAGACCTGTATTAAAAATGCAGCCATCAAAAATTCATCAAAGGCTTCAGCATTTTAACTCATGAACCTTTGAACACCTGCACACTTGTCAGATCTCTGGTCATAGTTAATGGTGAAATCTACAGTTACTCCAGTACCCACGCTTGCTCTGACATGAGCTGAATGAGAAGGCCTTTCAGGAAAAATATACAATAAGGATTCCATAAGCATGCGGGCCCTCCCTTCATCATGTTTAGTAAAACAGCCCTCTCCACACTGACATCACATAGAATTCAATCGAGATAGTTTGTTGTGGAACAAACTTTTCCGGGTGCACTTTTAGAAAAAATGTAAATACAAGGTAGTATAATTGAGAGATGGACAGACAAGTATTACCCAGCGGGAGCATGAACAACAAAACTCACACACTGAAGTATTTTAAAGTTCTCCAGGAGAAGCCAATCATTTCAGAAATCTTCACTCAGCACATGAAGCAAGCGAGGTAGTACAAACTAGGCGTTAAAACTGGAACCTTCGAGTTCAAGGTAAGAACTCTGCTGCTTAACTAATGCACTGCTCATAGCTGTCATCATTAATTTATGTTAGCCTCTGTAAACATCAGGAGTATAATAGGCCAATTTCACAACTAAATATAGATGCACATTTTGCCCTTATATAAATGGCAGATTGCCACTGTAGATCATCGCGGCAGCAAAACGTCAGTAAAGATGCACTGTTTGATGGTCTGGTGCGCACACAATATATAAAACCAGTTGTAATGGTTGTTTGGAAGCAAAGTGTAACAGCAGCAAAATTTCATTTGTTCCACAAACTCAGGATATATTAAGCTTGGCTGACAAAGACTGTTTGATGTGCTAAATCAGTTTGACCTTCATTCTTGCTTTATTTTTCTCATTTAACATGTGAAATAACCATTATTTTTCCACATGTAAGAAAATATGAAACTGATTGCTTTTAAACAGTGTCAAAAAATCTGTTACTGCTAACATTTGATAGAAGTATCAAAACCAGGAGGCAGGCCTATGGCATTTAAGCTAAGACATATTCTGGTGGGGTAATCATGACCCTTTTGACTTGTGGTAAAGTAGATCAAAAGAGTAATTAAAGGCATTCATCTGAATGCCTTCCCTCATCTTCAGAAAATGTCTTGTGTATGTTTGAACTTAATAATTAAATTAATTGGTTTTAGCCAATGAGCATTTTTCATTCTTAACACTTTAAATAAGAGGACTCATTCCAGAATGAGTCATTAGAACAGTAATAAAGGAAGCTGAGCACTGTGCCCAGCCCTTTTCAACTAGTGTTCACCTTGGTTCAAATAATCCTTGAATGAACCACAGCAAGACCAAGCTATTCATCACATGCTTGGTTGTGTGCCCAAAGTCTCATGAACCGCAGTGTTTTGTTCTTCTTTTTTTTTTTTTTTCCTCCTACAACTTTAATGTACAGAGTTGGCAGCTCCATTATAGTGGGGGAAAACCTGCAGCTTTATCAAGTAATTTCCCTTCACCCAATAAATAGCACTTTACCTTGGGGCAGCTTGTATATTTCACACCTTAAATTTCTATTTACCAAATCAGCTAATCACTGCACAATTGAACTCAGAACAAAAAAAAATTATCAATTAAAGTGGTTGAAACTCCTGCAAATTATCATTTAGGGATGAAGTAATTGCTTTCATCAGGGCAGAAAAGCCCGCCAGAACAGAAATGTCACTTTAGATTAGTGTCCTCACTCCTGAAGCTATGGATGACACAGCTGATATAAGACTAAATGCCAAGACCAATCAATTGCCTTTGTGGCTCTGCTCTGAGCTGCTGTAAAAGGGGCCATTTTCTAGGATCTACTCTTCATTATAGTAAATGCTATCTCCTTGGTAACATAATTCCATTTCTCATAAATTCTGTCTGAGAGCATTGTCCTAACAATAGATGTTTGTGGAAAAGAATGCTGTTGGTTTAATGCACAGAATTAAGTGTGAATGGCTGTCAAAGTGCTATAGTTTACTAGTTCTTAAACACAAATTGAAGTCCTACATTAAAAAGAATTCTTGGGAGAAATGAATGTCCTGAACAAGGGGAAGATACTATATTTGAAGGCTCTGTGTACTGTTATAGGATTTTGACCATTCAAGTGTTTATCTGTACGTTAAACTTGTCAGCTCACAGTAGTGGTTGAGAAACACCTCACTACTTTCCCAGAAGTATGGTTTGCAAATGTGAAACCTCAGAAGCAAAGATGAGCTCATTAGGCCCCTGCATGTGCTTTGTGAATAGCCAAAACTGCATTTAAAAAAAAAAAAAGAAAGAAAAGAAAGGTATTCTTTGAACTGGGCACTTCCTAGAAAGCATCCAGATCTTAATTGATATTGCTCACCCTCCCCCTTGAGGGTTACGGGGATCTGGATTATAGGCTCCAATTAAAAGGAAATTGAAGGCGCTAATACAGCAAGGAGGCGGCAGTTCCATGCACTGCTTTGCTCCGGTTTCAAGTTTAAAAAGAGATTCTGGATCACGGGGCTGTGCCCGACATGGGATGAAGGCTTTCTCCTCCTGCTGAGCACACATGTGTCACTTGCATTAACTGTAACAGGAGGCGAGAGCACACATTGAGAGGATGCCACTGCCAAATATTTGAAAGGGGCTGGGATGTCTCTGCTGGAAGGAAAGTAGGAGGCTAAGGTGGGTACTTTTGGCTGAAGAGCCTTTCCTGCCTCCACAAATGGTGGCCGCTGGAATTTCCAGCTCTTTAATAATGCTAACAGAAGGACATGGCACGTATTATTTCTGCTTCTTAAAAAGTACCCATTGCTATCCGGGAGCGGCATGGAACTTAGTGCCACAATAAACACTGGCAGGTCTCAATGAACCTATACTCCACCCAGCTTCAAAGTGTTACAGTGATCATCGGGGAGAAGCGAGCCAGTGCCAGTGGCTGAGCATGGGAGGAGATCCACCTGGACCCCCGCCACACTGAATCAGGGTTGCTTCTGACCATGGACCACGTCCTTTTTATTGCAGGTGAGATGGGGTAGGAATGTGAGTTTTCCTCCAACTTTTCATACCTATCCCTAAAACCAGGGAGTAATTTTGACTCAGGCAGGACATTCTCTGGGTCCTGGACTTCTTGTGCTCCAAGTGGGGGAAAACCCAGATAAACCAGGAGAGCTGTTGCCCTATGCTATAAGTCAAAGGGGAGAGGGAAAGTGGCTTGAATAGGGTGGCCCTTGGCAAGTCTGTTGTTGTCATCACCTGAGCACCACTGTGCCTCTGCAGGGATAAGACATCGTGATCTGTTCTCTCAATTGAACTCTGTAACTCTGATAAAGCCACATTTAACTACAATCACCCAAATAAATTCCATGATGGTTGTTATAAAAACTTAACTCTGATGAAATACCCAACAAAATGCCCATTTTTCAGGCTTTTGGTTGTGTTATTAATTGCTTCAAATCACAAATTCAATTGCTTTGTAATTCAAATTCAAAATGACCTTTTTTTAATAAAGGGGACATTCACTTTTTTCTTTCAATTTTCTTCAAGTATGATTTCAAACCCTTTTGAAAGCACGGCTAGGTGAAAGCACTTTTGAAAACTTTTAAGCTTGGTACGACACATTTGGAAAGCAGGAAGCATGCTTTGACAAGTCTGAAGATATTTAAGTGTGAACATGAAAGTTGTGATCACGTGACCACCACACTCAGGCCGTGATGTACTAACAGCAAGGGGCACGTCTCTATAGTTTTAACTATCTGCATTCCTTTGGGAAAGGGGCACAGCGGAGTGAAAGGACCACCCTTTCTTGAAGCACTACAGTCAATATCAAGAACTACAGCCTGAAGGGACTGTGCATGGTGTTCCTTAGTTACCTTGGGGTTTGCGGGGAGGAAGCATGTGCCTGGATGACTGCATATAGATGTGTACAAGTGTGGGCACTTACAGGCCACATAACTATTGGATATCTTCCTCAGTCACTCCCCACCTTATTTCTTTGAGACAGGATCTTTCGCTAAAACCAATGCTCATCAATTTGGATAGGCTGGCTGCACAGCAAACCCCAGGGACAGTCCTATTTCTTCTTCCCAGGCATTACAATTAATCACAGACTACTGAACAGAGCAGGCTTGATAAAACACATGCTTAGACCCAGACTCAAGTCAAGGTATGGCTGAGTTATGACAACACTGAACAAACCATCATAATCAGGATAGTTTACTATTTGACCACTTCTCACTCCAATAGGTTTGTATTCCTGCAGGCAAGGTGGCTTCATGGCATTAAATGGTATGTCTCTGAAACCTGCATCTTTCAACACACTAAGGTAGCACGTAAGATTTGACTAGAAGAGACATAGGTACTTTATAAAGATGAAAACATAGGAAATGCCTGCTTGTTCCTAAGCATCCACTAATCATCCAGGAACCACATCCTGCATAGAATTCACATTCTTTGAAGTTTTCCAGAAAACGTCTAGTTATCTCGTGAAAGTCTGACTAAAGAGCTACAAGTATTCAGAGCCAAATGTGGTTCTATAATGGGGGTGACAAACCTCAATCATAATGTGTAAGTATATAAAATAAGGATATAATAATTAGGCCTGTTTTCTGATTTTATGGACTTACAAGTTGCCTGTGGGAAATCCAAAAGTTCTACGGTGACACAAGCATATACAAAATGGAGATGCTCTGTTCTCTTATCCATTAAGAGCCGGGAATGAAGTTTTGCTTTGAGCAATTACTGTAACTTTAATAGGTTTTCCATGCATTATCAAGAGTGAATGCAGCAGTGGGAGGTGCCAACTGGCCCCGTGTGTCTTGCTGTGGGTTGAATATAAGCCCCTCCAGATGCTGATGCTCTGTGTGGGAGCTTTCAGGGGCACAGGCTCTCTGGAGGTGAATCTTTAAGGGCTGATCTTGAGGTTTTATAGGGGGAAAGGAGATGACTTCCTGACCACCCTCGGCTTCCTGTCTGGGGATATAATATGATCATTCAACTTCCGTCCCTGCTACCATGCCTGCTCCCACCCTCACAATGGATGGACGGTATCCCCTCAAACAACTAAAGCCAAAGCCAAAATAAACCCTTTTCCTCTTAAGTTGCTCCTCACCAGGGCTTTTTTGTTGCTATAGGAAAAAAAAAGCTGTAATTAACATGGGGTCTCATCGCAAAGCCTCCATAAGTAACTATGGTGGGACTGTGGCTCAGAGGTAAAGCAGGTCCCTTGCATGTGAAAGGTCATGGGTTCAGCCCTCAGCACCTTAGTAACTGTATAACTGAGCCTGTCTGACACTGTACCAGTAGTTGAAATAGCTAAAATGTACACAGTGTGCTTGAGCGTGCTCCTCCCAGCAGGGCAGTGTGTCACACAACCTTGACTAACTTAAACCCAGTTGCCTTTTATAGGCTCCTTACAGGATCCTTTTACTAAACCCTCAGACTCTCTTCTGTATTTTCCTCAGCTTTGTCTGGAATGAGATAAACACATGAAAAAGTTTCCACTCTAATAAATTCTCTCTTTGAGCTTTGGGTCAACAAAAGATCATTTAGTCTTTATTCTTCTGAAAGACAGTAGTATTACCTGAAAACCTAGTTACTAAGATGGCGTGAAGATGAGTGGGCAATGGGCACCTTTGCCACAGCCCCATGCTCTGAGATCTATTTTCAAACACTCCCAGGAATCTATACATCAATTTCTTATGTTGGTTACTTCCAAACAGACTTTTCCTAAATACTCAGACTTTTCCTAAATACTCAATATATTCAAATTTCATAGAGGTTCTATTTGCGCTTAAAGTGGGTATTTACAAAGTATGCCATGATGGTGTTTCAATAATGAATCTGTCCTTTTACATAATTTTCTTCTATTTGATTTCCCTTTTTGAGAATCACTCATTGGAAGTGGTTATGTCTTTTCTAAACTCATGTGTAAGATGAACAGTAACATTGGTTTGTTTCTTTCTGTGTTTGTTTTTAAACTTTTGATTGTTGTTTTTTAAATATGTCTTTGTGGGTGGCGATGCACAAGCATGAGTGCGGAGGTCAGAAGACATCTTCTCGGAGTCAGTTCTCTCCTTCCATTATGTGGGGCCCCGAAATCAAACTCAGGTCATTAGGCTTGGCAGCCATCTCACTGGCCCTGTGTTCATTTTTATTTCATTGTTTGCTGTTAGCCTATTATGAATGAACTTAAAAAGGGTTATAAATTCTAAGCCTAAGGAGCAAAAGGAAAGGATGCAAGAATGCAAAGATAGGTGAAAGAAAGTAGACCAGGTCTAATAATGAATAGTCCTGGGCCTCACTTTCCAGTAGAAACAGGAATGGTGAGAACCAAGAAAAGCTGGCAACACGAAAATATATTTGTTTCTGCATAGGAATGTCAAATCAAAATTATTGTGTTCCTTTAAATTTTTAAGAGATATATTTTAATTATGTGTGTATGCATGTGGTTTGTCCACATATGTTCAGGGCATATACTTCAAGTCCTCCAGAGCTGGAGTTAACTGGTGGTTCTGCCTGATCACTGCTGAGCCATCTCTATAGCCCCTCCAGGCTTCCTTTTAAAGAAATTCTGAAATACGGATTTTTAAATGACTTTTTTTTTTACTATAAAAATTAAACTCTTGGTGAAGCATGGTAGCACACATCTTTAATCCCAACACATGGAAGATGCAGTATCTGTGTGAAGCGTTCAAGGCCAGCTAAGGCTACGTAAATAGTGAGACTCTTTACCTTTAAAAAAAAGAAAAAAGAAAGAAAGGAAAGAAGAAAGAAAGGAAAAGGAAAAGAAACCCTTAAGATAGCTGTGGGTTTTATTAGCTTGTAGCATTTAGAAATGTGTGGCTAAATGAATGGCTCATAACAATTTTCTCTAAGAGGCAAATTTTCTGTTTGTATTTTCCCCAGTGTTAGATATTGAATATAAATGTTCACTACAAGCTTGTGCATTGAAGACTCAGTACCTAAGTGGTGACATTATTTTAGGAGGCAGTGGGAACTTTGGGAGATGGGATCTAGCTGGAAGAAACACAACATTGAAGGTTCATTGTGTTCTCGGCCCTTGCATTTCATCTCTCTGCTTCCTGGCTATGCTGAGGTGAGCAGCTCTCACCCGGTGTGCCCTTCTGTCATGACGATCTGCTCACCACAGCCCTAGAAACCATGGAACCAGCAAACCATGACCTGATACCCCTGAAACCATGAGCAGAGATCAATCTTTCCTTGGTTAGTGTTTTATGAAAAAGCAGACTAACGCAAATAACTAGAACCTTGGAAGTGTGTATGTGGCGGGGGGAGGTGGTCTCTTCCTGGAAATATGGTTTAGGACATTTGGATCTGATGTCTGGCAGGAGTTTGGCAATATTTACAGACATGAATTAGTGATTCCCAAGGATGCTATCAGTAGAACCTCATAGGCAATTCTGGTAAAGATTCTGAAAACCAGAATACTGATGTGATTATAGATAGTAAAGAGTCCAATCAGAGCACTTCATATGGAAAGAAGCACCCTACTAAGGTGGACTACATCTCACTTATGTTCTTTTACAGCACAGGATTGTCTACATTTTTTACCTGCTCTGTAACTACGAGAGTCTACAATTAAAGATGATAAATGAATATTGTAGTGACTATTTCAACACAGTTTAGAAGTCGGGCTATGGCACAATCTTTTTGGCTGCTTTTATCAAAGTTCTTAGTGAGAACTGAAAGCAAAAAAACCAAAGTGCATATATATATAAAGCCTATAGTTTGGTTGACACAAAGGCAAGGTGAAAAGCTGGAGTTTGTAGGGAAGATGTGGTTATTAAGATAACTGTCATTAAGGAGAAGCAAAGTACTTGGCAACAAGACAGAAGAAAAGATGTCTGAGGGCACATCTCATCACAGGTTCAAGAATACAAAAACTTTAAATAATTTTAAAAACTTTCTCTTGACAGAGAAGTGGTCCAGGAGTTTTAATCCAGCAACATGGCTGCTCTGATCACATCCAAAGACCTTCATGGTCTGTGTGATCTGGCTGGAATGCAGACACACCCTTACTACACACATTTAATCCCAAATAATGAAGGTAAAGTTAGTTTGTAGAAGGAAGCACCCATGTTGGAAAGTGATGTCTACTTCAGTAGCAGAAAAGGTGACGAATGAGAGAAAGATTTGATGGAATAGGATATGCCCAACTCTCATGAGAACAGAGAGGAAAGAGGAGACAAAAGAGAGAGCAGACAGTGGGGAGCAGTTTTTACCAGGAGAGTTTTACAGAAGCAGGCTGAAGAGAAAACAAGCTAGACAGAAGGAGCCAGAGGAAATGGAGGAGCCAGAGATTAGAGCATATTGCTAGAGTTAATCTGAGGCCAAGCAGAGCAATTCAGTCAGAAGCAGAGAGCAGCCAGTTTGAACCAGTGATCTTGGAAGAGGAGTTTGAGCCAGCTGATTTGAGCCAGCCAGCCAGAGTTCAAAAATAGCTCAAAAGGGTGAGCTCATTTAGCAGTAAGCCTCTGAGATGATAATTTACATCTGGTGAATAAAAGTTGCTCTTACACTTACTCACATACTGTAACACAGAAAGTTGTCTGTAGTTCATGTGCCTGTGCTTCTCAGGCACTCTAAGGTAGCTTCAAGTTGGTCTGGTTATTGCTCTAGTGATTGGCAGATGTTGGTATCATACATATTGCTGCTAATTTTATAGGCATGTAGAGTGCAGGGTTGCAGAATCATGGAGGTCCCCCAGATTCCAAAGTCAAACATTGCTAAGAGATGCCTTGAGTCTGTGAAGAGACTTTAGAGTTGGAGTTGTTAAAAAATGTCAGAACTACTGAGAGTTCTGATCCTAGGGTTGGACTAAAGTGCTCTCTTGCCTTGTGACATGGGCATGAGCTTCTGCGGCTACAGCAGAATGTTACAGTTTGAAT
The DNA here is from genome assembly GCF_903995435.1 of Acomys russatus. Taxonomy (NCBI): domain Eukaryota; kingdom Metazoa; phylum Chordata; class Mammalia; order Rodentia; family Muridae; genus Acomys; species Acomys russatus. Next base: position 64,850,183 of record NC_067137.1, on the reverse strand, counting down.
AGTAGCTGTCACATATCTACTATGCCGTTATATGGTAAAGATTTGGTCCACAGCTGAGGGTACTCCTATTGGAGACTTTAAGATGTGAGATCTGGCTGGAATAAGTTGGTCAGCGGTGGAGTTCCACTGAAGTGTATCCTGTGCCTGGCTCTATCCCGTCCCTCTCTCTGCTTCCTGGATGCCACTAGGTGATTGTCTGCCTTATCACAGGCCAAGAAAAAAACAAAAACAAAAAAACGGAGCAAGCCAATCTTAGACTAACACCTCTGCAATTATAAGGCAATGTGTATTATCCTCCCTTTAAACTGCATAGTGATTTAAAAAAAAAAAACCTAAGTTTTGAAATTTACTATAAATACTGGGGAAGAACAGAAATTATTCTGTGAGACTTAACTTGTGTTTAAAAGTTGCTCTAAAAGCTGACAATATGCATGTGTGCACACATATCTAAATGCATTTACCACATTTTAAACACATTGTTCCAAATATTTTATCAGCTTACTATGGTAACATCCTGTAATGACTCTTCCACTAAAACTTGAAGTAGCTTAATTTGTAATAGGAGGGCAGTCTCCCCACAACAAAAACAAAAATGTATTAGTACTTGGTGTCTGAAAAGCACATGCTAAGAAAGACTTTGTTTTTATTAATGCAATAACAATGTTGAGACAGTGTCGTGTGCACACAGACAACTTCCTTAAGTATTTGTTGAAGGATGATTATGCCGCTGATGATCTGAATGTCCTTAAAAGTCATGATTATAAATAGTAAACAACACATCCAGTAATGGTGCTATGGAAATTAAACCTACCCGCAAATCAGTCCATGAGATGACATTAATAGAGGGAAAGGGATGGGAGGTACAGAGAAATGAAGGGGGGGAAGCAGAGATACACGTGCCAAACTTCCATCTCCATAAATGCTTCCCTGACAGAAAGATGTACATTCTCAGAACATAGTCCCCTGACCTCCCTACACTCCCGAGGCAGTTGGAGCTAGTGACACACCAGCTCAGGCAAACTGAGTATGAGGGATTGGGGGAGAGAGTCAAGAAACTGCCTAGTGATTACACATGGCCACAATTGATCCTTTCACATGCTGGACAGAGCCATGATTGGGACAGGAGAGAAATCTTTACAAGAGACTCCTATATGTTTGCCAAATTTGCATATATCTCATTGGAATATTGGGGGGGGGGGCGGGGAGGCAGCAGCAATACTCCAAGGGAGAATGGCAAAGAAATTATAAAGAAGAAGGCTAGAGATGGCAGGAACTCCTGAGATAGCCTGAGGTGAAATGTGAACTTTCTGAGTCTCAGGCTAGGGCATTACATAGACATCTTCTGAACGGCAAGGTGAGCTGAGGCAGCACTGTTTGCCCACAACTAACCTCCTTCTGCTTCTACTGTGTGCTCTGCACTATTTGGCTTTGTTTTTATTTTGTGTGAATTTTATACCCATCAAGTTCTCCCAGAGGGCCATCTGCAACATTTTCACTTCCTCCTGGCCAAAAATGCTGGCTCTTTCCCCTGGGAATGGAAGCTGACGGCTCAGGTGGGATAGAGAGCCACGATGTCTGTAATCTGCTGCTTTGTGGGTTGAACAGAATGACACACTTCTAGTCAATTTCACTCATAGCAGGCCAAAGTAGAAGAAACATTCATATGGAGGAAGTCTGTACTGTTCCTCATCTGTGGTTTCCAGGACTGACTGTACAGTAGGTCTCAGTTTGGAAAGAAAGGAAAATACAGAGACACACATGGAAGTGCATGTGTGAACACGGTGCACACACACACACACAGAACCTGCGGATTATGTCTTACACATGAGGTTATAATTTGTTGCCCTCTCCTCTTGCACTATAGTCAAACAATGGTGTATGTCCAACCGGATGCTATAATTTTATTGATAGACTCTGACGACATTATAAAATCGATAAGGGCAAAGAGCAAGTGATTTGTTCATTTCACTACAAATCCATTACAAGATTACCTTCATTTAGAAGGTTTTGGAACTTAAAAAAAAAAAAACACTCATGATATATTGTTATCAATATCTTCATTTGAACCCTGATTATGATGATAGAGGGGAAAAATCAGATGGTCCTACACAGAACAGACCCTCATATTCTTTACTACATAAGCACAACGAATTTGGAAAACCTCCATAACATCTGTAAGAGATATGATAGGCAGAAAAAGAGAAGTTCAAGTTGTCCCATAGTTACTATAAGCCTTCACATGCTACAGTAGAGATTTGGAATTTAATGTGCAAAGTTGGGCTTGGAGTTTTCTGTACTGCAATATTGCATGGTAGAAATGAGCACTCCTGACACAACAGACAAGGATAGGAAGATTTCTTCTACTCAACTTTCACATGAGCTGAACAGGTGCTGTATCATTGGGACAGCGCAGACTGAGGGTAGCATATGCAGTCGCTGAGAGCCAGAGCTCTGGGCACATTCAAAACACTAGTCTGAAGATGTTTCTGTCACGTTTGGGCTACAGAGTGTAAAGAAAGATGGCAGTGTTAAGAAATCTGCTATTCATGAAAGGGAAGAGTTTTTTTCCTTCCTTGTGCTTAGGAAATGTGTAGTCCTAGGTAGGAGAAGGCTAATTGGGTCAACAAAGACAAGTCCATTTAGTAGTCCATGCTGAATATGGGAAGTCCTGGATGGAACCAATATTTGCATAAAAATGATCTGTCAGCAAATGTCCACTAAAGCAATTGAAAGATCCTCTGGAGAATTCATCAGATATGAGGCTATTCAGTGTGTGTGTGTGTGTGTGTGTGTGTGTGTGTGTGTGTTAATCACAATTATCCACTATAAACTAATTCTAATCTTTATATTCAGATGTTAGTTCACATTCTAACACTAGTACATATTTAATTTCTCCAGCTCTGTTTAATGACCTTAAAATAAATAGATTGTTCGCTTGGCTATCTTTCAACTTAGCAATTCCCTTTTCACTTGAGTTTTTGTGATATAATTTGTATGTTCTGAAGATTGTGTCTGCTGTGACTAAGAGGCAGTGCCTACTTACCTTTAGTGGTGCAAACCCTCCCTAGCCAGCATGGCACTATCTCCTATAGCTCCAATGCCTCCGGTGAGTAAATGTGCAGTTTGGAGTTCATGATGACAAGACTGCGTGGCTGTTAGACTCAAAGACGGAACATGAATGAAAGCTGGCTCCACTGCAGCTTCGGCTTAAGAACAGTACTTGAAAGGGAATAAATAAATTAATTTTGAAAGCCCAACTCTTCTCCACCACTGACCAAGTAGAGCACAAAGTAGTAACAGTTAGTAGGAAGTAGCAAATGCTGGAGTTGAAAGAATACTTCTATCGAAGAGGTCTAGCTCTGATTTAAATATTAATCTTTGACTGGTAGAAAAGAAAGGTTCACATGGCAGCTTTGCTTGCATTTTTCAAAAATATCTATTCACTATCTAAGTATGGATGAAGGAAGACTTCCATAGAATGCTAAACATCTGGATCAAGCAACCAACAGGCATGCACTTTCTGTTCTCTGCCACTGGGCTACATCTGTCATCCCTCGGCCCTACCTTGCGAGCTCCAGTACTTCCAGCACTGAATACATAAATGCAACACCCTCACCTGTCCCCAAGTTAAGCAATGGTCATACTATCTCCTCGTTCATTTGCAGAGCAACCAGCAAAGTCCTCCCAAAACACAGGCATAAATCCCACGGGCAGTCTGATTTGTAACTGGCCTGAAAGCAGCCAATCTACCACCTCTCCAACATGTGCTGGGCCTTGGAAACCATCAGAGGCCAGCACAGCATCTGATGGCCTGTATTCCAGCAAGCAACTCACTCTTGTGGGTACTACTTAGAATAAGTGGCTACTGGAATCACAACCAACTGCATTAGTTCTTACATTGACACATAAACCCTATTCTCTCTTAATCATGTGCACTAGACCTACAAACAACATAAGCAGGGCTGGGAAGTGGTGTCGGAAATTGTTTTGAGTACCAGGGAAAAGGCAGCAAGCTAAATAAAGAGGAAACCTTCTCTAAATGGCAATGGGTAGAGGATTTTTAATACTGTAAACAATGCCTACATTAATTTCATTCGCCCTCTTGCTGGCTTGGAGCCTAATGGCTTAGGATTTTGACTTGTTAGCAGATACTACTTAGCTCAAATTTCGGAAAAGCCACAAACTCTTAAGTCTTCTGTGTGTGGGGTGATGGGAGGTGGAAGCTTAGATGGAAAAGACTACAAAAAGAATGGAAGCGCCTTTACAGAAAGCCATTATACCTGATGGGCTCCATGCAAGACAGTTGAAATGTGAGCCTCCGTATTCAAAATAGAAAGGATACAATCATATGTCTGGTTAACTTACAGGAAATAGTTCCAGAGACAATTTTACACTAACTACAGTGATTTGGGCAATTTTTTAAAATAATACCAGCCAATTTCTCTCCATTATACTCTGCTGGCAGAAAATAAAACATTTTTCTTTGAAATGATTGCCTCTGGTTTTGTTAAATCATGCATTCTGTCAACATGTGGTCACCATTTTTACATGATCTTTCTGCTTCCCCAGAAAAGAATGAATTCACAGTCTGAACCCTGATATAAATATGTAATCTTGCAACTGTTAAGGCTTCTTCTATTACTGCAAAATAAGGAGATAAAAAATGGACTTGGTATAAAAGAAATGAAATGAAGAAAAAAAAAAGATATGATGAAGACCAAATAAGTATAAGCCTCAAATTCTTATACCTTCTCCAAAGTCAGGGAAAGAAGATGCCCAGGGTGATCATTTTTCTTAGTGTAACACAAAGGGACTGTATAGAGTTCATCATTTGAAAAGCACTAATATTTGAAAACACATTTGGGAACCCCCAGTTATGCCCAGAGATGCATGCATTGACTTAGCTGTAGCCAGGAAAAGGTTAGAGGAACTGAGTTTCCAGTACAGTCTTAAGACAGACATTATCTTGTCATTAAATAGGGACTTTTCAGATATAATTGCAAAATGCCCACGGTGTAATTGCTTCCACCCACTCTGTCAGCCTGAGGACGGAGATCCTTATCTCCATCCTGCAGTCTATCTACTTCACAACGATGAATTATTTTTGCAAAGAAAACTGTAGATGGTTGTCTGGTTGCTCCCTTCTGAGCCTTTGTTAGCGGCATAGCCAGAAAAAACTTCTTCAGAGATAAGCACTGCAATGTTACTAACTCCTTTGCAGCTAGACTTTTGTGTGGGCACTGAGAAAGTTTTAGCTTTACTTTACACAATATTTTAGGCATAAGATGTCCTGAAGTAATTTATAGTTTTTTTTTTTTTAAATCAGTGGTAAGCCTAAGAAAAACTACTGAGATACTTGAAATGGATTTTTCTTTTAAAATTATCTGGTTTAATATTGAAATGGATAAAAATGTAATGTGTAAAATCAAAGTGAGAATTTTTAAATTTTCATTTCTATTATACTAATGTTTACTTTGTGTTTGCACACGCATGTTCCATAGCACATGTGCACAGTCAAAGACAATTTGCAGGAAGTTTCTCTCCTTCCAGCATGCAAGTTCCAGGAACTAAATTCAGGTCATCAGGATTGGGAGCAAGTGTTTTACCAGCTGAGCCATCTCTCCAGCCCTAAAGTAATGAGCGTGCATGAAAGATGTGGGAAAGCAATGCTCACTGGTCCACCCTCTACAGTGGAGACCCTGGAGACAGCCAGGGAAAGGCTGCAACAGCCCAACCAGGCGGAGACTATGCTAGACTGTGTAGGTTTCAGGGGTGCTCACTTGCTACCCTTCTTTGGACAGGAAAGAAATAGCCCAAGTTAAAATGCAAGTCTTGGGGAATGCTATCCCAAAGAACTTCTACTACATAATAGCAAATGGGACACATTAAGGAATATTTCAACTCTGCCTGTGAGAAAATCACCTGAATCTGATATTGTGATCACTTTGTCAAAATACTAATGATTTCCCTCCCTCCTTCCCCTTGTCCTTCTCTAGCACCCCCCTTCAACCGCCCCCCCCCCCACACACAAAGAACAACAAAAAACCCTTGGGTGTTTCATGAAGAAGATACACATTCTAGCCTTTGTACTTCTCATGTTTGTATCATGTGTTGTGTGTGATGGTGTGTGTGCGTGTGTGTGTGTGTGTGTGTGTGTGATGGTGTGTGTGCGTGTGTGTGTGTGCGCGCGCGCGTGCCCGCGCATAAGGCATGACTTGAATTGGGGCAAATCCTTGAATAAAAAAGTAAAGATTAAGTGTCCATCAGAATCCCACAGTCATCAAAGCTAGGGAAGTCCTGGTTTCTAACAACCAGCAGCAACAGGGAAGGCACTGGCCAGCTCGCCTTAAACACATGCTCCCTCTGGACCTCAGAATGTGAATACACAAGACACATGATAGGGGTATTGGTTGCATGTATCTGAAATCTTTCTTAAGCGCTAAAATGCCCTATTTTCCCTAAGAAATTTCCCAAGAAAGCTAAAAGTTAAAAGAAGGTATTTTTGCCTGACTCAGGAGGAACTAAAACATTGTTCAGTCAGGATGTTTTATTTTCTAACAAGCTATCAAACTGACAATGCAGACATCACCACCCACTCTGCAAAAAAAGACTTCCAAAGGCTCCACAGGGCTCACTCAGCATACATTGCAAGGATCACCTGCTGGGCTCAATTCAAGGGTCTCTGTGTTCAGGGCACTCCTGCTGTCTGAGCTCAAAGACACACCTAGAGGCTATCAACTTCAATTAATTAATTTAAAAAAGAGACTAAAACAAAAATAAAAGAACAGTCCATCCCTTCCACTTCTTATTAACCACTGCTTAAACGAAGATTTAGTAATACCTAAAACTGACCACTCAGTATGTTCTTTCTAATTGCCTCACATGGTTTCTTTCTCACTGAATCCTTAAACAACAGTATGTTTACACATTGCTGAGATGGGGGGAGGGGCGGCGCATACAGTGATCACACAATAAGCTTCAAGTCTTCTAGCAAGTCACTTGCAGAGCCAAGGTTCAACTCCAAATGCTTTGATAAAGTGCCTGTGTTCATCCCTACATGGGTAGAGGAGTGACAAATTAGGAAGAAAAGATATGTGCACTTTTTATTACTGGAAGTGTGCAAAGGTGACTTTTAAACCATGGGAGTATCATAGAATAGCCAGCAAATGTAAAGGATCGTTCAAGACCCCAGCATTTGATTTTAAGACATGAATTGTTGTTGTAGATTTGTAAAGTCTTATTTTTTAAAATGTCAGTTCTGTTTACATAAATAAAATGACGTGAGTGCTCTGTTTGGCGACCTGCCACTCTCATAAGCATGGCTAGCTACATGGTTGAGAATGCTGCAAAGTGGAACTAATTGAAGCCTTAAGAATACTTTTAATTTGATGTTTTAGGCCAAATTCTGCTTTATAAACTACCATATATCTGAAAGCTAGAGCAAGCCATGGGTGTGGCTGACATTTTCAAGTCTTTCAGACTAAAGTGAGACCTAGTGATTCTTCTGATCTCCATCCTAGAACCTACAAAATGTTTCCTAAGTGTGCCAGGACACTCATCAAAAGATTGGCCCAAAAGAATGTGTGTGTGTGTGTGTGTGTGTGTGTGTGTGTGTGTGTGTGTGTGTGTGTGTACAAATGCACGCAGAGGTTGGAGGTTGGTCCTCTCCTTTTGCTTTGTTTGAAATAGGGCCCATGCCAAGCTAGCTGACCCAAATGCTTCTGAAGAGTCTCTGGTCCCTGCCTCCCATCTTGTCATGGGAGTGTCAGGATTTCAGGCTTTTAGTGGATTCTGGAAATCAAACTCAGGTCCTCATCACTGAATGCTGAGCACTTTACCATCTGAGCTATGTCTCCAGTATCTTTGCACTGCTTTGTCATCTATTATAATTCTCTACTCCCTTTATTTACAAAAGAGCTAGTTTCCATTGAATAAATTCGTAAGGCCTTACAAGCATTATATTACAAAGTACAACATATTCTTGGCTATAGCTTTTAATTAATGTTTTTCTTCCTACCAGCATTTATTTTCTACCCAAGGTAATACTACTTTGTGATTTCTGCTGACATATGACCCTCATACAGGCATTATAACTTTTGAGGTTAAAGGCAGCCACTCTCTCAGTGGACACTTGAAGAAGCACTGGCTTTGAAAATTTCTCTGTGTCTCTTCTCAATACATCTTGACCCTGCCAATATGTATGCAAAATCTACTGTTCTCTCTATGCTTCATATTCAACCCATATTCAACCACATAGGGATAAAAGCTTCACTGACCTTCTGAATAAATAAGATGACTTGTAGAAGACCAACGAAGGATTTGGGGCTAGGATACCCTTAAGCATCAATTATTATCATAGCAAAAATAACATTGCTGTAATTAAAAGGAAAGATATGTGAACACAAGTAACCACCTAAGCTCTTATTTGACCTTAAAACAGAACAAGGTTATTGTGAGGGGGGTGAGCAGTGTCCCCAAAGCAACGTCTCAAACAATGAGGGCTCTAGAAGCCTGCCCACTCCTCCGCCATTTAGGAAAGAAACCGTTATCCCACAGATAGATACAGGATCCTGTGAAGCCAAGTGGAACCTGTAGATTTTACAGGCAAAACCAAGACATACAGCCTCCATTATCTAAACATTTTTCTTTTTCATTCTGTTGTTAATCAAATCACATCCTTTATGTAATAGCCAAATAAAGAATCATGGACCTAATTCAGTGGGTTTCACTTCTAACCCTTTTATAAAATTTTCAAAATTCAGATAGTTTACAGAAATATAAAGGCCAAAGTTTCTCAGCACTATCTATATCTCTCCCTGTTCACAGAGGTATCACCATGAAGTTTTGTCTTGTACAGAATTTTTAAAAGTATAAATGCATTCAAAGAAGATAACTGTAGCTCACTCTATTTATAGAAATAAAATCATTCACTTGATATGCTTATGAAACCTGAAAACACATGTCTTGAAATTGGGGCCACATCTGCATAGCTAGAGCATCCCATTTGATCTAATCATAAGTCAGTACTTCATTGAAGAATACAGCAACTTATTTTCTTGCTGCTTAAAGAAAATTATTTTAAACCATTTCTAAATCTTATATTAAACAATTAAATTACCTCTAAATGTTTTTATGTCATATTTTAGAAATCTGTAGGTAGACGTAGCCCTTCATGCTAAGACTAGAAACAACTAATAGCTAGAAGGAAGCCAATCCCTTATCTGCTTGGGAAGAGAAACTTTTGATTTCGCTTTGACAATGACCAAGCTAACACAGGGTCATGAGCTTCCTTCTATGCATACACAATAAAAGGAAGATGCATTTGTATTGCCAATTTGTTTACCTTGGAATCATATTAGAATCCAGATATCCTAGTACTTGTGGAACTATATGGATCTATAACCCGTCAACCATTTAGGATAGTCTTAGTTGTATAAAAGAATGACACATCTTAAAAGTGTTTCAAGTGAATATACATTAAAGCATTGATCCTACTATACATCTCACTGCTTTCCAAAGGTTAAGAGCCTGTTCGCTAGCTCTTAAAGTGCAAACACGCAAGCACAAATACAGAGATTACTAGCTTCACACATACTAAGGTTTAGGGTTTTGTTTGGCTTTGATTCAGTTGGGTTTTTGGTTTGTTTGTGCCTGAAAGCATCAACCTGTAGACTCAATATCTGAAATAAAGAAGTCATCTCAATGATCATGGTGGGCACAGTCCTCAGAAAATGTCCTCCCTTTTGAACTCTAAAGTATTTAAATTCAGTAGCTATAGGACAATAATTATTTTTTCTTCCACTCAATGCTCCCTCATGGGCTTTACTTGGTGTCTAGTCCCAGGCAGCCAAGGGCAGTGTAGAATTTTCTGAACATTCAGTCTAGGTTAAATGCATGCTATGTCCCAAGTGCTTAGAATACAATGCATGGTTTTGTGAGCCCTTCACCTACCATGTACAAACACATTTTTGAAAATAAAGTATGAAATTTAAACACCTTTGTCCTTAAACCTAGCACATTCTGCCAAAAATGCTGTATTCTGTGGACTCTTGGCACTCACGGGGCAGCATGAAATGTCCTTTGCATTTGGCTGCCAAAGACACTAATCTAGACCCAAAAGGAAGAAGCCAGGTAAATTGTTCAGGCTTATGACCTAACATTCTCCTTGGCATAAAAGAGATTCATTCTTCTGCCTTCCAATAAGAGCTGCCAATTGGAAAGGCAGTGAAATCATTATTCTGTAACTCAGTGAGTGATTCAGATAAACAGTCTCCAATGTTGGAAACCTGTTTTCTTATTCTTTAATTTTTAAGAACTGAAAATAAAGACTATTAAGGCTTCAGTTCTCAGAAATTGCCTCTGAAAAATAACCAATAACCCTTACTTAAACAAAGATTAAACCAGAATAAAAAAGGAAAACAACCCTTATGTATCTATTTTGATTTTTTCAATTAAGTATGATGAATGCAACTCCCATAATGCTTTAAAAACATGCAGGAATATTCATTTGGTATCTCCTTGAAAATAGTTTGGAAATGATAACCATCTCAATGTCAAACGTTTTATTATGATATTAAAAAAAATGATCTTCTCTACAACAACACTGGATCCTGAACAGAGCAGAAAGGAGAGGGTGATTCGAGAGCTGATTTGAGCATGCACTGAGCATCCCTGTACAGTGAAACTATGGTAGGTTGCAGCAACACAGAGACACATGTATGAGGAGTTTATAATCTGGTAGTAAATAAAAGACAATTATACACATAAATGTTCCAATATAGAACTTGGTAAGCACTATGAAAGAGGCACAAACCAATCACTGCAGATGAACATTTGTGTCTTCAAGTGATGGGACTCCAATTCTCCTTAATAGTCACTCTCTTCATTCAAGCATTCATTTACCCATTCAAAAAAAAAAACTCAGTGCTAAGAATAATAAATATAATGAGAAGTAGAAGAAACAAATTTCCTTCTACAGAAGACATAATGTTAACTGATGACACAAAAGCAATAATTGCCATCTCCATCACTGATGTTTCTCTTGCTGCTTGCTACAGACCATTGATCTAAAATACCTGGCATGTATTAGCTTGATAAACCTCACAACAGCATCAAGATGCAAAGAACACTGAGTTGGAGCTAGTGTGCTGCACAACCCATAGACTATTTGGGCCCGTGTTGTGACATCATCAATTGTTAAATGTGTAACCTTGGTGTGTATTTAGCACCTCTCACACTTCAGATTTCCATTTATAAAATAGAAACAGTGGCAAGTTATCCAATTTTAAGGCATTTAAAGGTAAGAGATAAGAAAAATTCATTTTAGAGAACATGGTGTAATGTAACAACTTGCAGAAACAACATCCATTGCTTATGATGACTGTCATGACTAAAAAGCAATACTAAGCTCCTAGAAAAGTTTTAAAAGAATTAACTATTCCAATTTTGTAAAAGAGAAGATTAACTTAAAACAAATGGAAATGATATTAAGTGGCCAAAGGTATGGAATTTGCATTTTTAAAAAAGCAATAGTAGGACTCAAACATACAGTTCAATTCTAATGACGCTCAAGTTACAAACTCAAGAATGAAGACAAAGTGGACTTGCCTAGATAAGGATGGAGAGAATAATCTTTCCTAAGAGAAAATCCTGCAGACTGTCTCAGAAAATCCCATCTTTATTCAAACAGCAGAAAGAAGCCCCGAATAACAGAAAAACGAATGAACGGGTTTCTGTTGTCAAGGCTGGATGGAAGCAGGTGCATTTCAAGGAGGCTATGGTCACCCAGAATGGTTGTCCACAGTGCTGGCTTACACTCGCGCAGGAATTCCCACGTTTGACTCACAGGCACTCCATGTTGCACAGTGCTGTATTGTATTGCATTTTCTATACATTGCATGAGGGTTTTTGATGCTTTCTGGCTTCTCTCCACTCGGTACCAGTATCAGCACCTCAGCTTTAACAAACAAGCATGAGTGAAAATGGGATTAAATTTCACATGGAAGACAAAATCTGTCCTTAGCTGTAAAGAGTGAACTAGCATGATGCTGTGGAGTGGAAAGAGGAGGACAGATTCTGGAAACAATGAATGAAAAACATTCATCAGAGCCTGCTGGACATGGGAAAATGGGCTGGGGAAGGGAGAAACACGCAGGAGACTCAGCCCCACAACTGCGGAACTGAGGGTGCGGTGAGGCTATGTATTGAGAAAGAAATTGTCGGATAGGTGCCAGTCATGTGCCGAATTAGAACCATCATCTCGACCCCACCCCCACCCTCAGTGGCTCCATATTAGGAGTAGAAGCTGCTGTGTTCAGGAAGGATGACAAGTGATCAACTCACAGATGACCACTGACAGCACCTATGCAAAACAGTTTCACTTAAATATAAAACCACTTAAATCATATTATTTTGTTGTGGGAGACCAGGACATTTCTACAATAAAAGTCATCATAGCCCTCCCATGCTGTCAGACAACATCTTTCAAAATTATTTTAGTATTTTTAACCAAACAATACAGGCAGAGTGTACTTAGCATTGGAGAGTCAGAGCTACGTGAAGTGTAACTTAAAAGTATATGTGGCTCACCCCAATCACGGATGCTTTTTAAAGGCTTAATTTGCAAAGCAAAGTTAAAAACGAAGATCAAGAGTGACTTTTGGGGAGGGGGATTTCTACTTGTCTTTGTGCAGAAATCAGTGGTCTCCTATCCTAGCATCTTGAATTATATTCTGATTGCAACTACCTTGCCTGAGACCCAAGCATTTCTCATCAGAACTCAGATTCACTTGATTTTTTCCCTAGTGGTGTATGATAAACATAAGAAAGTTCAATTCTTAATCACTTCAGATCTCTAGAATTTTTGAAGATGGAGTCCATGACCTTGGGGATTGCCTACTGGAAGGAAAAAAAAAAAAAAAAAAAAAAAAAGAGGTAACCCTAGTTCAGTTCTATTATTTAGCGACCAAAGTCATAACCTTGACTCATAGTGTGCCTCCAAAGCCAGAAGAGGCAAAAAGAACATTTGCTGCTCCCAAGTGGCTGTCCTCCAAAGATTTTCCATGGTCAGTACTCAAAAAGTCCTAACCAGACAGGGAGAAGGGGGATAAAGAGAGAGATCAAAGAGATTTGTGTGTGCCTGTGATTCGCCCAGAATCACCTACTCAATAACATATTAACTATGCTCTAAGAAAAATTATGTCTCACAAAGATCTGTGCCATTTTTCCTATATATTACTTAAAGATGAAGCCAGATTAACTTTCAACTAAATGTAAATATATGAAGAAAATGATATCCAGTAATATTCATTTCAGAAACTGTGATTCATTTTCTCATTGTGTGGGTAAGTGTACTTAGCAGAAACCTGCTCTACTTAGATTTTAACACCATAGACATTTTTCATTATCTGAACATTAGCCCAGATAACACAGAACCCTGCCTAAGTAGATCTCTTCTACCAATCAGAATCTCAGGGAGAATAAAAGCAGACAGCACTGCCAACATGGGACCAGGAAAGATGTGTTTATACCAAGGAAGAAAATGGTCCTCATATTTATCTCTGATACTTGAGAATGTACTTTGCTTTCTGCTATCTTGAAGAGCCTGAAGAGTCTTGCAAAGGCTTACACGTTAATCTTAACTGGCTATAATATCCCACTATAGACAGCCCTTGAGAGAGAAGAGTGGACTGAGTCCCTGACAGAGTACTTACTCTTTCATTCACTTGGATGATTCTTGAAAGCCAAGTGCATGACAGTCATATGATGCACCTGGAAAACTAGCAATGTGCTACTAATTGTTACCAGACTGTCAGAGATGGGCAGGTGGGCCTGACCTCTAGGTTTTAGCTGCTAACCAGCTTCTTTTATTTTCATGTCCCATAGATGCTTCCAATGCACACCTGAGATCTTTATCTTCCCAGGAAAGCTTGGCTGGCCTCAGGGTTGCCTATTCATGTTAAACTGGATACCTCATATACCACACTTCTTCCTGCTCTAACATCCTTGGCTATCTACTTACTTAGCAATACTCTTTGCTTAATTATATTTCTTTCCATTTGTACTGTTGCCTCTTTTAAGAACTGTCCAAATAGTTAAAGTCTTCAAAAACCTCAGAGACCTGCAGAATATGACATTTAAAGACGTTTTGTTATTTTAAAGATTCTTTGACAATCAGACAGGTTAACTCCTGGCAACACCCAGCCTATGTCAAAGAAGATGATGAGCATCAAAGAACCTCCTTATGGATATGGCTTCAAATGTTGCAAACCAGCCACTGGACAAAATGTCCTAGTTTCAGCCACAGACAGAATTCTGCCTAAAAATGGGCAAGCTTAGATGCAGGCAGAGTCAATGGCCAAACTCTGCCAAGACAGGGTAAGCAAGTCCTCGATAGTTCCTGCTCACAAATATGTCTGTCAGATATAGTAGGCCAGAAGGCTGAAGATGATGTTCCAATGTTATAGAGAGTTTTGGATGGCTGTTCAGGCAGCAAACTGTCTCTGTAATTTTCTCATTTTGGAAGCTGCTAAGCAGTACTTCCTGTCTACTCAGATAATTAATTTTATTCCTTCTCAAGTCTCTGATGAGGTTGAAGACCAGATAGTTTCATTTTACAATTATCTTAGTTGTTTAGGGATTAAGATGTTTTTAGGTCTAGACTGATGTTTTAAGTTGATCATGATGAGATGTGATAGATATTGGTTTACATTCGGAATGTTAGACTCACCAAGATGTTTCCTTCAAGGTTGCCAAAACACTATGAATGTAACATTTATATAATTCCTGATTGTTTCATCGTTATTCTTGCTGTAGGTAGCTTATTGTATATATGTATAATAATATAAATGTATATGTAAAAATGAAAAATAATAAAAATAATTTTAAAAAAGAAGAAAAGGAACTGTTCACTAAATCCTTAACCCTTCTCTCTGTGTCTGTTTCTACTTTTTCTTCGTTACTACATTCAGATTGCTCTTTCTGGGATCTGACCTTCAGTTTTTCCTACTCAGAAACTTACATGGCTACCCATTTTAATATAGCTTCAAATCCTTCAACATGATTTAAAGTCTTTGTGTGAGCCAGAACTCACGATCCTTTCCATTTCATACCCAAATTTGAAAGTCAATCCTCATCAAGCTACTGGCCAGAATCATCACCATTTATGTCCCTTTATTTTCCAGAAGAATCCTACTCCTCCAAGTCCTCCCAGCAGCAGGCACACTTCTTTGTTAGTGTAACTCAGTCATCTGCTGTGTCATTCTACCTCTCCCCAGTGAAACACCGATCACATTAGGCTCAAGATACTCAGTTGACTTAGTGCTTGGCTGTTGCATAAACTTCAAGATGACAAGAGAAACGGCTCTTCAAGCTGTGATGGTGCAGGGCAAAGAAGTGAGCAGTTCAATCTCAAGTCAACTCAAAGGTTTCAGCAGGCAGTCAAAGAAATGTGAATTTCCACGGAGGTTGGAGATGAGAAGTGGAATGTATTGGGACAAGTGTAACGTTGAGAGGAAAGTGTGCATCCATAAAATAGAAGGGCAACTTGCAGGTCCACAGATACAGCTTGGAGGAGGAAGTGGAAGAAAGAAAACAAGAAGGCGGGACCTTTTACATAGATAACAAAAGAGTCTATTTTAAAGAGCTACAAAGGTGGAGAAAAAGAAGCTGGCAGCCAGCACATGAAGCATCCACAGTAGGTATATGATTGAAAATCAATAAAAATAAATGTAAAGGTGTTAACTGATGTAGGGACTAAGAGAATCTGACTTTTAGCACTGGCCTCGATTATATAGGAGATGGAGCAGTCAATTACAACTGAGAAAGCATACTGAATAAATCATTGTCAATTTTTCTGTTTCCAGCCCGTTCTTTGTTGATAGCCTCCACGTTTGTATGGTTAAGTCATTGTTGCTGTGTCTCTTATCTATGACCATGTTTAAATGTGTTAACTTACTGGCTGTCATGTACGCTTTTGAGATTTTTCTGCCTGTTCTTCCAGCTGTCTAAATGATACTCCCACATTTACAAATACCATTTTAGTATCTATTTTCTGTCTCCATTAAATTACCCTCACTCTCTAAAAAAAAAAAAAAAAAGGTGGAGAGATGTGAGATCAGTGCTTGTTAGGGTAATCATTCTGGGTTTACTGAGGAGTGTGGTTCTAGGAGTCCCAGGGGACTGAAACCAGAACGCACACCTGTGTGGAACAGCCTTCAGTAGAAGCCCTGGTTCTAGATAAGCTGGGACAGAGAGAGTGCACACAGAACAGAAAGAGAGAGAGTGCACTGAACCAGAAGAAAAAAAGAAGACAAGGTTTTTCTCGAGAAAGAGAGCTATTCACTAGTTAAAACAGAAGATAGTATTAACCACTGACTGTAGTTGCAAGTATTTCCTTGAAGGTAGAGCTTGGGAGGCTGTGGAACAAAAGAGCCAGATTCCTATAGAGAAGTGGAAAAATCCCAGAATACACACTTATTTTAAGAAACTGGGCTCTGAAAGAAAAAGGTGGGTGAGATAGTTAAGATAAAGAAAGTTTGTTTGGATGATGGGATAATCAGTTCATACTCACACATTAGTGAGAAAGAATAGAAAATTATCAACAAATGGCCAGTGGACGTTACCAGATACCCACATACACACTTGCTGGTTGAACCTGAAGTGTTAGATACATAGAACCTAGAATAGAGAAATGCATTCCATATGGCTACACTTTTCCAAAGTCAAATTTAATGGCAAGAAAAATTTAAGTGGTAAGAATAATATTTTTGGAAATTTTATTTATTTTTATTTTACGTGGAAGGCTGTTTTGCTTGCATGTATATCTGTTTACCACATGTCTACAGTGGTAGACACACAGGCCAGAAGAGAGCATTAGATCCTCTGGAACTGGAGTTACAGACAACTGTGAGCCACCATGGTGGTGCCAGGAACAAAACCTGTCCCCTGAAGGAGCAGCAAGTATTGTTAACCACAGGGCTATCTCTCCAGTGCAATCCAACATTATGACTCCAACATAATTTTTATCTAGTGATACAACCGTACATCTGAGCTATTTTTTTATTTGACATCATCTTTAAGCTTGTGTCCTAGGAATTTAAATGATATGCCTTAATTAAACCACCCCTAAAATATCTTGCAAAAGTGTGATGGGAGACTTGGGCGAGTGTGAGGTGCCTTATGAGAAGAGAGGGTTGAAAATTAATCACTACACAGAAGCTCCTAAGTGGTCTGAGTACAGAGAGTATCCGTGGATGCTTATAATGTCTGGGCTTAACTGACTTGCTTGGCCCTCCCTGACCTCTGGCTCTTACAGGCTTTCTCTCCCCTGTCTCAGGAGGGTTCTTGAGACTGGAGTGAAGCAGGGACACAGATATTTCATTTGTGGTGAAGCTCCTGTGGTGACAGGAGCTGTGGTTATCTAGACAAGACTTGGACAAAACCAAGCCAGTTAACATGATAGCATGGAGGAAGAGGAAGTGCATGAGTTCCTCTCCTACCTAAGGAGCTATGGACAGCTTATGGCTTCTGGGTAGAGTAAGCATGAGTCAGCTTTCCTTAAAGGTATGGCTTCTGGCAGGCCAACCACCTTTCAGTGGATGGCCTGGCAACCAGGAGCCTAAGGGCAGCACCAACTGGTCTTATGGGGTTATTTTAAAATGAAAAAGAAAAAAAGGACATGAAGTTGGGAGGGCTTTAGGGAGCTACGGATGGATCTTCGAGGAGTTAGGGGGAGAAGAGAGGGGTAGATATGACTAAAACACATAATAAAAAATTCCTAAATAATTCATTTAAAAAATAAGGAAAATTTTAGACCACTCACTCACTACTTTGAAAACACAGGAGAAAATATAATTTTTACTCTCACATATAACTGGGCTTACCTGAAGAGTCTATGGGATGTGCTCAGTTTCCCCCACCACTCATTCATTGACTACGTCTTGAATGCTCTGTCAACAGCATGGACAAGAACAGAGGAGCAGTACAAAAGCAGAGAGTCCCCTTTGTACATTGTGCTACACTGGAGGAACCTCAGCCATAAAGTGCCTGCTGTACAAGCACAATGCCGTGAGTTTGAATTCCCGTACAAACAAACAAACAAACAAACAAACAAAAGACCAGGTAAGGCTGTGGGCAACTGTATCACTAGCCTTGTGGGAATAGATACAAACAGGACAATCCCAAGCTTGCTGACTAGCCAGTCCAGCCAACTGCGAGCACAGGGCTCAGTTAGGGACCATGTTTCAAAAGATAAGGCAGAGAGGAGTCTCAGAAGTCACCTGAACCTTGTGTCTTATATACATGATGGTCACAGGGAAACAACAGATGGGGATTTAAAGTCGTGTAGCATTCATGACAAATGTGTCAAAGTTGGAAACCATAGTTTCTGAGAGAAATCCATTTCCATAGCATTTTGTTTGCCACTTACACTCAGGAAGAACTGGCTGATAGAAACTCGGGAGGAGTATGTTGGTACAGAGGCAGCCTGGAGAGAGATGCTCAAGCCCAGACCAGAGACATTCTATTTTTGCCACTTGAATTGCTAATCACATTTTATAGCAGCCATTTAATTTTAATTTTTCTTCACTCATATTAAATAAAAATGTTAACAAGTTACCAATTAGGTAACATAAAAGCATTATTGGGCATAACCTCCTCAACTAGTCAGTGTTTCAAAGATAAAAATTAAAATTGCATTAGCAATTTTTAAGTCCTGCTGTAGAAATATGAAATCATGGTAAAATTCTCCTTAAGTCAGAAGGCAGTAAATTATGACAGGAGAGAGACCTCTTCTGTCCCATGACCTCACTAAGGAAGACTTAGACACTGCTGTATTTAAACTTACACCATCTCAATGTCTGTCATCACTTCCTCCTTTAATGACCAAAGTTTATTATGGATGATTTCTGTAAATAGCTATGAACACCTCCTTCTTCTACCTTCCATCTTCCTCATGTTTTCACAGATATCTACAGATACTACACAATGTGTGAATGTGTGTGTGTGTGTGTGTGAATGTGTGCGTGTGTGTGTGAATATGTGCATGTGTGTGTGAATGTGTATGTGTGAATGTGTATATGTGTATATGTGTGTGAATGTGTGTGAATGTGTGTGAATGTGTATATGTATGTGTGTGTGTTTGTGCTAATGATCTTGTCATCTGGCTTCAGATCTATTTCTCTAGGTGATCCAGCAGCCCAACTTAAGGTCCCCACATCCTACCAGGATATCTTAAATAAAACCAAACCACCAAATGCCATACACTAATTCAAAGACTATAACTGGGTATCAAGTAAGCTTTTATTAGAGGGAGTTCTAATGACTCTTCAGGGCATAGAGAATAGTGGCAAAAGATGACACTGGGACCAAGTCATTCTCTGAGCCATAACAGAACTGCTGAGCATGAAGTTTCCTTGCCTTCACCCTACATCCATGTGCTCAAATCTCCACCCTCGTGCATCCTCTCTATCAAATTCTACAAAACATCTCACCCATTCCTTTACGAGAGGATCAAAGCCTTGAAGGCCGCTCGCTGTTTTAAGACCGTGAGCACTCTTAACAAAGTTAACCACTACATTAGTGAAGACAATGCAACTCCCAAGTTAAATATGTTTAAAATGTCAGAATGCCGTAAGTGTTTATAAATAGCCCTTTCCTTGTGGTCACAAGGGGCCAGTGGGACTCTCAAAACTTATCCATCCTAGGCCTTGGCTCTCATAAATCATTTCATGACTTCTTATCATCATCCCCACACAGAATTTTGAAATGTCTATCTATTTTGCACCTCCTTGCTTTCACCTGTTTCCTTCTCAATATTTCATCTTACTTCACTGTTGTTCATAAAGAGTGCTCTGTTGAGAAATCCCCTCAACCAATTTAACAGGATTCCATGATGCAACATAAATTCATGTCCCAAATGGTCCCACCAACACATCTTCTAACACCGTAGCTGACTCAACATAATTAGTCATATGATTATTCATTTACCTGCTTCCTGTTTTAAGAACGAAGATGCCACCCAAAACCCACACAAGGTTGGGGAAGAAATGCTGTAGGCAAAGAGAAGGAAGCTATGTATACTTTTAAGCAGACATACCTCCAGCTCAGGCTTCTCCGGTCACCAAGGCCCTATGTAGTGAGATCTTCCTGCAAACACCGCACAGTGAGGAAATCACTAACTTGACAACTTTACGTCATCATAATCTGACTGTTACAGAAAGAAGAGAATTGTCCCAGAGCTGGTCCTATAACATCTGTCTCACTCTAAATGTTGTAAATAACCCTGTCCACCTCCATCTAGGAAAGTTTAGTGCTACATTTTTAGGAAAGTATCTCTTGATATTCGAAAGACTGAATTTCTGTAGACCTCACAGCAAAGTTTAAATTCCGACTGAGACCATTAGGACTATGTCCTCAGCCTGTAATCTTACTTGGTTGATTTAAGTTTATCTTGCCTCTAAGAGAATGTGTAACTGACCTTACTCACCTGAGATATCCCATAAAAATCAGCTGTCACTCTCTAAGCTAATGCATAGCTTTAAGCATAAATTATGTAATCTTCCAACCCCTGACTCAGATTAATGTATATGAACATGTATGTGCTGGGGTAATCATTTGCTGAAAGCAGCCAATAGGGTGGATGCAACCTTAAAACTTACCATAAATACTACAAGCAACATGGATAGAGCCAGATACCATCTGTGTGCCATAGTGAGTGGTAAGCCAGCGAGGGTCAATAAAATAACTTCTTCCTTTGTGAAACTGGTAAAGATCTATAAGGAATCCCTCAGTCCTTCCCCTTGTAATGCCTTCCGGACTGTTCAGTAAACATGAAGCAAAGGCCTTTGTTAGAGTCAGGCAGACAAAGAAACAGGGCAGTAGGACAGCCAACTGACACATGACAGAGAGAGATATAGGAAAAGAAGTGTGAATGCGAATTTGGGCTCATTCTTTGTCAAATTACTGCAAGGCAAGTGCCTGGTTTTTATCCCTTAATGTGACACATACACATTCCGGTGCCTCTAAGGTTGTCTTTAAGGGATTAACTGACACAAGAAGGCCCATTCTGCAGCCACTGCATTGTTTTAAGATCAGTGAGAGAGAAGGTGAACACACTTATCATCAGGTGGGCCAGGGATAAAGGCTGGCTAAGCAGTGTCACAGTGTTACAGCCCAAGTGCCCACATCCCTCCTTCTATCCCAGTGGTTCTCAGCCTGCCTAACGCTGTGACCCTTTTAAATCCTTCATGTTGTGGTGATCTTTGACCATAAAGCTATTTTTGTTGCTACTTTATAGTTTGTAATTTTGCTACTATTATGAATTGTAATGTTAATATCTGTATTTACCAATGGTCTTTGGTGACCCCTGTGAAAAGGTCACTTGAGCCTAAAAGGGGTAACAATCCACAAGTTGAGAAACACTTGTCTTATTCTTTAAGAATGGGTTAGTGGTATGGAAAAACTACAGATCTGTCATTTCTATTCTTGAAAAATACCTGAAACATAGAAATGACATCTTTCTCACCCTCTAGAACCAGCAAAGTTTGTTATAGAGTCATCATTTTCCCAGTTACAGCAGAATTTGAAAGACCGGGGGCAGGATCTACTGAAAAGGTTGTTTAAACCATAAGAAAATAAGATGAGACATTATTTGATTATTTTAAAAAATATATTAAGTATATCATGTCTGCCACTAAGGAATACTGACAACTGAAATTTATCCACTGCACCTACAGTACACAGAGCTCTGTAGCCAACCAAGTGATGGCTAGAAAGTAGGGAAGCACAGTCAAGGCCAGTGCAACAGCATGCCAAGTATGGGTGGCTGGGAAAGACGGCTGGAGTGTCTCACCAAGGCTTAGCAAACCAGCATAGACATATGATTTTAATTGGTCCTAGAATTGTAAATGTTTATGAAGTGTATTTCAAGACCCAAGTCTATTTGTCTGAGTCAGGGTCTCATTGTATAGCCCAGATTAACCTTGAACTCTTGACTCGCCCACCTCAGCCTCCTGAGTACCAGGAACAAGGTATTTTAATAGAGACAAGACCATCCCCCGCCCCCCCCCCCAAAATTAAGACATTACGCAGTCAGTGGAGTTAGATAGAGGATTGGGGGTAAACTCAAGCTATCTTTTACAATAACAATTTAGAATGTTAAAAATAAATATATTGGATTAAAACGGTGTTAACCTTATAATTCAAAATAGGGGCATGCAGCTATTTCCAGTGCTAAGAAAAATTAGAATGCAAATTTTAAAATCACATGCAAATATACCCCAGGGCAGACATCTTCCTGGGTACAATTATTTATTTGTTGCTTGGCAGACTATCTTATCACTAGCCAACACACCTGTTTTGCCACAATATTTACAGAGAAAATTCGCGTTGTTTTACTGAGAAATCTTGCTGTCCTGTAAAATGCCTAAGATGCTCAGAAGTGCTGAAGAATGCCTCCTGGGCATTGAGATTTAGTGAGATTTTGTTGGCCTCCCTCCTAGTATCTCCTTTCACACTTAGCTGCACCATTTCTCTGCTCATCCATGGAATCAGGATACAGTACCACCATTGTTTCTGGCCTCATGGGTTTGGGTCATATGGTGCTTTTCACTATGTTTCAAGAGCTCTAAACTGGAAAATATAAAAATATGAGAATTGTTCCATCATCTATTAGCAGTAGATACTATTTTTTTCAGAGTTGTTCTTGGAAGTATGTGTCAGGTTGCACACTATAATGTAAGAGCTAGGAGGCAGGTGCTGAAATCAAGAAGATTTATTATCACCATTGTAAATTGGCATAATAATGATGATAAAAATAGTTATTATCTTTTAAATAATATAATATAGTGAAACATGTACACCATTACTTAATGCCCTGTAATAATAATAAAGTATTATTTACTTAAAGTAAATCAAAGGTTTTGGTTTAAAAAATTAAATAAAATATTCTGATGCACTCATACAATTAAGACTCAGACATCCTGTCATTTCCCTGACAGAAATTCCTTGTTGTGGGAGGCACCCAGAAAAATCTTGACTCTTTCAGTGGATGAAATGCATACAGTTAATCCTCAGCAAGCATACTAGTAAACTCTGTTAATATTAAAAAGATTTACATACTAGAAAGGTCAAGTCCAGCTGTTAGGATTTATCCAGGAATGCAAAGGTGGTTCAATATCAAAATATACCATTTTAAAAGAACAAAGCATCACACAATCATGTTAATTGATATAAAGTATGCACTTGAGAAAATTCAACATTATTTTACGGTAAAACAACCCAGAAAAAGAGTAATAATTAAGGACATTTACCAATAAAACCCTACGGCTAGTATCTTAATGATGGAAGGCAGAATGCTTTTCTCTTTAAATGGGGACAAGGAAAGGCTTCTCTTTCCTCTGCTATTGGCACTGAATTAGATTTTTATTTTGGCATAATAATTAGACAAGGAAAGAAAAGCCATCAAAATGGAATAAGTGAAACTGTCTCTCCTTACAGATGATGTGATTCCACAACAAAACCTAAAGCAATCCACAAGCAGGCCACTAAAGGTTTAAGAAGCCAGAAATGCTTTGGGTTCTTTGAACAGGAGATAATAGAAATTATATTTACACAAACCAGGAAAAAAATTAAAGCAATTGTACTCATAGTAACATAGAAATGTTTAAAATATTTCACCCCTGAATTTAGCCAAGGAGGGTAAACATTTGTACACTGAAAACTATAAATTATTGCAAAAGAAGTTAAATATTTAAGTTATAATTTAAAATGTTTAAGCAAAAGTAAATGAAAGGAGACTCTGAGTTTGTGGATAAGAAGACCGAGTTCTGTAATGATGGCCCTGCCACCCAAAGAAGCCACGGATTCAATTAAGTGCCTACCATAATCTCAACATAATGATGGCCCTGCCACCCAAAGAAGCCACGATTCAATTAAGTCCCAACCATAATCTCAACAAGTTTTTCTGGAGAAATGGAGAAGGGGATTCTTCTGAAATTTCTGAAGAGCCCAGATACAGTCAAGATTGCCTTGAGAAGGAAAGCCATGTTGATGTTGCAAGGTTACTAGTTTTTAAACTTAGAGAAGCTACAGTGACCAAGATGTGGGAATGCTGGCATGCAAGTAGATGTGGGTCAACAAAGCAGAGTCCAGAATCTAGACATAAGTCATGTATCTGTTGCTAACTTCTTTTCAGTGATGTCACAAGACCACACAGTGGAGAAAGAACAGACAGTCAGACTCCACAGGTAACAAATGAAATTGGATGGGTATGTTATACCATATATAAAAAATGGACCCCAAGTGGATCATATACTTAAATATGAGGGTCTTGCCATAGAATATCCTAGAAGGTCTGGATTGCCAGTGGATTCTAAGATGTGACACAAAACCCACAGATTATAAGAATAGAAAAACTAGACTTCAAATCTGAGATAAAAATTGTACATTATAGAGCTGCCATGAGCTACACCAAGGAGGAAATATTTGCAAATCATTTCTATACTAAGATCATTAATATGCAAGCTACAGAAAAACTAAAACTCTGCTACTAACAGATAACCTATTTTTAAAAAGAGACAAAAGAGTTGCATAGACAGTTCCAAAAACTAAATAAAAGACATAAAGAGCCAATGATCTCATAAAATATGTTCAAACATTATTCATTATGAAAACATTAATCAAAATCACAGTGAGAGTTGCTTCACAGCTATTAACATGGCTATAAGAAAAAGACATCAAACAATGTCTGCTAGGATGTGAGGTCTGAACCATGTACCTCTGTTCGGAGTACATAATGCTGCTCCTTTTAGGCAGGAGTTTTGTGATTCCCACACAACTCTGACATAGATTGCCATGTAACTTGTAATTCCACTAAATATATACATAACACATTTAAAATGTGATCTTAAAGAGATACTTGTGAGGCAACGTCCAATGAAGCATTATTTGTAGTATCCAATCCATAAAGGCATCAAGAGGGAGTAACTGATGAACTGATATGATCTGCACCTACAACAGAATGCTCGCCAACAAAAGAAGCAAATAAAGCCCTGCTAAATGCTCCCAGCTGAGTAACAGTGCCCATGATGTGTGAGGTGAAGCAAATTGAGAGTGAGAAAAGCAAGTTTGACTGCTCAGAGAAAATGTCTAGAAACAGGCAATTTTATAGAGACAGAAAGTAAATTCCCAGTCACAAGATGGAAGGAGGTGGGAAAAAGGATTGAGAACTTATGGCTTAATGGGCACGTGATTTCTAGTAGGAGTCATAAAATTTTAAGGAAATAAATAGTGGTGATAATTGTACAGAATGAGGAGTGGCGTGGAAGTGGTCAAAATGGTAATTTTCATGTCGCATACATTTTGCCACAATAAGAATATTTTTAAATGTATATAGCCAAAATATTGTGTTGTTGCTTGCCATAATTTATCGAGCAAGCAGCATGTGTCTTCATTAATAGCATAAAAACCACAGCCATGTTTAAGTTTCCAGATGGATAATATTAAGGCCTATCAGAAGAAGCAGCAAGGAGACCAACCACCGGACTAACAGAAGCCATAACATCCCAGCATCCATCCCTACGTCCCCTGCCTTGCTACTACCATGGCCACAAGAAAGACTGAAGAGGATGCAAAAAGAAATAATAAAACCAGAGTGAAAGATGAGCCACAGGAAAAATGTGCAGTGTTGTCTCCTGAGCCTGCTCCTGATGTTGGAAAGATGTGAAAGAGCCTGTAGAAAATGTAGGAGTCGAAGCTGACCTGACACAGAAAACACAGTGCTGGGGATGCCGAGGAGATGTATGTATTTCTAAACTACTTACTTGTGATGGCGTACAGTTTGAAATGCTGTATCTTATCAAGTTTTATTAAAATGCAGAATCTTGCACTACCCATTTTAAAATAGCTATATTGTTATTTTGTGGGGAAGAAAAATGTGTCACTAACAAAATGCCTCCCAGACTGGATTGCTGAGATCAAAACAGCATTCCCTGCTACTTTTGAATTGACTCCTCTTTGCTCCCAGGAAAGGGATCCTGGTGTTGACATAGGTGACACCTTGTCACAAAATGTCTTATGGAGTGGGAAAACGACAAATTCACTTTTATATCCTATTAGTCCCCCTTCTACCATCAACATAGACAACTCTTTTAGAAACAGAGCCCTACGGGATCTGACCCCGCCCTCCAATGGGTTTTGCCAGTCTACTGGGCAGTCTGGACTTTGCAGTGACATCATTGAATGCTCCTCAAAAGAGCAGTGGTTCCATTTATAAGACGGTGAGTCTTCAGATGGGTAATTCTGCCAGTTTCATTTCATTTTGGAATGTCAGGGCCAGCTTGTGAAAACTTGTTAAACAACATCCTAAATGTGAAATGTCAACCCTCACTCTATACTTCTTTTCCTTTTCTCAAAACACCAAATGAAGACTTCATTGGGTGTTATAATGGTTTTCTGGTTTTGGAAGCCTATACAAGAAGGGACAATGGAAGTTCCTGTATACTGTTAATGGTTGTTCTGCCTGGAATGCCATGATTGTTTATGAAAAGTATCTTTAATAAAGTTTGGCTTGGAAAAATCTTAAGGCCTATCTACTTCCCCTAAAAGTAGAATAAGCCAATGACAATGTTGACTGATGAACAAATTAGTAAGTTCATGAATAAACAAATAAGCAAGGCATGGCGGCAATTCTTTTGTGACTAGTTAACTAACCACCAGTGTTGTTTCTGGTGTTATTTGACAACCTTGTTCTACATTACTGATTACCCTATTCTATGTTACTGATTTACCATCACTAAAAATCTCTGATTTTATTTTAGATATTGGAAAGATATTGCCGGGCAGTGGTGGCACACGGCTTTAATCCCAGTACTTAGGAGGCAGAGGCAGGCAGATCACTGTGAGTTCGAGGTCAGCCTGGTCTACAAAGAGAGTCCAGGACAGTCAAGGATACACAGAGAAACTTTGTCTCAAAAAAAAAAAAAACAAAAAAAAAAAAAAACAAAAAAAAAAAAAAAAAAAAAAAGAAAGAAAGAAAAAGAAAAAAAGAAAAGAAAAGATACAAACATTGGGAAAATATAGGGCATTTTGCTGAGAATCATTTAAAGTAATACTCCATTGAGTGTGATGCCATCCCATTGGGATAGTGTATAGAAAATCTCAATTAGCCTAAAGCAATACCTTATAACTAAACTCACATTTTTTCATTTAACTATTCAATAAAAATGAATATACTAGCATGTATTGCCAGTTATTAAAACACAAAACACCTTCTTAGAGAAGCAGATTTATCACTATGCCAAAAAGTTAATTGCTTGTTACACTGTATTAAGAAAAAAAATGTGAATTCTTCCTCCCCATTTTAACACTATGAATAAAAAGCATTTAAATGCCTCTTTCATTTATTTTGTTTCCTTTTGAAATGAGTAGATATGCCTCATACAAAGAAAAGATGACTGAGCAGTCAAATTTCAGTTTTTATTTGTTCAATATAACATCAAAGAAATAGAGAATGTTTATGCTCAAGCTAAATTTTAATGACATTTCAGACAAGGATTAAACAACAAGACTATATACCATAAAAATTTAGACAGTAACCAAGCAAAACTCCTTCAAATTTCAGAAAAGGACAATAGGGATTTTGTCATGATTCTTTCTCCCCTGCAATCTCATAATATGCCTGGGTTTGTGTCTTTACCATAGGCAGTTCAGACTCTCTCTTTAAACACATCAGCTTGGGTATAGTATACTCTATGGTTTTTAGGTATTAAAAATCTTTGCATAGTTACCAAAGAGAAAAAGTCACATTAAATAGTATTATATCACCAAAAAATCTGAAAAATAGCCTGTTTTCCTCAAAATGTTTACTGTCCTCTTTTGGACATCAGCTTCCACCAGCCTCATTGGCCAGTGAAAAGGCTAGTGAGGCCAGTTCAGAGCCTTGTTTGTGTCTTCTCTTCACAGAAACCTTAACATAAGCAGTCATCCACAACCTCCATCACTAACACCCCAGCATTCCACACTGTCTTGAAATTTGTTTCTTCCTCCTATTTTCTTTCTCATTATCCTTTCCTACCTCAGTTTAACAGTCTTCATTTTGCCTCTGATTTATCTTTAAGGATCATGACTATGGTTACCAAAGTCCAATAGGAGGGAAGCAAAATTGAATTGAGGGGACCTACTAGACAGGGCAGTGAGTAGAACCGACAGGGCATCGAAAGAAGCAGGGGAACAACTCTGCCCACATTAGAAGCTGAGTGATGACAGAGCACAAACTCTGCCTTCCGTTCTCTGGCTCTTTGAGCATTATCTTCCATGTTGCTCACTGAATAAATGCATACATGAAGCAATCTATGGTATCACTTTAAAAATCATTGCAGGAATAAATTATTTGCTACATATGCACTCATGAAGGAAGCAAATACTTCATGACAACCACACTGGGGCTCCCTCCCCCATCATGCGAGACACTGTTGGTTTTGTATTTTCTTTCTCTGTGATAGAATTTTGTGTTAGAGTTGTTCTACGGTTCTTTTGTCTAGGAACTAACTAGTGTGGTGGTGTGTGTGTGTGTGTGTGTGTGTGTGTGTGTGTGTGTGTGTGTGTGTGTGTGTGTAAGATGTGCTGTGGGAAGACAGCATTTGAACCAAAATGGCAGATGGTTAGGGATTCCAGACCACTGGCAAAAACAAAGGCACGATCATGCCCAGGGCTGTTCATAGAACACTTGATTAAATATACTAGTTATTAACTCCTTCAAGAAAGCCCACAGGGCATTTCTGTAGCAAATTCTGTCACAAAAAAGGACACCACCCACTTAAATTTAATGTAGCAACATTCTTAGTATCTTAAAATATTTGGAATCTCTATTATTTTTTCCAGCTACTAGTGACTTTCATAAGTAATTTCTGGCTGTTCATCAAATAGCATTCCCTGATGTTTATATGGCATTACGACCATTGTGTTTTAGTATAAGAGGTTTATCAGGAAGGAACATTTCCTGTTAATTATCATCTTTGTATAATCTTATGTACACAACTAAATGACGTTGCTGGTACAGCTTCTGAAAAGAAGGTTAAAACACCTGACTTTCAGAAATCAAAGAGACAAAGTACATATGAATAGGAAAATAAAAACAGTTCAAATATTTAAAAGCCAATGCTTCTCTGGAACTCTTCATGGTAAAACATACACGGTAATTATTTCCCTACATTGAGTATGACACCATTGGGTACTAAATATTCATTCTTGGATAATCCTGAATCTCAAACTATTCATCTTTTATTTTTCAAATAGCTGACATGCTGCATAAACAGAAAGTTTTTGTAGGTTTTTAAAAAGATAATAAACAATATAGCACACAAACTTTGATTTATTATGCAATTCATCTCTTTCCATTTCTTTGCTATACATAATTCAGACCACACAGGACAGTTCCTATAGTATTAATATTTTGCAGTTTTCTTTTGGATTTAAGGCTATGACCATTTTAAATGTTTCAGATGTATGACATTTATCATTAATGTTATAGTGGCTTTGCTATTTTAAACTCTAATATTTAGTGGTTCTTATCTGGCACATAAACTTTCCAAGATACTGATGATGACACTTTCCTTGATGTACACCAGTTTTGAAGTAATTTTTCAAGAGAAAAAAAATTAAGTGAAATCTAATAACTTCTAAGTCTTAAGAATTCTGAAATAGTTTAAATGGCTTATTATGTATGTGGATATACAAGGTTGAATCATTAGACAGTTGTCTTCAGTTGTTGGCCCAACTTAGGAAAACCAAGACAAGCACCTTCTAAATAGGGTTTATTTTTATTTTCTGTGTATGAGTGTTTTTCTGTATGTCTGAATGTGCACCACAATCATGCCTGATGCCATCAGAGGTCAAAAGGAGGTGTCAAATCTCTGGGAACTAGAGTTACAGATGGTTTTGAGCTTCCATGTGGGTGCTGGCAACCTAACCTGAGTCCTCTGTAAGAGCACTGGCTGCTCTTCAATACTGAGAACTCCTTCCATCCTCACGATGTGTGATTGTGAAAGCACTGATGATTGTTGTATTGTTTAGGAAAATGTGGTCCTTACCTGTTAATGAAAGACATTTTCCTTGTTCTAAAATTGCAAGGTCAATACTATATTATCACTTGGTTATTAAGTTATTCATATATGGTCTAACTATTACCAAAGAACTCTTAAGTAGATGGTAACAATTTGCTAACCACGTTAGATGAAAGTATTAAGTAGATGGCTTTCGAAACAAGATGAACTTTACTTGACAATTCTACTCTGGGTGTGTTTATTTTTAGGGTAAGATCCTATAGATACAGTTTCTCATTCAGTCAACTTTCTTTGGATGCAAGCTCTCTATCAGATATTGTGGAAAACTATGAGAAAAAGAATAACACGTTTCTAGTACTAAGTAATATCCAGTACATTTTAAGATAATGCCTTTAATCATATGTGAATATTTACCAATCTATATTTTCTCTTAATGATCCAATAAAACATGACTTTCCAGTCTTTTTAATATGTCAAAAATGCCTAAACCATAGAACCATAAAATACACTGTTAGTTATATATTATATTTAGCTGTCCTTTACACAACTTTCCCACAATGTCTTGTGCCATCTTCAGCAGTCCCCCCTCACCCATGCTTTCCATGTCTGTGCTTTGAGTTGCCTATGGTCAACAGCAGTCCAAACATCTTGAACCAAAACTTCTACAAATAAACAATTCATACATTGTAATTTTTCCCATTCTGAATAGCCTGGCAAAAGTTCATACCATCCTGCCCAACAGGAGCCATCCCTTTGTCTAACACTTCCACGCTGAATGTCTGACCCACCCTTACCTCAGTCAGTAGCCATTATAGTCATATGGCCATTCAAATAATCTTTATTTTACCCAATAATGACCCCTAAGGTTTCAAAGCAATGACAGTTAAGGCATGCCAATGAAAAGCAATATGCTTCCTATGAAGTTAACAAGAAAAGAAAGCCTTCTACACTGAGCAAGGAAACTAAGAAGCAACAGCAGAGCAACTTTTGCCAATATTCACAGTTGAAAACTATTTTTCCATCAGTGAAATTATGAAAGAGAGAGAACGCTTGCTCTGATGCCATATCCCAGTGTATGAATGTTAAGTTATACACACAGTTTGTCACAACTGCTTAATTTAAATGGTAAAAGAAGCATATTCGTGTGCATTCACATGTGTGTATGTGCACGTTGTGCGTGTGTGTGTGTGTTCGCGCGCATGCGTGCATATGTATGTTTGTGTAAGAAAAACCATAGACTATGAGAACTGCACTGCCTTCTGCCGACTCAGGTGTTCAGGAAGGAAGTAAAATAGATTCTTTATGAATAAAGCAGGATCTGCTGGATTCACAAGGGTACAGACTGGAGACTCCACTCAGATCTGAATCCAATTCATTGCTTTTTTTTCTATGTCAGACTGCTTTTACATAAAGACTTATTACTACTCTTTTACTTAACTTAGATGCAAAACCTGTACTGTGAAAACCTTGCAATCCTTCTGTGTTCATAGCTCATAAATGTCCGGCCCCCCCTCTTAGTTTTAAATTACTGTGATTAATTATATAATAAAATCCTAACAAAAATTGGGTGTGTGGGCAAAATTTTGAAGATACTATGTAGTTTATCCACTTCCTCAATTTGAAAAATGCTGTTTATAACAATGGAAGTCTCAAGTATGTTTATAGTGAACAAAACTGTTGCCCTCAAAAAAATTTTTAGAAAAAATACAATAGTATTTATTCAGCCAATTAAATCCAGACAACCAAATATTTCTGTTATAGATTCTCTTGGCATTCCACCAGAGGGCTATGAAATCCCCCAGATACTCTTACTAATTTCTCAACTGTAGATTATAAATAATATGTTGTGCTTTTCTGAAAGCATAATTTTTGAAATAGAATATACACCTTTTAGGGAAAAAATCTAATTTCATAATGTATCTTCAATTCATAGAACTATGGAAAAGTCAACTGTTTACCATAATGCTCTTTGATGGGATATCTAATTCTCATTTTCCTAGAGCTTAAGATTGCCTAGGAATTAAAGATTAGTGTAAGAAAATAACCATCAGGAGGAAACTGGAGGATAGCAATGGTGACTTGTATGAAGAAAGAGAGAAATACAACTGTGAGGTGGAACTGGAGAAAGAAAATGACAGCGATACAGTGGGGCCGGAGAGACACACACTGTCAGAATGCATCCCGTGTCCTATCTGTGTCTCACTGAGAAGTCTATGTTAACTCCTTCACGGGAGTGGAAACTCAAGAACTACCAGTAAGATCTTAACAGGGATTCCTAACCTGGGGCTCCAATTTGGAAAATGACTCAGCAAACTCTGAGGCCTTAAAACCTACAGATTGTGCATCTGCTTATACAGAACGGAGTCTTGGAGACTAAGTTGTTGCCAATTGCGTGCATCTGGAGGAGTCAGACGATGTCTGCTCTCAGTTACCTGTGACTTAACCTGCATCTCGGGGTAAGGGCCAGTCTTGTTTGACAATTAAGGCTCTTTAGTTCTTGTGTGCCATAGTAAAGAGTCCCTACGTGAAAGAGGATTACAGCTTCACAGGGTTTCTGATTTCTGAGTCCTCCCAATTTAACATTGATGTGTTACTGGAAACAGTGCTGTAAATGAATGCCTTGGCCTGAGTCAAACTGAGTTCTGAACAACCATGGGCTCTTTCTTAGCTATGCTGCTCCTAAATGCTCAGACTGACCAAAACCCAGCACAAAAAGCAAAGCCCAGAAGAGAGAAACACTAGTTAGCAAAAGCACACAAAATCTAAGCAAGGCCCTCATTGTCCTCTGCCTGCTTCCCACAGACACAGGGAAAAGTTAGAAGTCTGGGAGAAGCCTGCTCCGGTTATTTGTGCCTCTTGGGCATGGAGTCTCCCCAAGGCTGCTTGCCAGTCCAAGCAAAGATTTTCATTACAGAAAACATATCAGTCCCTCCCTGCACAGGTGAACTTGAAATGTTGTCTTAAACTTTCCAAGCCAAGAATTAACTCAAGCTGAAATGACTGCTTTCCTCCCAAGAGAGCAATTAGCAATTTTCTATGATCACATGACACCACAAAGAATGTTTTTCTCTAATTCCTCTGTCTTTAATGCTCACAACTCTGCATCCCCAAGACTCCACCTTAAACATAAATATTTGCAAAATTAGCACCGTCTCTTGGTTTCAAAACTATTCGTGCAATGGTCAATGGACATAACATCTTAGAGCCCAAAGCACTACAGAGCTCAACAGCACAATCTCAGGTTCAATAAGACTTGCTCTTCTGTGAGCTGACTTTTACACTTATCTGCATAGTCTAGAGGTGTATGTGTGTGCACATTCACTCTGTTTTCCTCCCCTTCAGCTCACGGCCTTCTAGCTCCTCTTGAAGACTTTGGGAAGCTGCTTCGAGAACCTTCTCTACAGGAGATTAGAGTGCTTTAAAAACAAATTCCCTACCAAGACCTAGCCGACGAACATGATACTCTCCACCGTTGAGTGGAGAGTGAGGTCTGACTCTCACACGAACTCTGGTGCCCCTTTTCTGACCATGTCCCCCAGATGGGGAGACCTGGTGGCACTCAGAGGAAGGATAGCTAGTTACCAAGAAGAGACTTGATATTCTGAGAGCATATATAGGGGGAGGAGGTCTCCCTAGGTCATGGACATAGGGGAGGGGAGAAGGGGAGAAATGGGAGGGAGGGAAGAATGGGAGGAAACAGGGGAAGGGCTAACAATCGAGATGTAATATGAATAAATTAATAAAAAAAATCTAAAAAAAAAAATTTCCTATCTAACTTGACTAGGTTTAGAGAAGTGCCCGAGCTGTGTGTGGCATTCTCATTTGGGGAAGTCAACTGAATCCTCTTTTGTAGCGAATAAACATGGTCTGCAATTTATAGACAGTTTCTGAGCTGTTAGGGGCTCTGCTTCCTGTGTAGACATCAAGAGTTAAAATTCTCTTCAAAGACATCTAAAGAACTATATTATGAAATGTTCATGGTATGAAAAGTACAGAATTAAGATGATTTCAACTATTTCAGTGTCCTACTTAAATTATGTTGAAAGCAAATCCAGGGGCAGTGCAAAGCTTGGTGAGAAGCACGCCAGGATTTAATCTCCTTTGGAGATATACAAAGCAAAATGAAAAGTGCCCGCCTTGCCCTCAGTTAACCTTTCCCTCCTAAGCTCAATTTCCATACTCTTTAAATGCCTTAAAGTTAGTCAAATGATTTCATTTGTATTTTTTTTCCACCCCAAATTTACAAGTGAGGCAGAATCAAATGTGTACCAGTCCATCTCACTTGCCGTTCCACGGATGCCTCCATAAGAAGAGGGCTGGAATGAAGGCTATGTGCCTATCAAAGGGGACTTCTTACATTAAATGTAAATTTCTCTACTCTTTCAGATAAAAGGGTAGATTATTTAATTCACTTCAATTTAACAAACATTTACAGAGTTGTGGCAGGCACTGGTCAAGAAAAGAAATAGAAAAGAACACAGAATGCTTGGATGTTGTCTGATCTCCCTCTAAGAGTGCAGTATGCACTAAGGGAAACAGGCGCAGGCGCACACACTAAGAGTTCAGGACAGGGCAGAATTCAGGCTACAAGAGAAGTGTGCACAAAGGGGAGGTATGCTGACTGGCATCTGTCCAGGGACTCTAACAGAAGGTTTCAGAAATGAGGCGGAAGTGACAGTGGAGCTGGCTGAAAGGCTGATGTGAGTGGCACGGTGTATGGCGGGGAAGAAGCCCACGGGAAAAACAATACCAGCCACATGACTTCACATGACTTGTAGATCCTGGCACAAATGAAAAGATGGGTCCCCAATTCAATACTGTTAAGAACGTCAAGAGGATGATAGCCAGCCAAGAAAGCCGTTATCCAAGATTCATGGGTTGCCAACTTGTATGTCAGGGATTACCTCAGTAGCTGCAGTGACTGGATGGCCAGAGTCCTAGTAAAGTGGCACCCGGTGGGTGACCTTATCCTCTAAATGTGGGGGCAGGGAAGGAGCAGAGCTGATGATAGGGACATTCTCCCACTGATGGATAAGAGCTACCACTAATCACTAATTGCAGGAATGTGGGAGATACTGAGTGGTTTGCAGAGGGTAGACAAAAGCTCAGCAAGCACATCCCAAGAACATGAGTTCCTTTCTCCGCCACAGGCTGAAGGGTGACTCGGTTTGGTACAGAAAACATTGCTCTTCCTGTGAGCTGAGTTGTTTGGGGGCTGGGAGAGGTTGAAGGTCTGCCATCTCCTCTTAATTGAACAGGCAAAAAACGGTTAGAGAGAAAATTATAGTGCAAAATAAAGAAGCAGATATTGAGATTTTCAGCGTGGCCTATTTCCAGTTTCCCACTGCCCTCCCTCTTTTAACAAAGGCAAACTGTAAGCAATGCCTGGTAGGACCTCCAGATGAGCACGGAGGAGACCACTGACGCTGTCTTATTTACATTTTGCATGCTTTTAGTTTTACAGTTCGGGAACAGAGTGGGGCTATCCAGCTCCTCCATTAGCCTGCTCTAAGCACTGGAACAGAGTCCCTGCACAGTCCCCATAGAAATCCCATGGAATGCAGCTTCCTGCTGGTTTGTTACATGGCTTCAGAGCCCGCTCCATTCTGCAGGGAAACAAAACTCCACACCACAGTCTGACCAGAAAGACTTTAACCCTTCTCTTCTGTAATTAAAGTTCCTATTTACATGGGAAGGGTGTTTGTGAATAATCCCCGCAGGGAGTCAGCCCAACAAAAATCAATCACGCAGCACTCTCGCGAGGCCAGACCCAAGCCTGGCACCCAGCACAATGCCTATTTGTTGAACAAGTGATGAATGCTGACCCATTTATCTGGGTTGATTTTCCTCTGCCCCAAACCTAACTTACACTCTGCTAAATTTGACTCTCTCATCCTGTTATAGAATACTTCAATACACTTTCCCCCTCCACATCTTAAACCATTCCCTGAAGAATTCTCGTGGCTCTATATCAAAAGTCCTATTAAATTCATAATGGGATAACCATGAAAAAGGAAATTAGAGTATTAATTCTCTGTCACTGCTACAGAAGGAATCAGCACACTGCCTGCCGGAGAAGCACTCAGTTCTGAGTCGGGCACCTGCCCACACCGTACCCTCACTCTTACACAGTATTACACGCACTGAAATTAGAAGCCCGGCTTGTCATGTGAGAGAGGTCTCATGGTGCTTGTCCATCTGAGCCTAGGTTACGTCACATAAAGCTCTGGGCATGCAGCCAGGTTGTTCCACTCCACTGCCCCTGGGGTTCCTCACCTGCTGACTGGAGGACTGTGTGGGATACTACAAACACTTGGCACAGCACCTGACATGTGACATGTACTCAGTAAGCATTGGTTTCTACCACTGTCTTACTGGAAGCATTTTAGTGATTTTTAATAATAATTTCAATATTTTTCTAAAGGTAGACTTTTATACACATTCAACATGAACTTAGGAGGTATAATATCTGTGGCTGGTAAAAACAATTTCTCTTCTTTGAAGAAAGCTGTATTTACGAATGTGCTGTAAGGTGGTTACCTAAAACAAATAGTGTTCACCTTGTGTCTCTTGATAAGTCCTCTGCTCTCTTTTCTAGTAAGCAAAACTCCTCGACCAAATTAGAAAATGTCACATTTTTTAACCTGAGTCTGAAGAGAATGTTTCAACACTTTCCTGCAGGACACAGGGATCATGAAAAAGCCTTCCTCAAAAAGACAAAGAATAGAATGTAGGGATTTTTCACAAGCCCCAAATTAAAACCTCACATTAAACCTGATGATCATTTTGAAATATTTGGCCATGCGAAAATCAACAGACAAGCTCTTCCTAAACAGAAGTCTGTCCTTCCTTTAGTGCCCATAGCCCTACCAGCTCCCCAACGCTCGCTCCTATCACAGACCAATCAGTCAATTCAATCAGAGAAATTCTAAAGTACAGTGGTAATTTTCTCCCACATTTTTTCTTTACCCTGTCAGTTTGAGTCACCTGCTCAAAGCAGTGATGCAGAACAGCTCAGTATTAGCTCTGAAGTTAGTGCAAGCCTTAAGTGAAATACCTACACATTCAGTGTAGGACAGAGACTTAACAGTGTGTGAGCCCATCTGTAGATGGCAACATCGCCTAAGTTCCTCTCTTTACAATCACTCATACTGACCCCTGGGACCACAGGACTGATGCCTACCAGGAAAGGAAAGCGAGGTCCTGAATGTAGGTACAAATTCTTTGGTATAAAGTTAACTACAAACTATTTGTCGAAACAAAACCAAACAAAAACCTCAACTCCATACTCAGCCCATTACATTAGCTGGCATGTCTACCAAGGTCTCTACAGAAGGATATAGCACATTTTAAATAAAAGCATCTGTCCCTTTAACTTTCAACTCGGGATTTGCAATGGTGTGCACTTTGTTCACATGGACCCATGAACAAAAAGTAGAGTGCAATTACCTCTGGTATCTTCCATGCTCCAGCACCTCGCCTGGCCTGCCAAGCTCAGCAGGTAGATCTGTGAGCACTGAGGCCACTGGGATGGCAGGCACTTACTACATCTACTCAGAGGGTCATCAATGGACAACCTGTACAAGATTTATGCTTTAAATAATAAATGAACTAAACACTTTGAGGTAATTGGCTGGGTGATGCTTCACAATAGACCAGATAGCTTGTATGAACAAAGTCAAAGAAGATTAAATAATGAATGGGGAGTGTGGATTTGTGCCAAGCTAGTACTGCACAGCTTCTTTTCTAAATCAAGAGTAGTCGGGGAGTCTGGTGTCCAGGATTCTACGAAGTGGCGCTGGGAATTTTTCTTCCTACGTCCACAGCAATGACTTCAACATCCTTATTTTCATGATTTCCAGTGGATCTCGGCATACGACAGCCAGTTCTTTTAGTTTAATATGTGGCCTGCTGAGTGATGCAGTCTTGTCAAAGGCTACAGCACACTCAGGGTGATGTGCAATTTATACAGATAAAACCAAAATCCAAGGATGTCTGGGGATGGGTATCAGAGGAAACTTGAAAAATAATACCTCTGACACAAGGACAGATATAATGATGTCTGTCATCGTGAGGACCAACTGAGTGACCGGTCAGTCAACCTTCCAAAATGGACACTTCTTCCAAGTAACTTTTTTTTTTTTTTAAAGGAAGTTGCAGTTTGGTTGTTAGCTTTGGAGAGAGGAAAAGGTGTAGCTATCACAGGGATAAGAAAACTCAAAAGAATAGAAACTTGATCAGCACAACGTGTTTGAGGAAGCCAATATAACTGTTAATGAGTTGTACTTGGTTTTCTCTATGAAGAGCTTTTAAAAGTTAGGATGACATGCTCATAATCTGTGCATAATCTTCTGTGTAATAATGGCCTAGGACTCTGTAAGTAAAAAGGTCCTCCTCGGTGAGAAAATCACATCAAGGTATTTATATGAACAAATTATTTCACCTTAGTGGAAAATTCAAAGGGGGAAGAAATGAAGTCCAGTTAGGTAAAATAAAATTAGAAAAATACAGACAGGTGTTGAGTTTAAATACAAGTACATAGGGGATTATCAGTCTAGACTACAGTTTGCTACATTGCTACATGTTTGAACCTTTCTGTAATCAAGTTTGTTTTTCAAAGATTAGAAACAAACAAGTATCAGATATCACTAACAACCTATGTAGAGCAACTAAGGCCAAAGGTTATTTTCAAGAATTCAAGATGCCTGTTGGGCAAACAGGCATCCAGAATCACTTGGAACTAGCTTCTGTGTGTACTCAGGGAGCCTGGGGTACTATGGCCTTTCTCTACAGGAATGAGGCCCTCTCACTGCTCCACTGGTCCCCTGGAGCAACCGGCTGTGAGACCTGTTTCCTCTGTCTTTGGTACTCAAGATAACAGTCATCTCGTAGTCACCATTCCTGCTTCCCACATCTTGTGTGCCTCAAGCCCTACCATGGCCTGTCTGTTTCTTCCTTAACCATGTTCACAGCACTCACAGATTGAGACTGTTCTTCATGTCCGTATACTCATCACCTGCCTCCTGAGCTACAAAACAAGCAGGAGCTCCTTCAGCTCCCTCCAGGCCTTAGCTATGGGCTCAGACCTACTGACCCTTTGCTAACGCCTCCTATCACCCTCTTTCTAGAGTGCATCATGAGCTTGCTGCTTGCAAACACAAGCTGGTGACTCCTTCAGATTGAAAAGGCAGCAGTTAAAACATAACCCTAGATTCGGGCTATTACAAATAAGGCTGCTATGAACATAGTCGAGCAAGTGTCCTTGTGGTATGGTGGAGCATCTTTCAGGTATATGTCCAGGAGGGGTATAACTGGGTCTTAAGGTAGCACTACTCCCAATTTTCCAAGAAAACACCAGATCAATTGCCAAAGTGGTTGTACGAGTTGGCACTCCCTTTGTCTACATCCTCGCCAGGATGTATGGTCAACTGAGTTTTTGGTCTTAGCCATTCAGAGGGGTATAAGATGGAATCTCAGGGTTGTTTTGATTTGTATTCCCTGATGGCTACGGATGTTGATCATGTCTTTAAGCATTTCTCAGCCATCCAATATTCCTCTGTTTTCTGTTTAGAATTCTGTTTAGCTCTGTACCCCATTTTTTAATTTGATAATTTTGTTTGGTAGTATTTAATTTCTTGGGTTCTTTATGTATTTTGGATATTAGCCCTCTGTTGGGTGTGTGCAGGGACTGATGGACCAACCAAGGACCATGCATGAAGAAGACATAGACCCTCTGCTCAGATATAGTCACTAGGCAGCTCAGTCTCCATGTGGAACAGAAGCTGTCTCGGAGATAGACTCTATTGCCCACTTGTTGATCATTTCCCTGAGGTGGGTCTGCCTTGCCAGGCCACAGAGGAAGAGGATGCAGGCAGTCCAGATGAGACTTGATAGGCTGGGGTCAGATAGTAGGAGAGGAGGGCTCTCCCTTGATGAGGACTAGGGGAAGGGGTAGGTAGGAAGAGGGGAAAGGGGTGGGACCAAGAGGAAAGGGGCTATAATTGGGATAGAAAGTGAATAAATTAAAAAGAGAGAGAGAGAGAGAGAGAGAGAGAGAGAGAGAGAGAGAGAGAGAGAGAGAGAGAGAGAGAGAGAGAGAGAGAGAGAAAGCTATATAGCAAGTAGACTGACACAGCGACACCTTAGAATTAACATTCACATTCCTGGCAACCTACAGGCCTTTGCACCTCCTGGCAAAATGCAGGGGTATAAAAGTAGGCTTGTTGACTTTTTAAGAGCAGTGTACATGTAGCTGGCCATGATACTTAATATCACCAGGCGTGGCTATCTGAAGCTCTATGGATGAGATGTCAACAATTAATCACAACGACAACACAGGAAATTGCCTGGCACCTGGCACAGAGCAGCCAGCCACGAACAGGCTCTTTATCTCTATGATTCTCCCCCTTTAAAACCTTTCAGGAAATTTGATAAAGGAAATATTAAAAGTGTCCAGGGAGGTGATGTTAGTCTTTGGATCTAGAGCACACACTTAATTATCTTAACATCCCCCTTGTGATCAGGAAAAGCTAATGCCATTGGCAGTTTTCCATGGCCACAGGGTCCAACCAGAACATCTGCAGTCACTGCAACATTTGCCATTTTCCAGCGGCCTCTGCCCTTTTGGAATTCTGTGGATTTCATTCCATTCTACACTGGTCAGATATGTTCAAGAGCAGAGCCCTTCATTATGCTCTGTAATAAAGACTAGTAAGGTAGGGGAGTGGAAAATAAAACATGTCTGCTGCAGAATCAAAGACTATTTCAGCAGGAAAATAAATGCCCAGAGGGTAGGCATATGCCAGCATCCAGGGGCATAGGGTGGAGGCTCAATGAGAAACTGAAATGTAAGAAAGTCATCTCGGTAGTAAGCTGAAGCGGCCACAAGCTCCAGAAGTTGTGCAACATTTCAGAAAATAGTAAAAAAAAAAACAAGAGCCATAACCCTTAGAACTAATGGCGAGTCTGCGCCTCAGAGTAGAAAAAGACACACACTTTTCATCGGCTCATAATTAAATTATTAATTCAGACTTTGCACCACATCTCTGGGAACAAATCAGTCATCCCTTGTTGGCAATCTAACTGTAAGACTTCAGTAAACGGTCTCAGCACCTCAGACATGAATGAAGAGACCCAGAAAGGCACAACTTGTATTCTCACTTTCAGACAATGGAATGAAAGCACGAAGAATGTCATGTTGCTCCTATCATGTATCATTCATCAATAAACACAGGAGCCTGTTGTTACGCTAGGCCTCCAGTATAAAGAATATTTTTCTCTCCCTTATACCACATACTTTGCTTCATCATGTAAAGATTTTTAAAAGTTTAATATAAGTTAGGTTTTATCCTAGTGTGCCAAATTATCTTTTAATGTGTACACTATTAAAATATAATTTTTTTTAAAGTTTGCACTTGTTAAGGCTTTTTTTATTTGAAAGGTTGTGTCTAGCCATTAAAATTGTACTGTCTTTGACACTTATGAAGGCATTTCCTCTAACAGAAATTAAAAGAGCTA
Organism: Acomys russatus; assembly: GCF_903995435.1. Classification (NCBI taxonomy): domain Eukaryota; kingdom Metazoa; phylum Chordata; class Mammalia; order Rodentia; family Muridae; genus Acomys; species Acomys russatus. The sequence goes on along the minus strand of NC_067137.1, from coordinate 64,808,607 downwards.
CTGGTTATCCATTCTCATTATTATACATTCTGCACATATGCCTATATATGGCAGCCCGTCAGCATAAAGAGTTGAATTCTAAATAAGAAAAATATATAATTTCACTAAGTATATTTTACCAGTCCCATATGTGAACATATTCACAAATTACAAGATGCCCCACCACCTGTCAACAATCTCAAGAGTTCACAAGACCTTGGAGTCTCATCAGGTGGATGTGTTGAGGTTATAGGACACTTAGCTTTCTGCAGTGGGACAGTAAGCAAGCAGAAAGGGGCAATTAACAGCAGGTTCATAAAGAGTCTAGCTAAGACTCCTCCCTTTGTTCTTTCCATGGGTTGAGCATCCCTTATCTGAAAAGCTCTGCACCCAGTCATAATTGACATTGATAGAAGATTTGGGGATATTTACAGATACATATGATATCTTGGGGGATGAGATTAAGTCCAAACATGAAATTCATTTATGTTTTATATTTACCCTTGCATAGTCTGAGAGTAGTTTTTAACTAAGCCCTGATCTAAACTGTGACCTGTTACATGAGGTCATGAATAGAATTTTCCATTTGTAGCTTTGTAACAGTGTTCAACATGTTCTGGGCTTTAAAGCATTACCGGTTTCAGATGCTTTAATTAAGAATGTTCAACCTAATTTTTAAAAGCTACATTTCCATTGGAAGGCCTTAGCAGGACCAATTTCCTCTTCCAGATTATTCTTTCACTAGCTTTGATATACTACCTCTACAGATTGCTTTTATACACTGTTTTAATCTCAGTCATCCTGTCTTCGGAGCCCCCCCCCAACATGGATACCTTTATCTATGGAACACCTCAGGTCCTCAGTCAGTTGCCCTGATTCTGTGAGCTTCTCAAAGGCCCACTTGAATCTTGTCCACAAAGGCTCTCTCCTTTAATCTTGTCTTAAACTATCCTCCATAACAAAGTTCCTTACCAGAAGTGAACGCACTTCTCTTTTTTTATTTTTTAATTTATTTTTAATCTATACATTCACTTTTCATCCTTATCATAGCCTGCTCCCCCCATGCCCTTCTCCTAAGAAAAGGGAGGTCCCGCCACCAACCCACCCTAGCACATCACCTGTGATAGGGTAGGCTACAAGGAGGATATGGGGGAAGGGATGTCTGTAGCTGAGCCTCCTAGCAGCAGGGGAACATGGAGACTAAGGAGGCCACCGGCTAGCCAGGCAGGACTTACAGAGATGGGATGGGAACACCAACCCACTTATAAAACATTCAACCCTAAACTTGCCCTGCCTACAAGATATGCAGAGATAAAGATACTGTGGGAATGTCCAACCAATGCCTGGCCCACCCTGAGACCTACTCCATGGGAGAGAGGCAACCCTTGACACCATTAACAATACTCTGCTATATTTACAGACAGGAACCTCTGAGAGGCGCCACCTAGCAGCTAATCAAATCAGATGCTGAGACTCACAGCCAAGTACTAGGCAGAGCTTGGGGAACCATGTGGAAGAGTTAGGGGAAGGACAGAGGACACAGAAGGGACAAGAACACCACAAGAATACCAACAGAGTCAACTCACCTAGAGCCATGGGGGTTTACAGAGATGGAAGCACCAACCAAAGAGCCTGCATGGACTAGACCTAGGCCCCCAAGACATATGTAGCTGGTGGGCAGTTTGACCTTTATATGGGTCCCCTAGTAATTTGAGCAGGTGCTGTCTATGACATGGACTCTGTTGCCTGATTTCTATCACTTCCTCCTAATGGGGCTGCCTTGCCTGGCCTCAGTGGATGAGGATGAGCTCAGGCCCTTCTCTTTGAGACTGTTCACGTTGTTTCTGCTATACTGTGCTACTCCTTTTTCCTGCTTTCCCATCTCCAGGCCTGATCATGGCTCTTGTGGTCTCCAGGTCCTTTCTCCTATTAAAGCTCATTCTAGAAGGGTAATTTTGTGTGTCATCTCATTGGCAACCCATTGCCTCCTCTGTCATCCTCTGTCATCCAAGCAGCTATAACCTGGAGTTCTTGAGTTTTGTGCTAGTTTACGTATGCTTTGCATGTTCTCTCCTACTGGAGCTTTTACTAGAAAGGGAGTTCTCTACCTCGTGCCTAGAACAAACATAACGTCCATAATGTTCGTGTCAATTTTGACATGTCATCATGCTCCCAAGTCATCTGGGTGGCTTGTCCAGATACAGGCTCCCAAGTCCCACCTAAAGCTTCTGGTTTAGTGTCCCTAGCCTGTTCCCAAGACAGCAAAAGAATTATGGACCCACATCAGATGCAACACAGATCGCCTGTGCTTTTAAGAAACTTCCTGTTTGGTTTAAATGTATCAGCATTTCTAACAGATAGTTTCTTAACAAAAGTCACTGTGAAACTTTTTCCAACAATTTCCATAATTATGAGACCATCTTTAATTTTTTTTTTTTTTACCTGCTTAAGGCTTTGTTGTTGTTGTTGTCATTTTGGTTTTTTATGCCCAAAATGTCCCCCAAAGACCTCTATGTTGAAGACTGGTTGGTCCAGTCCACAGTGCTATTGGAGGGCCATGATTTAGGAGGTGAGGCCTACTAAACGTAAATACCCACTAGGAGTGTACACTTGTAGGAACTATCAGAGCCCCACCCCGCCCTCTTTCACTCTTACTGCTCCCACTTACTGTGAGGCAATCAGCGTTCTTCCATGCGCTCTCTTCTATGATGTCCACCTTGCAACCAGCCCTAAAGCAAGAGCCAGGTGACAGTATGGACCAAAGTGGACATCGTATCACTGTAAGAAGGATCTCTCAAGCACTCTGTACCAATGACAGCTTGACGCAAAAAAAAGTACATTTTTAGTAACTGATATTTACTGAATACTAACTCTCAAATCCAGACAGTATCCTAGGCATTTTTTATCTCTTATGTTCACACAACCTATGCAGTCCTGCCTCTGATGGGTGGGTCAACAAGGCACAGGGCACTGATTGGCTAACTTCCCAACGTAACTCAGGTACCTGGTAAACTTGGGATGAGATCCAAGTGTAGGCAACACAATTCTACACTTTGACTCCTTAAGCAGAGTGATACACAGTCCTATACAAGGTGGACATCCCATACTCAGAATTCAAAAAGGTGACTACAAAACACAGTCCCAATTCCCGACCCATGGATCATCTGAACAACGGGTTTCCATGAGCTGTGATTTTCTTTTTTGACTGTCAGAAGTCAGTACACAAAAGATGAATTCTGTATGTGTCCAATAAGGACAAATGTCCTGCTATGAGCCTGGGTGCCAGACACATTCAAGGGATGTGAGTGATGTATTGGCTAGCCCTTCCGGTGAGCGTGCCTCCACTTTAAGAATTTCCTTATCCAAGGACAAACTATTTCACCTTCCCATCTGTCCTGTGAATTTCTAAATGGCTGAGACAGGTGGCCTGTTAGAAACCTAAAACCCTGTGGATACAAAATATGATTAAAGCCTGAAGCTGGGCTATTGAAGAAGAGGCTCAAGTTTAGGGAGGACTGTGTAGATATCCTGCAAAATGTGCAAAAGGTAGTGTGGGCCTTATGTAACCGAAATTTCCTTAAACTCCACATCAGCAAATGCTGTAACAAACTTTTACTTGGACAAGATCCCTGTAGGAAATGCACTAATGCCTGAAGAAGCAGGATCATGAAGCCATAAAAAATATGATCAAATCGTCGATTTTTAGAGGCTTGAGGGTTCCCGCTCTCCACCTTCGTTCAGGACACTAATGCTTTCAGTGGTTTGTAACAGAGGTCTAGTGAACCAGCTTATCAGTTTTTGTTTGGATTTCATCTTTGGGACATGTAACCACAGTTCTGAAAGCAATATTTATAAGCACTGCCTTGCCAGCAGCTAATAAGATCAGTTAATAATGAAGACAGAGTCAGAGCCCGTTGCAAAGGATTTTAAACAGTTTTCACTATGAATATATGTCATGTCAGTGTCAAGTCAATGAGACGTCTCTAGAAATCAAAAGGCCCAAAAGAAGAGTTGAACAGTGACTTCTCAGGCCCCACGCTCCATTTTCTATGTGCAATGGAAAGCTAGCATGATTATTTTAAACATGCCCGTTTTTTCCCCGAAAAAGATGGTAGGGGTTTAAATGAAATCCATTTACTGAGAGCTGAAATCTATGCTGTGTTTCAAGTTTGGCACTGAATACTAAGCAATGATCATGCAGATAATTAAAATTTTAAATGTTAAATGATTTATTTCTTGTAAATAATTAAGGGAATTTTAAGAGCCCAAGTAAGGAAGTGTTCAGAGGGAATATATACTACCCATCTATTTCCTAGAATACGGATATATGAGAATACGTTACTTATATTTTGTTACTGGTAACGTCAGCAGTGGCTTTAATTTGAAAAAGCTTTAGCAAACTTAATGAAATTAACCAAAATTGATTGGCATTCTGATCCAGCAGGTATTAAACACATCAAGGTAAAAAACAAGGCCACTGTGACAAATTCAATAGATCAATCTGCAGTGATGCAAAAATCCAATAAATTGAAATTTAACTAAAGAATATTGCACAAACGCTAATCCCATCTATGAAATAAAGGAGTATTCATCTGAGACTCTAGTACTTACTATTACTGCCATGAAATCTATAATTGCGTCTCTCTTTGATTCTGGAGCCGTGGACTGTTTTGCTGCTTTTGAAAGTTCCTACTCACATTACTGTCAGTGCACAGACTTCATGAGCTGCCGCACCCCCACCCCGCCCAGGCGTTGGTATAAGTCATTAGTAAGCAGTGTTCTAACTTCACCAAAGAGACACAGATTTCAAAGGAAGTTTATAAAGAAATTTAAATTAAAGAATAAGGTGCCAGAGAATCTCAAGTCTCTTTAGTGAAAACAGTACAGTCCTAAAAATAAATCTCATATACAGCCCTTTGCCCTCCGTTCTGAAACACTGGAATCTTCAAATGGGCAGCAATGGATATTGAAAAGTGCATCTCAGCTATGGTCTGAAAGCAGTGGCAAATACTTCAATATCATGAGCTAACACACACACACACACATCTGTAGAACACACTCCCATCCTCACAGCCATTTGTTGGATTTTGGTAAAAAGCACTGAATTCTCTGTGATTTTTTTTTTTTTTTTTTTTTTTTTTTTTGGCCAGGAAATTATAGTTAAGGTTTGTATCCATTTGTCTTAAATAACCAGCACAGCATAATGGATGCTATGCAATTATTACTTCAAATAAAATTGAAAGTATTTAAAAACACTCAGGAGGAAAGTAATGTTAAGTGGGAGAATGGGAATGGTCAGGTTGTCCAAGGGGATGCACAGGAGTGCTACCAATGCTCTACAGTTCCACTGAGAGGGAGCTGGAGAAATGGCTCACACATTGGGAGCATATACTGCCCTCGCAGAGGACTCAACTTCAGTCCCCAGCACCCAAAGCAGGTGGTTCACTTCCAGCTGTTACTCTAGCACTGGGCAGCAGCAGACACCTTGGTCTATGGGCCTCCATGCACAGCCTTTGTCTATGACATGTTCTTCACGGCATAGCGAACATTCTCACAAAGATTATGTCCCTTAGGATCAGAGGTGAGTTAGGGAGACTGGGCAGGAACATAAGCCAACAGCAAGCCCATGGAGATCATCTAATCTCACGCCAGGGGGAGTTCCATGTCTGTAAGCCCAGCTGTCAGCACAGGGAACTGGAAACCTGGCTTTGCTTTAGACACACCTCCAGTAGCTTACCACCATGGCCTCAGGAGCCAGCATGAAGTTCCAAATGAGGGCATAGTAGCAGCAAAAATGAAAGACAGGGAGCCTGTTGACTATTTGTGCAATGGAGACTTCTGAGTTAAGGTGGCAGCCTGGATACACACTGGTCATTCCTGATATCATACCAAAACTACAGTGGGGTTAATTTATTAAACACATGAATCCAAAACAACCAAGGAAATTAGAGAAATATCAACCACAAAAATCCTCAGGGTACCAAGTAGATGGATTGCTACCAACTTACTTTGCAGCCAAAGGCAACGGGACCCCAAGCCTCTAGGACTACTTCCTAAAAAATACCTCAACATTTGAAAGACGCCACAGATTATGAAAGACCCAATCAATGCACCATTACCATGACATGGGGAACTCTAAGGAAATGCATAAATGAATAGGGAGAATTACACACAAGCTACTTGAAAGGCAATTGGTATACGTGGGGTAGGTGCTGAGGCCATCTCCACGGAGCAAGGGTGGGAGAACCGAAGGTTCAACTCCTAGAGATGCTATAGGTGAGCTTTTTTGGATTATGTCAGGAGCAGCTGTGGGTTTAAAACAAGAGCACTGGGTAGCCACATGCACGTGGAAAGTCCCACACTTTGCATACAGGGCTCCATGATGCTAACTAAAGTCTTACAGGTGAGAAAATGAAAGATTCGTTGTAGCACCTGGTTAGGCCAAGAGGGCAAAACTCAAGATAGGAGACACTGAGATTCCTTTCTCAACCAGCCTTCTCTGTAGTGAGGCCCAACAAGACCACACACACACACACACACACACACACACACACACACACACACACACACACGTAGACTGTTGGAGCCACATGCCCACAAATTGATAGTTGAGGGAGGGTACAAGAAGATTCTACCATTGAAGACACAGTCCAGGCAAAATGAACAATAAATGGAAATTTGGAAGAAACAAACAAAGAAAGGAAAAGCTTAATCCCCATGAAGGTTGAAAAGCAGAACCAGAATGATCTTAAAATTAAAAATAAAATAGTAAAAGTAAAGCAAAATCAATAGAGGAGTTAAAGAAAAAATTGAAGCAATCTCGTGCATAGCCAAGCAAAGATGTAAAGAGAAAACCTAGGAACAAGGCTCAGTCCAACATTTAAATTGGAGTATGGGAATGGGGTCGAAGAGAGCAGAAAAAGTTATTCAGGAAGTGAAAGATGTTTCTGGATTGAGAGACCATGAGAACCAAGTGTGTGCGATGGAAGTAAAGTCACATCACATCACATGTGTCACATGCATCACATGTCACACATTATACTTGTGCCACAAACCACACTGAACAAACTACTCACACCAATGGGGAATTCAAAATACCTCTGGAGTGGCTGTACATGAAACTTGATGCAAATTTCTCTCTCTACCACAGAGCCAGAAAGTATCTGACAGTGAAGAAAAGGCTTTGAATTTTGCAATGTGACATTCTTTTAGTATTCCTCGTAAAACATCTATCAAATAGGATGGTGATATGGGGGAAAATTAGAAAATAAAGGTGCCCACAAATCACTTTTATGGACCACTCTTCCAGCGTACTTTTAGAAGATGTGATAGAACAAAGAGATGTGGAAACATGGCATAAGCTAGGCACCGTGTCTGTAGGAACCTGAAGACCAGGTGTACACACTGCTTATCATCACTGTGGTCATTGTTGCCGCTGATGAAATCCACAATGATGACTGTTCATGATGTAACAACAAGAGAAAGGATACTCCTCTCACCAGCCGTTCTAATGAAGCCTGGACCTATTGAAAGCAACAAAGAAAAGCCTTCTGGTCCTCTCTTAGGCTGTGAGCCTGAACATGAGCTTCTGTTATGCTACCTGTTGTTGCTGTATTGTGTTCCCTAGCCAGCTTTGCTGTTTGGGTGGGGGAAGGGAAACCTTTCAGCAGCAAGTCCTCACTGGTGGAAGGAGATCACTAGGGGTATCTATTTTAAAGTCAGAGTCTACATCTTAGTTTCCATACTGGGCTTGGGGTTGATACACTGTAAGCAGCCTCTGCCATCTGCTCACACGGTGTAGCATTCCCATCATGGCGCTATAAAATCTTAGTGCGAGCCAAAATCATTCTTCCCCCTTAAGTAGTTTAGGTCAGATATCTCTGTCGTAGCAATGGAAAAGTAAGTATATCCTTCAAACCTAGAGTCTCCCAACCTCCTTACACTGTAAAGGCCTGTTGCTGGGCAGGGAGCCTCTGAATGAGTCAATGTTCCGGAGCATCTCTGGCATCCACCTTCCAGGGCATACCTGGACATATACTTGTTGTGATCACAAGTGTCTCCAGACAATGTCAAAGTTCTCTAGTCCTGGTGGAAAGGAAGTAACCAGTAAAGGGAGGAGATACTAAAGATTGTCCTTATAAAAGATAAATAAAAAATATCCTAGCAATATATTCCATGTGGTCACTCCCCACAAGAGTACAGGAGTACAAAACGGGTGTCAACAGTAATTGTCTCTCTTGAAGACTGAGATGGAGAATAATCTAACTTTATGGTTATTTATTTTAAAATAATACCATTATAAACATATATTCACTTTGGTAAAAATGTATACAATTAAGTCTTAAAAGTTCAAGTGACCATATATTTTTTCTTCAATCTGTACATTTAAGAATATGACCTTCCAATATGCCCCCACATATATAAAATCATATATTCAATTGTTGTGTACTGTCCTTGGCTGGTGCCTTAGTTTGAGTGGGACCCCTGGGCCCAAATCTGCCTATCATAATGTTCTACTTGTAGGTTTCTAGGACCCTTTGGATCCTTCTACTTTGCTATTCTCCCATGCTTCTCTCATTTAGAGTCCCAATAGGATGTCCTCCCCTCTGTCCCAGTTTCCTGGTAAGTGAAGGCTTTCGTGGGACATGCCCCTTGGGCTAGTATGCAGATATAAGTGAGTACACCATTTGAGTCTTTCTGCTTCTGGGTTAACACACTCATTATGATCATTTCTAGCTCAACCCATTTATCCACAAATTTCGGGAATTCCTTGTTTTTAATAGCCGAGTAGTATTCCATAGTGTATATGTACCACAGTTTCTTTATCCATTCTTCTACTGATGGACACTTTAAACCCCTACCCAGATCTAGCCAATGGTCAGAACATTCTCCACAGTTGAGTGCAGAGTGGGATATGACTTTCTCACATACTCTGGTGCCTCGCATTTGACCATGTCCCCTGGAGGGGGAGACCTGGTGGCACTCAGAAGAAGGACAGCAGGTTACCAAGAAGAGACTTGATACCCTATGAGCATATGCAGGGGGAGGTAATCCCCCTCAGGAACAGTCATAGGGGAGGGGAATAAGGGGAAAATGGGAGGGAGGGAAGAATGGGAGGATACAAGGGATGGGATAACCATTGAGATGTAACAAGAATAAATTAATTTAAAAAATTGTTGTGTACAATATAATTTGTAATGTTAAGAACTCCCACTTAGAGATAGTAGGTTAGGAAATGAATTATGTAACCTCATAAAATGGAAAATTATATATCTATAAAAAATAAATTTATCATATACCAACATGGAGACATTTCCAAAACCAATCACAATGCTGAGAAGGCATGGGATAAAACAGTGTGTGCATCTTATGAATATATAAGTTGTAAATCCTTACTACCTTTTTTCTTTTATATAAAGATATGGATGTAGTTTATTCTAAAGCAGGGAACAGTGACAAGAGGCCGCGGTGGGAGGGAGATTCTGTGGTCCTTTGTGCCTTTTGAATTTCAATCATGTGAATATCTTACTTATACATTTAAAAACAAAATGAGATTTTCACCCTGTGAATTTTTGTGCTTCAGTAGTCCCCCTGGGCTACTTCCTCAAGCGCCAAGGGAGGCCCCAGAAGTCCTTGGGGGAATAGACACGGCCTATGGCCAGCCCTGCATACACTGTCTGCGAGGTTCAGCTCCAGAGAAGATTTACAAAGAAGCCTATTCTGTCCCTGAAAGCCATTGTCCCCTGAATAAAGCAAGGGTGACCTGCCTTCCTTCTGCCCCCATGAGGGTGCTAGGATCTGAAGGCAGGAAGGGGAGCATAATTAGTGTCAAGAAAATCATGCTTCCTTTCAAAGACCTCTTAGTGAAGCCAGATTTAGAGAGAAAGGAAAGAAGGAAGGAAGGAAGGAAGGAAGGGAGGAAAAAAGGTAGGAAGGCAGGCTACGTTTCACCAGACCAGGAGATTATAATGGTGGTATCACATTAGCTCCTACATGGACTGGTTTGGGAAAGTGGAGCCAGCAGGGAGGCAGCGAGGGGCTTCACAGTCCACAACTCAGCATCCCACTCTTTGGTTAAACTAGGGGGAAAAAAAGGAAAATCAGGGTGGTGGCCAGGGGAATAAGCTGTGGCTCAGCTGCTCCCACTGTGTCATTTCATCATCACTGTGAAATGGGAATAACTTCTAGACACAGAAGTGCAGGAAGCACTAGAGGACTTGCAACAGGGACACTGCAAGACTGAAGAAGACAAATCTTACAATGTCCCTGTTGTGTAACTCACAGGCATGTCCAAACACTGAAATGCATGCGACCATATGGACCAGTTGCAGCAAAAAATATGGAGCAGGTGAATGGTATTTAAGTTAAAGACAGTATTCTAACAATTAGCAAACCGCTACCAAAGTAGAATCTGTGTGTTTATCATTTATACATGCTGCCTGTGTTTGTTTAGTCTTTAGGTTAACTCTGAAATGTGCCATCCTAGTGCTAAGACAACCAGGAAGAGGGCTGAGGGCCAAGGAAGGACAATTGATCCTTAACACTCTCAGGGCTCATTTCATGCAGTAAATCTTTTGTAGAATACCACTGTTTATCAGACACTCTACTAACTGAATATAACTTTAGTAAACAGCAGTACTGACACACAACTTCAAAATTATATTAGGCCAAAGCAAAAGTGACAGGGAAACTTGAAACAATATACAGCATGGGACGAGTGCTGAGGGTCACACCTCACAGTCGCAGGCACCAAACACAGCTTTAACTGACACAATATTGTAAAACCTGAGTCTGAATAAGAAAGTTTAAAATCACTTACAAATCTTGGTCCACATCGTCCTTGAAAAGGATAAACACATCCTAATGCCCCAGAATAAGAAGAAATGACTGCTTGGCTTGGTGGCACTTGCCTTTATTCCCAGGATGTGGCAGACAGGTGGATATCTGTGAGTTCAAGGCCAATATAATTTACATAGGAAGTCTCAGGCTAGCTGGAGCTACATAGTGAGACCTTATCACAAAAAGAGAGAGAGAGGGAGGGGGAGGAAAGGAAGGATCAGGAGGAGGAGGAAGAAGAGAAGAGGAAGGAAGGAAGAAGAAGAAGAAGGAAGAAGAAGAAGAAAGAAGAAGTGAAGCCCCAAAGTGTATGACTTTTTCAAAGTCATTTTAAAATACAAATAATTTAATTCCATTTTTTCATTCATTCCTGTTACACCAGGGGATAAACATAAAGGGATAAAGGCGCTACCTCAAGTCTATCTCAGATGTATTATAGGTAATAGATATTGGCCATTAGCACATTTTCATGCTGGGAAAACACTTCTACGCTCTGCAGATGACTTGATTGTGTAACTCTAAAGCAGTGCAGTTCATCAGAAACATGACACAAGCTGCACAAGGCATTGTAAGCTTAGCTGCCACAACAAAACTTAGAAATACCTAGGTTTGTTTAATATTGTTGGGATTGAATGCATGGTACACAAGCACTCTACCCCTGAGCGACACCCCTTCACTATTAGCAACTAAAAAAATAACTATTTAACTCAATCTACCAAAAATATATTCTTTCAGCTTAGAATATAAAAATAATATGTGAAGGGGATTTCTGCATTCTGTGTCTAAAACCTTTCTAAGCCATGACATATGTTTCAGCACCACTGACTTCTTAGTCAGACAATACTGTGTTGTCACTACACCCATGGTACGGCTATAAGGCCATGGAGTCACGGCAGTTGCACATATCCTACCTCACAGTAAACATGGTAGTAAATGAACGACAAGGTAAGTTAATATTCTATGGCTTTACTGTTTCTTAGGTTAACTTATTCTACGGAATTTTGAGTAACAAAGACTAGGCAACAGGTAAATATCTAATACACAATGAAATAGTATTTTGTCTGAAAGCAACTGATATTGAACTAAAGCTTAGCCATATCGTCAGAATGAGTTGCATGCTATGGCTATTTGTATTTTCATAAACTCCTTTCAGAGAGAAAGAGCACCACCACAGTAGATGAGAGCTCGACATGCCATCACTCCCTTTACCTACTGCTTGTTTCCTGAGGACGTGGTGCCTGGGCAGTCGGTGCAACTGAACATTTGTATGAGTAAATGTTGAATTATAATCTATTCAGTGTGAATTCCCAGACATTTTTCTGAGTCATTAAGGCAAATTAAGATAGAAACACTGAAATCAAGTGTATGTATGACACCCACTTCTTATTGGCTATATGAATCTCTTGATGGTCACCTAGATCTCTGTAAAAAAGCCAACATATTCATGATTGTGTGGGCACTGTCTTTTAAATCCTAACTTTATTTAGGTTAAGTTTCTTTGATTTGGTTGGCTGGTTTGCCTGCATGCATGTCTGTGTGTCACCTGTGTGCCACCTGCGCGCCTGGTGCCCGTGGAGGTCAGAAGAATGTGCTAGATTACCTGGAACTGGAGTTCCAGATGGCTGTGACCCTCTCTGTGGGTGCTGGAAATTGAGCTGGGTCCTCTGAGAGAACCAGGGCTCTTAACCTCTGAGCCATCTCTCCAGCACAAACCCAAACATCTTGATCATAATAAGCTCAGGGCACAAGGGTTACCTGATGTCTCTTTCCACACATACGCGGGTTATTTGACATCTACTATCTTAACTGTAGGTCTGATCACTTTCTTTTTCTTTCAGATAACTGTAGGACAGCCATGGTTTAAGAAACATTGATATGGAGAAACTGAGTCCTGGGGAAACGACCGACAAAGAGAAGATGATTACCAAGGAAGAAAGAAACATCTTTACTTCCAACCGAGTCTACAGAAACATGCTTTCGCCACTCACTTCAGCGAGGACATCTTTACAGGTAAGCTGGCTTCTTTATTCTCTAGATGATGTGGAAGAAAGAATGCAGATGAAATTCAATCAATAATTTCTTATTCAATTACTGTAAGAATGTTTTCACATATTGCAGAGATAGACCATTGTGCCTACCTTTAAAAAGCAAAGAAAAGAAAATCTGACATACAAAAATTTTAACTTGCTCCACATATAAATTAGGAAGTGATTATTTGCATTACAAAAGATTGCACTTATCGAAAAAAAAAAAAAGATAAGTAACAAGGTTCCTTGAAATATCAAGTCCCTTGGTAGAACAAAATTTTAATCCAATTTACAAAGGAAACAGGGAAGCACAAACTTCACTTAAGCCTAACTCCTGCTAAGAAAGCTTCCCTGGCCTGTAGCCTTCCTTTCTGCTTTATCCTGAAGAGCCTCTATGCTGGACATTATTTGTAACACAGCCAGTATTCAGGCAATAAAACATTCACTTGGCCACAGTTATGAGTATAAAGGTGGCAAATACTGTATGTGGTACTGTCGGAGGTACCAGAGACTGCCTGGGGTACTGGAGTGGTTATGGAGACTGCCTGGGGTACTGGAGTGGTTATGGAGACTGCCTAGGGTACTGGAGTGGTTATGGAGACTGCCTAGGGTACTGGAGTGGTTATGGAGACTGCCTGGGGTACTGGAGTGGTTATGGAGACTGCCTGGGGTACTGGAGGAGGTGCCAGACACTGTCAGAAGTCCTGGAGTACAGAGGAGAATAAGACAAAGCAGTTTCAAGTCTCCAGCATGGTCTTAACATGAGGTCTGCCTTCCTGTATTCTGAGCTCTTCAATGGTGGCCTTGATTTTTGTTCATATCCAACCCCTGGGCCTGGTCTGCCATCTCACTCATGATTCATCTATTAACAAACCAACAAGGAGTGGAAAGTGATTTCTGTGGGCTGCCATGTACCCACTGTGGTTCTGGACTCACCGAGGTAACTGTCATCTCATTCAGTTCTCAGTGCATAGTGGTGGGATTTGGACAGTGTGGCCTTTTGTTGGGCTTGGGAGTCGGGTAAGGTGGCTGAGCTCATAACTGGAAAGAGGTAGGGAATGTGACTTCACATCTGTGAAACACTCTGAGGCTCAGATAATCTCTGAGCATGGAGCTAAGATTCCCACAATGGAACACAAGTAAGAGGCCTTAGTTACAGTCACAGCACAGATGTAGGTGAGAAAGGAAACCCCTCCCTCTGAGTTATTTAATCTTGTTCTAGAGACATGTTCTGTATTTCTACAGCAGGTAATGCTTTGAAAGGGACACACCAGCCACATATGGGGCATTGATAGCCCTCTCCTTGAGATTCATCGACAGAGCAAAGCCCTTGGTAGATAAGGGTTCATTTCCAAGCAAGCACACGCCAGCATCTTTTTCATATCAGTCACTCTTCATATATTTTTTGACAATAGCTTAAAAACAGTAAGCATTTCTGTTTCCAGTCCCATAAACTCAGGTTGTACCCCAGATCTGCCTCTTAGTCATGTGGTCTCTGAGATTATATCACGAGGTACACAGAGAGCTGAAAGATTGAAAAAGCTGAGCACAGTGAAGGAAAGTGCAGAACACATAGTAACAGGGAAGAGAAGCCTGTATGGCACACAACGAAGCTCTCAGGAACACTGAAAATTACCAGTTTCTTCCAAAGGGGCACAGTGGTGAGAAGTTATCCCAGAACATATGAGAACAAATCTATAGCAAAACTAAACAGTATTCTAGAAAAAAAAAAAAAAAAAATATGAAGTTTGCACACCAGAACTACATCATAATCCAAACCATGAAAACTTTTGTTATAATTCCCTTTTAAATTTTGTTGTGAAATCCTGAGGTATTCACTTTTAGGGCTAAGATATGGTATTTCCTCAAGAATCTTCATTGAGGCTTTTTCCTACAGCCGAGGAAAGATTCATATTCCTAATGGTCTCAGGAAAGATTCTCTCACATCTTCACGTGCATACATACATATCCTGGGATGGCTTTCAACCCAAGGCCCACAGGGGACTAGCCAAGCTGCAGTCCTCTCTAGAATGAGCCAAGGTAGTTCTTCAACCACAGAAAATTCTTGTTGATGTCAGTAGCTCCCCTGCAACTTTAAACTTAAATGAAAGACACAGAAAAACAGCCTTGACAATGATTTAATTGAAGGAAATTTTTTGTGAGCTAGGAATTTCATAACAAGCCAAGTTATAACTCAAGTGTGATAATAATAATAAAAATAAAATATTCAAGGGCTCAGAAAATCTAACACATAAATCACTTAAAACCACTTCAAGATGTACTCCAGTTAGCTGAGAAATGAATCAAAGTGGAGGTGCTGTGATGTGACAGGATTCAGATTGAAAGTTAGACATAAGTGACTCGGAGCTGATGAAAATGCTACAGAAGTGCATCTAAATTTTAATATTCTAAAATAATTTGCTAGTAATAGACTGAGCTCAAAACAATAGGTTTTTCCCACAAAACATGCTTTTCTTCAATACCACAAGTTTTATTTAAGAATCATACAAAGCCAAAAATTTCCAAGCAAACATTATGATACTTATTTTCAGGTGTCAGCTTGACTAGGTCACAAAGCACCCAGGTACTTGGCCAAACACTATACTGAGGGTTTCTGTGATGTTCTTTTAGGGTAATGATGAATTTAAAACAGTGAGAGAAAAGAAGACTATACCGCTTAACATGTTGGCACTTAACCAACTACTGGAAGAACTGAAAGGAACAAAAAGGCAGGTATATGCAGCCTCCACAACAAACAAACAAACACAAAAAAACTAACAAAAAAAAATACACAGACACAAACAAAAAAACAAGCCACAGCTCTTCCAGACTGCCAAGCCTCTGATTGGACATCAACCCTCTCCCTCTCCCCTTAGGCATGCAACCACAGGATAGCTCCAGCCTCCCACAGGCATGTTTTAAAAGAGGGTCAGTCTTTATTAGGGAAGTATAAATCAAATTACAGTTAGGTACCATTTTCTTCACAACAGGATGATGGCTATTATTAGGAAATGTCTTCTAAAAAGAAAACCTGGAAAATAAATGTTGAGAATGAAAAGAAAATATGAATTTCTGGTGTGGATGTAAAAAAAGTATATAGTATATTCATAGTTTCACTAAGATGTTAGTGTACACATGACAGTCTTAAGTTTAATAGTAATGAAAGAATCGTTAAATCAAAAAAGAAGAAAAATTGTCAGAGTTAAGTTTGCAAAAAGAAAAACTTATATCTATAGTAAAATAACAACCCCAAAAGGTAATACAAAAAAAAATTGCAGGGCTTCAAATGGCACATCACAAATAGTTCAGGTAGTCAAGCAAAGTCACTGAATTTCTAGCAGGGAATCAGATAGTGTCTATTAAAGACATAAGAAATAAAAACCATGTATTCAACTCAATGTACTTATATGAGTTCCAAAGAAATACTGATTTCAAATAAAGAAATTTTTATTTCTTGAAAAGATGGGGTTAAGCCTGCATTTTTGCTAGGGAGGTGATTTGCCTCGCTGGAGAGTAACATATCCACCACACACGTACGATGCCTGTGGACACTTGCATCTGCTCCATCCTCGTAAAACAATCTTAAAGAAATCTTCATTAAAAACTTAGATAAATGCTCATAAGTTCATTTATAATAATAAATATGTAGTAGCAAATATATAGGAAGCAATTTAAACAAATTATTGATTACTAATTAAGTCACAGCATATTTTTGTTACATATCTTTGAAATGATGGTTTGAAACAACACTTAATGATGTGACATATGCCAACGAAGCAGTGAGCAATCACTCTGACAAATCATACATGGGCAATTTTAAAAGAACGGAAAGAAATTGTTCTATTATAAACTGGCTAGTATGCTTGGGAGGAATTGCTTATACTTTAACAATCCTCTATGGCACGCTCACTTTGCTTAGATGGCCATGGAGAAAAGTACTAAATAAACTCCCTCTTGCTAATTCACCTTAGGGTCTATTCTACAAGCTTTCCCCTAAAATGCCTTGTGTACACACCACTTATAGTATTCCCCACCTAGTGAGGAACAGAAGGACCAGTACAAGTGTAGTCTACAGCTCAGTGATGACTTGCCTTAAGATAAGAGACAAGACGCTTACTGTGAGGGCTTTGGGATCATTTTCAGGCAAGCACACACTGCTCATGCAATTGATTGGCATGTTAACTTCTTGACAAAATAATAAGTGACTTTAGGTGTCAATCATTGTCTCAATGTATTCCATTATACACCTTTGGTATCAACATGATTAAATTATGATTGTGTCCCCAATACAACAAACTATTGTGAAACTACTTCTCCTCCTGGGGAAGCTGCTGCCCTGGTGCTTAGCCATTGTCTGGCCAAAAGAAAAGAGAAGCCAAACTCATAAATTGCTTTTTGAATTGAAGATCCGGTATCTGCAGCTTTAGCAATGTCTAGTTATGGCTGGCCTTAGTCAATAGGTTTTCTTAATTGTATCATTTGCTTCTAAATGCAGCCGGTCCTGACAGCCTCCCTCATCTCATCACCCACTCTCATGACACCTTCAGTTCTTTCTGTACCTTTGGCTGTTTTCATCCCAAAGGAGGAAAGGGAGACATGTCTGCTCCTTTTTTCAAAGAATTTTTTTGTTTGTCTTTTTTTTTTTAACTGAATTTCCAATGCATTTGTGATCTAAGAATTAGAATCCTGATGGGAAAAGCAAACAAAATTGAAGTATGAAAGGGAAATGACACAGTGGAGGATGCATGAATTCAATAAATAAATGCAATGCAAATGAGAGAAATCACAAGACAGAGATGCATACTGCCAACCCTAGCACTTCAGAAAAGACCAAAGATGCTCCAGCCAGGCATTAAAAGGAAAGTATCACACACTGATGCTATGCTCATCAACTCACAAGCTACATTTTCTTCCCTATAAACAAACAAAGTGCCTAAACATCTTTTTGTTACTGTTGTTTGTTTCTCCTTTTACATATTGCTGAAATCATCCTCTGTCTCCTTACTTCCTCCTGTCAATAGAAATGAAATCCATTTCCTTATACTGGAGTAATGCATTAGCTACCTAAGTGTCAAACCTCCTTTTCCTCATTTGCAGGGCTTACTTGTGTCATGATATGGCACACTTATTTCACTATACTTTACTGTGCAGACATGGTGTTTCTGTAAATTAAAACCAAGGCTCTGAACCACAGCGCCAAAGAGGGGTGAGGGGAGTACAGTTTATCACAGCCCTACTGAGAAACACTTCAGTGTGTATCCAGAATGGGGAGCACTGCTGTAATTATTAAGATGGAGCACTCGCAGCAGCCAACATGCAAAACACCCCCAAAAAATGAAAGACACTTAAACTCTGTTACACATCTCTCTGAGAAGAAAAGTGATTGTGCAGGCAGAATATCCTCAGCCTGGAAAACCAAATGTCTAGTCACACACAAAGAGCATGTGGCAACCAGAGCATCTATGGAGTCAGGTCCGTCCAGTCGAGCCTCCACTCTGATGGAAAAAGCACATTTGTGACTATGGTGTGCATTACTAGTTATAGCAGTCACCAGGCCCACAGGGGCACTCAGCATTGCAAATGTGGTCCATGCATCCTACGAGAGCTATCCCAAATATTATTTCATTTTGCTAATTTAAATTCACACAGTCACATGATGCAAGTGGGTGCCATGTTGAACTGTGTAGCACTAAAAAGAGTCAGTTATCAGAACCGAAGAGCAAAGTCGGACAGACTGAGAGGAGATAGTCCAGGTATTCAATGCTCAGTGACCTCACAGGTGCAATGCTTAAAATAACGAAGCATCCACTTCTCCATACTAGTCCAAATCCCTAGACATTCAACTAATATACCCCCATGATGAGATAGTACCATCCCTCTGCTGTCAAAATAAAAGCCAAGGTTGTAAGAAAACTGCTTAATTCTCATATGAGAACTGGTTTTGGAGGTGACACTCTGCCGAATGTACAGCAGGACAGACCTTTGGAATGGTACCGGTACAACACAAGGAATAGCAGGAAACACATGCATAAGTACAGAGGTGGGCAGAGGAAAGCAGAGGAGCTGTGGCGGCTTGCTTGTAATCCTGCTGCGAAACAGACAGGCCAATCGCTGGGCTGGATGACTTGACAGCCTAGCCTACTGAGAAAGTTCCAGACTAGTAAAGACTCTATCCCCAAACAGGTGAATAATACTTGAAGAACGACACCAGAGGTTGTCCTCTGGCCTCCACATGCATGAGCACACATGGCACACTCAAACACACCTGTACATTTGCAGGCACGCATGCACCCAACACACATACACACACAAGAATTTCAACACCCTATGGCTGTATGTCCAGCCATATTTTACTATTGTATATGCTTAAGAAGCCACCTGTGCTATTTCTTGAGATGTTACTAAGACTGCTCTCATATACTCAACTGAAAGTATTATCCATTGAATATCTTATTTTAAATATCTGTCAAAATGTCTGGAGGAAAGTAAACAGTAAGCCCAAGGGAATCTAAGGGACAGGAAACTTGTTACTCAGATAAACTTTAGGAACTACAACTTAAACAGTCTTTACACAATGAGTATGCTTGCCAAAAACTTTTTTTAATGACAAAGCCCTTTTTGATAATACATGCAGTTCTTCTGCTTTCTCTTTTGTCTAATGACAAGACAGACTATTCTAGAAAACACTGTCCAGTAGTTGTAAAGTTATGGTCTAAGAAACATATAAACCTGTAGCACAGAAGCCCTTCTTTTAATTTTGTTTGTTCTGGTTTTCAAGATGTGGTTTCTCTGTGTAGCCTTAGGTGTCCTGAACTTGCTTTATAGACCACACTGTCCTCGAACTCACAGAGATCCATCTGCCTGTGCCTCCCTGAGTGCTGGGATTGCAGGCATGCATGACCACACCCGGTCCCTCCCCCTTAACTTTTTGAGCATCTTGATTTTAATTAGAAGTAACCCTGGTATGATAACTACATCCTTGCATCGTTCCTCCCCTTTCCTTAGCCACCAGTAAATCTTCAATTTTGAAGTGATGGAAAAATTAACAGAAAAAGGCATTTATACATAGATGCAATGATTTTTGTGTATGTCTAATTGGACAGAACAGAAAACACAATAGGGCCACAGCGTACAACACCTGCATGATGTGCTTTTTCCCCCATTCAGAATTTATCAAATGAGGCATTCTTTCAACTGTACTCCCTAACCCCAAAGAGGAATAAAGCCAGTTTCATGCTTAGACTTTCTGTATGCCTTTACCGTATTCAAGAAATAATCGAGTGAACACTGTTTTGATGTTCATAGAGTAGGCATTGATGAGTAAAAATGATTACAGTGAGTTAGTCTTGTTCATAATATCGAAAGCCTAGGTAGGACAAGTTAAATGAAAATGAGTGGTATATATCCAACTGCCAACGAAATAGGCCAACTCTGATTTTTTTTTTAAAGCAAAAGACCCAAGAATAAAATATCTTCTGTACCTACCCAATAATTCTGTTCAGAGAGTTGTATCCCCCTCTTTTCTGACTGTCAAGGAATACTGTCTAACTCACAGTCAACTTCCATACTTTGGCCAGTGATGTGGTGCTAGGGAAGCCTCCCCAGAGAAGTAATTCATCAACAGTTTCAATTCAGAAAGCATAGACTGGAACTAGGAGTCACACTGCAAGCCCTAGTCAAAAGTAGCTGTGAACTACATTTTTACATTGTCCCCACAGAGTTCTAGTAAGCCATTGGTGGTGTGCAAATTTAAATTAACTATTAAATATGGTTACAATTTTAAATCCTGGGTTATATTTTAATTATTATTTGTAATATGAATAAAGTTTTTCATTAATGTTATCATTTTTCACTATCTCATTAATAGCTCCTTCAATAGTTAAAAACTGGTTGGTGTACAAATAAAGTCATTTTATTCACACATACTTTGAGTCTGAAATGTGTACTTTACTTAAAGTAGCACCAATAAGAATGTCCTTTTAAAAATCCCACAGATACATAAACGATTATGCATCAACTTTCTTGCTTAAAAAATAGTAATCTGATTTGATGGAGACTCAGCAAAACTTTTGCAGTAATAAGCTGTCGATACAATTTGTTGAGGACTGCTCAGATGTTACCAGGGGCTGTATCAGTCACACTGGAGCCTTAAATAGCTGAGATGCCTTGATTGGGGTTTTTCACTCTAATGGTCCAACTATTCACCCTTAGTCAGTAAAAAACATTCATTTTACTGTTTAATGTCTTCATGGTAATTCAATTATGTCCCTTATTTCCGCCTGTGTTTTATACATAAAGTGCTCCTTTAACGTCCATACAGTTGAATTTTCTCTTGGGCTCTTCTAGCAAATGACTCTTCCTAAGAGTGTGTAATTTACACTTGATCACACTGAACTCAAATTATTTCATAAATTTTAAAGAGAACCAAGAAAGTCAAGAAGCTTTAGCATAGTCATTCCTCTTTAGGCAACTCCCCTGAAGAAAAAAATAAGGTGCTCGCATAGAGGGGGGTCTGTAGACTTCAGTCTAATTCTTTAGGAGAAAATTATAGCAAAATCTTAGAAACTGGATGAAAATAACCTGGCTCCTTTAATGGAGCAGGCATTGTTCCTGCCAATGTTTTAACAGGTACACAATATATAGTACCCCAAATGCCAAGACCAGAGTGGCTGTGTTTGCAGGAGCAACGGTTGCTAAGACAGAAGCCTAGCATGCCCCTGCATGTCCATGAAGAAAAGCTTGAGAGAGTTGGCAAAAGCAAACCACACAGCACTGATCTGAAGTAAGGCTGACTCAGGTACCGATCTCCAATCTTGGGTCTATACTTGATTAGTTCTTATATGGCAGAGGCTCGGTCACTACTGCTAGGTCTCAGTTTCCTTGTTTGTAAAATGTTTCCTTGACACATGTCATTAAAGTATCCTTGACACATGTCATTAAAGTATCTGATGAGATTAAATAAAACCGAATTACTGCTACTATTGTTGTGTGTTAGTCATACATGCTGGGAAGCTGTTTGGAACCCTAATGATAGCTTCTGTTATCATTGTACTAACAATTTGACATGCAGGTCACCATAGATATGGTTTTATGTTTCTGAGTTTCATTTTTTTCAGAGTCAAAGAACTTCCTTTTTAAAAGGTCCTTACTGCAAATGAATGGCCAAAACTCTTAGGGCACTTACAAAATGTCTACTTTTACACTGCTTTTTCTTTGTGAGACATACTCAGCCCAGGGAGAATCCTGTTCAGTACCTTTCCAATAACATCAGGCCCATTTCACTGGAAGGGTCAGCCCACCATTTCACTGGAAGGGTCAGCCCACCATTTCACTGGAAGGGTCAGCCCACCATTTCACTGGAAGGGTCAGTCCACTTCCACTGAAAGTCTGAGGTGATGATGGAGGGACTCGTAAGTTTTCTGCCAATGACTCACCAGCAAAGGGTTGTACTTATTTATTTTAAATTGCTTAACCCTAACCTACTCTGATATTAATACTTTGTTAAGCTTCTTTTGGTCTTTTCTTTCCATTTTCTTTCTTCAGAAATCTAAGAGTCTAAAACATTTCTCAGTTAAGGTTTTTCTCCATTCAAAAAATTTAGACTACTATGTTTGAATCAACAACCAAAATAACGTTTTCTTTTCATAAGCATATACTTCAAAAGAGCTCAGCTCTTTCAAGTGGTGTCTATATAAGACACTGGCTTTTATAATAACACCATCAATAAAATATTTTTAGTAACTGACATCTGATGTAACAGGTTCCAAAAATCACAAGAGCCAAAAAGAAACACATTTCAATATTATATCGAGAAATCCACTCAGGATGTGTGACTCACCAGATGCTACCATTATTGGCTCTTGGTTTGCTGAGACCAACATAGGAAGCTAGAGTTCAGGTTGGGAGTAAGCATGCCTTACTTTTGCCTGTCTCTGAAACATCAGGACTTAAGGTGCCTAGGAAAGGCTGCTAGGCCAAATAGGTAACTGTGTAGAATACCTGTCTAGCAAAGGCGTGACTTACAGAGTCTAAACTGTCACGTTAAGTGGGGATGCAGGAGGGGCAAGTGCCATGACAGTTTTCAGGTGACACTTATAAATCTTAATAAAATGTGACTTAATGTGCAAAGGAAGGGCCATCAGAGGACAAAGGCTGCCATCAATCTGGTAGCCAACAATCCAGGACCAAAAGCTCCATCAGGGGCATCCAGCCTTTTGACAGTGAGACAGGCTGCTGCTGTAGACAAAAATGTTGGATGGTACTCACAGTTGTCTTTGGACACTGCAGGTTGAACACACCTATCGGGTGTGCATAGATACATTGGAATTAAAGGCTGGGGTGCTTAGGGCTCAAAGCTTTTATTTACCCATGGTGAATTCTCTTTGATCACTATACCATAAAGAAAAGTGGTCACTCAGTCACGGCGTTATCATTATCAAGATATGACAGATAAATACAGTTCCAGGGTGTTGAGTAGGAAGTGACTGATGGCATCGCCTTACCACAGCTAACATCTGGTCAGAGCTAAGTTCCACAGACTGTCCTGCTAGCCACAGACTCCTTACAGTGATACTACCTAGTCCCTCCCACTTAAAGGCACCTTCAGCACAGATCCTGAGTGGTGGAAAGTAGAGCTCAGTGAGCTTTTACCCCAGCAAAGGACAAAAAGAAAAGAAAACTCTAAACAATAACAAAAAACAGTTCCCAGAAACTGGCCAAAGTAGACTCTATCTTTGATTCAAAAATTAAAATAAGCAGGCCCCTGTGTGCTATTATTTTAACTAAATAAAAATTTCAGCATTCTTTAAAAAACATTTAGACAAAATATTTGCCTGTAACACTGTGCTTTTCAAGTGTTATTTTGATGTAAAATTGAATGTTTTAAGAACGGAAATCCCCTCAAGCGCTCTGAAATGATAGCACGGTTGACAGTGTCAAAAGCCATGCTGAGATCAAGGCAAACGAGGGTGGAAGCAGAAAAACTGCATTCATAAAGAGGTCGTTTAAAACCCCTTTGCTGTGATACAAACTAACACATGACTAGAATCTCATCAAAGCGAGAGCGGCAGAAAAAAAAAAGTTCAAGTGTCCATCCTCAACCAGAAGGAAAAGGCACCAGCCAAAATTGCTGAAAGGTTTGCCGCCTAAGGACAAATGCATTTGTAGGAGTCCAAGCATAATTTACATTTTATGAACACAAAACTGTAATTCAACATAACCGACGGAGTTCCAAAAGAAGGGATTCTCCTCGTCTGCTCGCAGAAGCCAGCTGCACTGTGTGTGAGGCCGGCCCAAGCAAGTTCTTCTCATTTCCATTTGCTGTAACTCCCGCACTTTTCTGCACTCGTCCCTGTTGGCATTGCTTAATGTATGCCGCTTGTCCCAGAACTTCTCCACCCTCAGTCAAGGGAGTGTCCTTCAGTTGTCTTGGATCCCAAGGCAAGATGAAGCTTCTGTGGCTACCCCCTTGCCTTGCACATCCTCTCAGTCACAGCCTAAACAGAAGCCTCTGAGGGATAGCCATACAGGGAGGAAGCCACAATCAAGTTGAAGTTTCTCTCCTCCTGTCACTTGCATTGTCTGATTAAAATGCTCAGCCCTCATCACCTTTCTATATAGCCATAGAGAGCTTTACAACAGGCACAGTACTATTCTACACTATTTACTGTTATTAGCACATTGCTAAATGACTCTTCACCATTCATTATTTTATTATTAGTCACAGACTGGTGCTTACACATCCACCGGGTCAGGTATTACACGTGAATTGCTAAGCTTGATAGATGGATTGACCAATACCATTTTACACATTAGCATCTATAATCAGAATATTGCCAAATTTCAACAGATCCTCAAAGACTCAGATGCACAATCAACAAGACTGCTAATGTCCCCTGAAATAAGCAGCTCATCGTATTTCACTGACTAAGTGGGACCTAAGTCCTTTCATAGCTGTCTTTTTGCCTTTGGAGACATTTCTGCCTGCTTCCTGCCTGCTTCTGTGTAGGGGACATGTACATGTGAATATCTTCTCCACCGCTAGTTCCTATTCGCTATGCTGCACACAATACATGCATATGACAACCATACGACAGTAGATTTCATTAAACATTTTTGGTTTACTTCTGTGTTGCTATGAATTATTTCATCATGATGTCAGTAACAGCGGCATAGGAATCCCACCTACTACACAGACTAGGGATGGAAGAGCTGACACTTCATAAACTATCCAGCTGTCATTTGTCCATCGAGGAAACAGTATTCCAACCTTTTTTAAAAAATATATTTTATTAATTTATTCCTAGAAACCTACAAGAAGAACTAGGCCCAGGGGTCCTGCTCAAACTATGGCACCAGCCAAGGACAATACATGCAGTAAAGATTGAACCCCCTACCTAGATCTAGCCAATGGACAGGACATTCTTCACAGTTGAGTGGACAGTGGGGTCTGACTTTCACACAAACTCTGGTGCCCCATATTTGACCACGTCCCCTGGATGGGGAGGCCTGGTGGCACTCAGAGAAAGGATAGCAGGCTACCAAGAAAAGACTTGATACCCTATCAGCATTCCAATCTTTATGAGTGAAGCAGGAGTGTCTTCAGACATCGGAGCAGCTAAGAAACAGGGTGAAATAGACATTTCCCCCAAAACTGCAGGACTCAAGCTTTGGACAAATGCCTAACATGAACGTCCTTACCTGGAAGATCCTGCACAGGATTCATATGGCCACAGCCTAACGAATGTGAATGGTTTCTCATTTCCTTTTGCTCCAGAAGCCACTGGTGTCATCCGGCTTCTGACACGGATACCTTAGTGGCACTGTCCTAATTAAAGTCTCCAAGGATTTTTTCACTTCCGGTTTTCTGAAGCACTGGAATTGTGTCACAAACTGTCTTTTCCTTCATGACCATGTTACCAGTCCCAAAGTTCCCCTCTCTCACCACTTACTGCTCTCTCACACTCTCTCTGCAGCTTCTGGGTCTGGCTTCCTTTCTCAGCACAGTCCTGAGAGTTTCTGTGTTCTCATCTGCCACTGCTCCTGGTCACATGACAGTTTCTCCCATCAACTTTCTATTCCTCTCACTGTGCTTTCCCCCATCCTCCAGACCCAAACTGTGCAACTCTTCTGCCAGCTCCAGTGACTATATACTCCAGCTCATCAGACCCTCTGACCACCCACTGTCCTCAGTACCTGTACTTCCTTGCACCTAAGGAAACCAGACCAGTCTTCCATCAGCCAGGCACTGCCCTTTCCAATGGTGCCCAGCCTAGGACCTGGTACCCCTCAGCCATCACCTGAACCTGGGTCTTCAGTCAAGGTTACCTGGACTATCAAGGGCTGCTCTCTGGCTTCCCATTCTTTTCTTTTCCACCAGACATGAATCAATCCTCTTCAAGGCCCCTCATGGCACTTTTCTCCCCAGGGTTAGAACCCCATAGGTCAGTCCTTCCCAGGCTGCCTGAGCAGCCCCGTGTGTGGGCACACGTTAAGCCCATCCACTCACAACCTTCCTGAGGAGCCCACTCGCTATACACTTTCCTCTACTTCCTCTGATAGATAAGAAGCAACTGATCTCGCAAGATTCAGCTCGGACAGCACATCATTATGAAAGAAATAATTAAACCATTATTAAAGAAATCCTAAAAATTCTGTTTAACCCTTGGAGAGCTAATGGTTAGACCATGCAGAAACCAGAGGAACATAGCCCTGTGTGTAGCTGGCAGCTCAATTTCAGAGAACGTGGAGTTATGTAAGCCAAGTATTTAAAGGCTTATCAATAGACCTAAGGTAAAGCTACCATGTACTTACTTAGTCTAAAAGACAAAATAGCCTAAGTACAAGGAGATGGCCTACTTACAATCTTCAGCATAAGAATATGATTACACAAGGGATTTACAACTAGTTTTCCTTGAGGGAAATAGTGCCTTCTTTTTACTGTTAGCTCCCACAGAACCCAGCTCTGAAACTGGTTCTGCATACACGCTGGGAAGTAACCAGAGCAAGGGCTAATAGGAGGGTCTGGCCTGAGTCCGAGAGCTCTATTAACAGGAGCATATAATGACCCTGTTATGGATGTAAATCCTTTGAACATCCGTGAGAATAAAGTAAGTACCTAGCCTCCTGGAAAGAGATGGCATCCTTTCTGAAAGGGAACACTAAATTCTACGAAGCACATAAACTCCCCCACAACACAATCTCCCACTTGCCATGCATGGTTCCTCTAAGAGTTTCCGAGACATGGGCTGTACAAAGATGGACACGATGAAGATTTACTTGCACTGGAGCAGTCAGTCAAACGTAAGTACATCTTAGAATTCACCAAAATAACCCCGCTCCTCCATCTCCCAAAAAGCCAACCAGCCTTAACAGCATCAGCCCATAACTGCATCCTTGCTTCTCCTTATTAGAAAGCCTCTTTGCCTCTTTATCATTTTGTACCACAGCATAAAGATCTCAAAACAATGAGGCAACAGAAGACTAGAGTACTGCCGTGATGTGCAATTGCTTCGCAGTAATCTCGGATGTAACAGAAACATGGAGAGTTTTCAAGGTGGCATCACTCTTAGTGAGCCTTATCTTTAAGTTATGCGGTCACGTATTTCCTTCGCATCAAAGGGAAAGGAAACACGGTCTTGCAGTTCACAGACTGTGCCCCGCCCCTCTGCTCGTTTCATCAATATCTCTGGACTGGCAAGCTCTCGGGGGCACTAATGATGGTTGTAGGACTGTGAGTGGCTCTAAGCTATACATGAGCCTGGGTTGGAAGAATATTAACTTATTGTAAGCTGAAAAAGAAATTATGTCATTAAAAAATAAGACAAGCCTTCCTCTGGCTTGCCAAGCCCTTAAAAAAATGAATTGGCCACTAAAGAAACTTCATGAAATGAATTATTCTATTAATATTTTATCAGTTATAATTGCTATATGAGAAAAATGTAACACATAGAGACTGCTTAACATATAGTACCATTTACATGTCATGTGTGGGGAAAAAAAAAACATCCAAAATTAAAAGTGACAAACGTGCAAGTTACACATCACTAAGGAGGCACGCTGAAGGCAGATGGTACTCTCTGCTGCTTCCCTATGGAGTTGTGAAAAAAAAATTATTGGTCCTAGCTCAAGGAAGTTGTATCTTTAAAATACCTCTGAAAATTAGGATAGCATGTCCCCTTACTGCCCAAAATTGCTAAATTTTATGTTAAATAATGTAACTAAGATCTTTGCTTTTCAAGGACTTGTTTTCTTCCTCCGAACACACAACCATAGGTATATAATACTCATTTATAGGTGTGCAATTATGAATGTGCCTGCTATTCCTCATACTTTCCCAGTTACATAATACTGTCATATTTCTGGTCCATTCTTAAAACATCACAATTGGGAGCAAGAAATGGATATAACCGCTTGGGCATAATTTGATTGGAAGATCAAAATATTAACAAGCTTGGCAAGTGACATAGCTTTTCCTCAATAGCAGAAATTTCTTCTCAAGCCCATAAACCTATTAGCACCCTTTAATGTCTCAGAGAATATAAAACTGATGCAGAAAATCTACTTATGGTTAGTTGCTGAGTGGGAGCCTTCAAGAAAGGCATGAAAATGAAACTTCAATTCAGGCAATCATTGCAATGCTTTCTGGAAAAACTATCAAGTAACACTCACATGATGTCCCAGAACGTCAGTTGCATGATGAGTTCCCCATTTTGTGAGTCCTACTCTTAACATCATTAGCTAGAAAAGAGACAAATTAATATTATGGGTTTTTTTTGTTGTTGTTGTTGAGTCTTTCACTAAATTCTGAAACGGGAAGTATTCTAAAGATGCTTTGGTTCAATCAGCGAGTTTACCTGGTGGCATCAATGGAGCCCAGAGTTGCGGTAACTTTTAAATCATTTCACAGAGACATTCAGTCATGAAAGCAGAGGCTAACAAGCCTAGCCCTACTGCCTGTACTGGGCATTACTTACTGGACACAAAGAACTGGAGAAAATGCTGTGTAAAGTTTCTACCACGATTTGGATTATTTGGAATGGGGTCAAAGGTGACTTAAAGGGAGGTCACAGGGCTGGACATGACTAGGAGTGTAAGAACCCCTGTTGCTCAAGCACGAGGACCTGTGGTCAGATCCCAACACGCACATAAAAGGCCAGTCAAGGCACATGTGTCTGTTAGCCCAGAGCTGCGGGCAGTGGAAACTCCAGGAGTAGGGAGCTTGCTGGACGCCGGCCTAGTTCTGGGTTCACTGAGAAGCACTAACTCAAAGAAATAAGGCAGAAAGTGATAAAGGACGACATCCAGCATCCTCCTATGGCTTCCTCACCTACAGATAGGAGCATGCATCCACAACATATGCATATACCACACATACACATACCATGAGTGTACACAACAGATGAGGGGGGAGAATATTGTCAGTACATGCCAAGCCACTAATGAAATGCCCGCATTAGTAAAAATAGATGAAAAGGCTTTTCTGAGACAATATTCCATTTAAAATGTAATGACTGCAAGTTATTCTGGTTGAAAAGACTACACGTCTAAGGGTAACGCCACAGACAAGAAGATCATTGCTTCACTGGTACATCTTTAGGAGTCTGCATCAGTTCACTTATTAGTTTTAAGTACTCATTTAGAATGCCATACATACTAATTAGGTACTAGTTTAGATTAGAAAATACAGTGATCAGAAACTAATATACCACTCATTGGATATGGAACACAATTAAACCTTTGTAACATGAAAATGTTAATCCAGCTTCCCCACTAGTCTAATGAAATACAGTGCAAAAAATAATTTTTCCATATAATTTCATTTTTTATTTGAATTGTTTTTTTCTTCTCAAATAATTCAACTCATAATGTGTATGTTTCATATAACAAAATTATAATACTCTTATTATTTCAGGTAATACTTAAGACAACAAGGATCTAGTATATAAGAAGTATAGAATTTTCCCTGGAAGTTTCTTCAAATGGAGTTTAACCTGGGTTTTTAATTAAGATGCTACTATGTTTCCTACAAACTCTACCCGCCTAACTTTCTATAAGCAGCTGTGATATACATTTTGCTTAAAGCTAAGCTTGGTGCTTTGCCCCTGTTTTGGTGCACCTCACTTCCATTCACTCCCCACTTACTTCAGAAGTTGCCCCCAACCTTCTACCAAAATAACCTGACAGTTTGAGTGAGGTTTTTCAGTTCACTAACTTTTATGGGTGTTTTCTATCCTAATCACCCCAAAACTTTACTACTGACATTAAACCATGACAGTTATCTCTATTTCTTATGAGTTTAATAAAAAACAAAACCTTGCCTCTCGATGATGCATAGCATTTAAATTTCTAAAAGTTCAGTTCAGTTCAGTCTAGGCCAGACTCTCCCTTGTCTGGGAAGAAGTTTGTGTAGATGACCATCCCAATAACGCAATATAAGGAAACAACCCACTTACACACTATTTTGGGAATCTGCTTGTGGCAAACAGAATGTTCTTAGTGGATTCAGAAGCAGGTGTTGAAGTGAGAAAATTGAGCCAGACTCTCAGTCACGAAACCACTGGGTTATATATGGTTTTTTTTTTTTTTTTTTTTTTTTTTTTTTTTTTTTTAAAGAACCAAGAACTACAGACAGACCAACCAAATGAGAGCTACATAAACTTTCTAATTTCCACACTACTGATCCTGTGGCCAGAAACAACCAAAAGTTTAAAGCAATAAGCATCAAAAGATGCATGAATGTTAGGAGTCATTTGGTCCTGCTCTTTCAGGACCTAGGTGTAAGCTGAGGTCCTGGACTCACAGTGGCCATCAGGAGAGGCAGGGAACCACAGCACTCTGCACACATGGAATTATGTTCATGGTTGCCAGTGGCATCCAAGGCAAAGAGATTCCTCTGGCCAACATGGAAAGATATTTCTATCTCCCAGGTGATCACTCATCCTACAAAATTCATTTTACACAACAACAAAAATATCTGAATATGTTCCTACCTTTAAATCACTGTATATTTAGTAGTTAACACATTTATTAATGATACGGCTTTGATTGAGCATTAATGCAAAATACTTTAAGTTCTAAGCATTTTTATTAGAACTTGACCTATATTATCCACACAGATTGATAAAATTATTATTGAATTCATATATTCAAAATATCCAGACAACAGATTCAAGCACATGACTAAGAATAGCTCATAACGTATATACAAGGGTCTCACTTTGCAACATCCTAATAAATGCTAACATATCAGCAGAATTTTAAGAAACTGAATCTTTAGTATATATTGTGGCACCATTGATTTTATATTATAAGAAACACATCTCGGTTATATTCCAGGCAAATTCATAATTTAAAATTAAAATCAATTTAAGTACACTCAGAACAAAAAAAGAGTCATTCACTAGATAACTGATTCTAAGACCAAAAATTTAAATTAAATCAAAGCAAATTTTGGTTTTGGCTAAATATGAGACTGCAATCTTAAAAACAAGCCTAGGAAAATAAAATCTAAACTATCATCACAGTCAACATGATGTTTGCAGAGGAATCATAAATAATCTGTCTAAAAGTATGTCAAGTTTATTGTAAATAAAGAATCAATTTAAAAACTCGGTTCTTCCTGTAGGAGAGGCGGGGCATAGAGATGGATAAGAGAGATCTGTGCAGCTTCATTAGTATTGCTAGGGCCCAAGTCCTATAAATTGGACGATGGAATCAAGGGTAGATATTTTATGAAGCCCTGTGCATATTTTGTGTATTTTTGTAGTCACCAAAAATTTCAGCAACCATGAGGCTCTAGGATTGGGAACAAGGC
Source organism: Acomys russatus (assembly GCF_903995435.1). Taxonomy (NCBI): domain Eukaryota; kingdom Metazoa; phylum Chordata; class Mammalia; order Rodentia; family Muridae; genus Acomys; species Acomys russatus. Next base: position 64,776,951 of record NC_067137.1, on the reverse strand, counting down.
TCAGTGCCAGTGATGAATGCTGACTGGCACTTAGGCTAGGTCTACTAGTACTCGCTGCTCAGCTACAGCAGCAAGCCCACGGCCTGCTGCAGCCTGACAGCTGCTCTTGCCTCCGCCTAGAAGAATCCACCGCCATCTCCTCCTTCCTTCACTGCCATGTGAACCATGCTCGGCTCTTCCCATTAACCCTCATGTAAGTGTCTCTGCCTGATCACCAGCCCGGTCACCTCCCCTACCATCTAACTTCTCTCTAACGTGCACTTCTAGCAGAAATCATCTCAATGTAATGCCTGTAGATCAGTCTCTTCAACACGTCTAGGAAAGCTGTGACTCAACAGCCAGACAAACCTTGGAAATGGGAGTAGTGTCCTTTTCTTCCCCCAGGAGTAGCCTCTTTGACAGTGTGGCAGAAACTCATGTCTATTAAAAGAATGATAGTACCTATGTGCTTTGCCATTTATTACTGCCTTTTCATTACTGTCAGCTGCAAACACGTAAGATAGCCAATACCAGAGAAAGAAAAACATCACAGTGAAAAAGCTTCTGCTTGAATATTATCGTTCTTGTTGTGATGAAACATTCAGACCAAAAACAACACAAGAAAAACATCACAGTGAAAAAGCTTCTGCTTGAATATTATCGTTCTTGTTGTGATGAAACATTCAGACCAAAAACAACAGAAGAAAAACAGGCTTATGTAGCTTATACATCAGGTCACAACCCATTGTTGAGGGACGTCAGGGCAGGAACTTAAAGCAGGAACTACAAGGCAGAAACCATGGGCAACACTGCTTGTTGGCTCACTTTAAGAAGCATGCTTAGCTAAATTTCTTGTAGCCTAGGACCACCCGCCCATTGGATGTTGCCACTCACAGTGGGCTGGACCCTCTTACCTCACCACATGTCATGGGATGATGCCACCCACAATGGGATGGACCCTTTGACCTCAATCAATAATCAAGTCAACCCCTCACAGACATACCCACAGACCACCCTGATTCAGACTCAGTTAAGAGTCTTTTTAGGTTATCCTAAGTGCTGCCAAGTTGAAAGTGCTATCTAGGCCAACTTCTAATAATGTTTATATTTAAGCAGAAGATCACCACTCAATGACTACAATCTGAAACCTAGGATGCCACAAGGCTCTTAAACCTTCCAGTTAACTTCTGTGAGTTACCACTTGTCCATGCAAAGAGCTAAGGGCAAAAAGGGTAACTTTCTTTCCTTTTTTTTTTAATTTGTAAATTTTTTAAATTTATTTTTTTAATTTTATTAATTTATTCAGATTACAACTCAATTGTTATCCCATCACTTGTATCCTCTCATTCCTCCCTCCCACTTTCACCCTATTCCCCTCCCCTAGGTCTAAGACTGAGAGGGACCTCCTCCCCCACTGTATGGTCATAGGCTATCAAGTTTCATCTTAGCAGCCTGCTTATTCTTTCTCTGAGTGCCACCAGGCCTCCCCACCAAGGGGAGGTGGTCAAATATGAGGTACTTTCATGTTACCTTTGCTTTTCCCAGTTAACTGACAACTTCAGTTGGCCTATTCAATACTTTTGTGTAGCATGGTATTGAGATAACCTGAATGAATGTTCTCTTAACAACGTTATGGTCCCTGGTGTGTTTCCTTGGTAAAAACAACCATACAACTGAGCTAAGTAAAGCCTCATGACCTTTTTAAAGAAATTAAGCATCCTTTCACTGATAGGTAAGGTTTAAGAATTGGCATTTCCTTCTCCTAACACATAATGCTTAATTGTTACACAAGCCCCACATGTATTTTGCACCCTTTTTAAAACATGTTGAGGTCATTTGTATATGAACCAGATGAAATTGAACTGTTTTTGTAGGCATTTATCTTTCCATTTGTCTTTTCCGATAAAGGGAAAAGATATCCTCACTAAGAACAATGTTTCTCCTCATGGATTTATCAGCCTGGATTCTCTTTCTACCATTTTATTTTATTTTATTTTATTTTATTTTTATTTATTTATTTTTTTTGCCCCAAATCCTCTATATCACAGACTGGATAGAACTATAAGAAAAAAATGTTGTTACTTAATTTTAACTGAATAAAAATGGAAGAAAAACTTGTCTATGATTTCCTTGACTCTTGATTTCTAAATCTGCCTGCTTAAGATCAATTTTTCTCTCTCCACAAACATTTCCTTCAGACTTAGGGGTGAACTAATATTTCACATGTGACCTACTTCCTTCTAGTGTTCATAATTATTTGTTAATAAACTTAATTTCCTAGTTCATTAAATTAATTAATCCATTAATTAAATCCCTTCATCCATGAGACATTAAAGACTCACTAAGTATCCATGATGTGCAGAGACCAGGGCTGGCACTGGGCAGTCACAGGAGGGCACAAAGCGTGGCTCTTGAGATTTCTACACAAAAATAAATATACATTTTTGTTTCTCCATCTTCCAAGGTCTTCTTTCTTTCCCCTTCATCCTTCAGCATTTTCCTACAGTCACTTCACCCAACTCTGTTCCACATGTGTGGTTTTATTCCTGATGCTCTTTCCTGCCAAGGGTCCCAAGGGCAGCTGTGGTGCTCCTTGATGGCCTTCTGCAACTCACCTTACCTGGCTCACGCCCTGTCCACTCCTGCTTCACCACAGTTAGTTATGTCTGATCCTTGCTGTTCCTCTACAAAGCTAAGGATGTGCTAAAAGTACTAAAAATGTGCTTAAAAGACAGTGTCTTGGAAAGAGAAAGAGAAAGGGAAAGAGAAAGAGAAATGAAGGGAAGGGGAGCGAATGGGAAGGGAGGGAAGGGAAGGTGGAAGGGGAGGGGAGGGAAGGAAGGGGGGAGGGGAGGGAAGGAAGGGGGAGGGGAAGGGAAGGGAAGGGGAGGGGGAGGGGAAGGGAACGAAGGAAGGAGACAGTGGCATCTTGCTCTTATCTAAATCATCTACTTGAAATATTAGCATCATATCAATCTTCTAGGTAAAACCTTCTCCAGACCCCAGGAAGGAGAGGGCTTTCACTCTTGTTGGGGACCCTGACCCAAGTGTCTTGATTTTTGATCATTATTAAAGTTCTTCTAGTTCTGACTTCTTAGGGATAGTGAAAACACCAGCGAGTGTGTGCCGTATGCCCACGGCTATTCTGGGTGCTTGATGCATGGTGCAAAACCTCACCTGCAGTGAGTGCCTCTTCAGGCACAGACAGCATCACTCCCTGACTATACAGCTGAGGAAACCAAGGCGCTCTGTGGCCATGTGACTTGATAAAGGCTGAGCTGTGACTGGACTCAAGTGCCCTGGCTTCCTTGCTCTACCTTCTTCCATCCATCATTCTGCATGGCCTACTGTGTCGAAGGAAAGACGAATGTTTCCTTTTCCCAAGGACAGAAAAACCTTTTATCCGTCCTGATTGCATTGCAGGGAAAGTGGTTTCAGCAAACAGTCCAGTGTCTGCTAGCCCTTCCCTGTGAGGTCAGTGCACTAACTAGTCCTTAGCTCATCTCAGAACAGGCAAGAGGGACACCCAACAGAAGATGCTTCAGACGCTCATACTTGGCGCTGGCCTTCTCCATTCTGAGGTGGCTTACCACTATTCCTCCAGCACCACTTCCCCTTCCCAAGGCCCCTGTCTGCTACCTGAAAACTGCATGTAAACCCTCCTCCTCCCCCCGCAGACTCTCCTCCGGGGGAGACCAGCAGGACCCAGTCTTAGGTACTGGCATTCTGCTCCCCTGCTCACTGGCCTTTCTTTTGAGTTGCTATGGCCTCATCCCAGCTCTCACCTCTTTCAAATGTTTCTTGATCAGCAGACCTGGGCAAGGTACCTGTATACCACTGAACAGCCAAGACAGGGCCGTCGATATTCTGTTTTAGCAACCAGCCAACACTCAGTCACATGGTGAAGGAAGCTTTGGGACCCTCAGGACTTTGTTCACATGGAAACCCCATTTCTCCACATCAACTGCAGGTCCTAGTTACCCACTTGAGTTTCTAGTTAATCCTAACTTCTCTCACGCTCCCATCTATACCTGAGATAAATCCAGGGACTCTCAAGCAATTGTTCAGCCCCCCCACCAGCAAGCCCTTCCAGTACTCTTTCTGACAGACTTTCAACTCACAGTCTAAATAACACAAGAAGAGCACCCTCGCCCTGTGTTTAAGGGCAGTCCAGCCAGGACTCCTTAAGGCTGTTTTTCATTTTTATTTTTAACAGGTGCTTCTTAACAATAAAAATGAACAGATAGAGAAATTGTGGCTCATTTACACAATGGAATACTACTCTGCTCTTTAAAAAAAAAAAAAAGAAAGAAAAGAAAAGAAAATCTTGAAATTTGCAGGCAAACGGATGGGACTAGAAGTGATCATCCTGAGTGAGGTAACCCAGACCCAGAAAGACACTCATGGTATATAGTCACTCATAAGTAGATATTAGCTATATAATACAGCATAGCCACACTACAATACACAGACCTAAAGAAACTAAATAAAAAGGAGGACTCTAGGAAGGATGCTTAATTCTCAATCAGAAGGGCAACTAGAATAGAGACTGGAAATAGGAATAGGACAAGAGTCTACCTTAGTGGTTCTCTGAAAGACTCCCCCCAGCAGGGGATTGAAGCAGATGCTAAGACTTACAACCAAACTTTGGGGCAGCGTACAGGGGGACTTAGGGAAGAATTGGGGGATAGGAGGACCTGAAGAGGACAGAAGCTCTACAAAGAGAACAACAGAGCCAACAAATCTGGGCCCTGGGGACCTGCAGAGACTGATGCACCTATCAAGGACCATGCGTGGAGAGGACTTAGACCCCCTGCTCAGATGTAGTCGATAGGCAGCAAGTCTCCAGGTGAGCCCCATAATATGGGGAGTAGGGGCTGCCTCTGACACAGACTCTGTTGCCCACTCATTGATCATTTCCCCCTGGTGGGTTGACCACGCCAGAGCACAAAGGAAAAGGATGCTGCAGTCCAGATGAGACTTGACAGGTGGGGTCAGATGGCAGGGGAGGAGGGCCTCCCCTTTCTGAGAACTAGGGGAACCGGAAAAGGGGTTGAGGGAGGGAGGGAGGGGAAGAAGGGTGGGACCAGGTGGAGATGAGGGAAAGGGGCTGCAATTGGGATGTAAAGTGAATAAATAAAAAATTAACAAATTTATAAAAATGCATTATATATAAAAGTTATAGATACTAAAAAAGAATATACTACACAAATTAAAATTATTTTTAAAGTTTTAAAGAAAAAAATAAATAAAATGCACCTTGAGTGTTAATAATAAAAACATTGTTTTGTTTCCTTTAGCTTCTACATGACCAAACACCTGGACTTCGTTCTAGTGATTTTACAACCAAGACCTCCATAATAAAAATCATAGTGATCTTTTATGAAGTTCTTCAAAAGTCCCTCAATGACAAATGACTCCTTAAAGTATTTTAGTGACTATCTTCCCACCCTGCCTTGCTGTCTCCTGCTAGGCCTCAGCTATCTTCAGCTTAATAACTACAACTACTATAGGCACTGGGACCTACCAACTATACTGCCTTAAAAGGAAGTTTATTAGCAACTGGAGGTTGGAAGTTTGAACCCCTATCAGAATGTCAGACTGAGAACTACAAGGCCCACACACTCCCTTCAGTAACATCACTGCTGGTGCCACTCTTAGAATTAAACCTCTAAACCCATTTTAATGGGTTTTAAAAACAAAGATTGATGAAAGGCAAAATACATTTTCAATTAAGAATTAGAAATGTCACTGATTTCCATTGTAATGTTTCAACTCCGGCATCGCTAGTCTTAATTGTGTGATTCAAACTAAATTCATTTGGTATTTCTGATAGCTCCCTCTTCTAGGGAAACGTGGGTATCGTAGAACTCAAATTTCCCACTTTTGCTGAAAAAATATTGAAACTTTTCCTTTTACACTCCATGGTGCAACTTAGAAACACCACCAGGAATTCACACTGTAGCCCTAGGTGTGAGGCAAACAAGGTGGAAACGTGCAGTTCCCTGTGTGGTCCAGAAACATAAAGGCATTCCTTCACAGCCTGCTGCCGTTACCATGGGGCCGTTCAAACAAACAGAAAATAATCGGAGCTACAAGCAAGCTACCACCCTCCCTAGGTGGGAAAAACAAACCCGTCGTGTTGTATTTCTTACTATGCTAGTCCGACATTAGTACAGCCATACCGTTTGTGACTGGGAAAACTTAACTTCTAAGTGAAGACACACTCTCTCATGTTATACAGGGAGACTCATGAGTTGTTTCAAGGAGAACTTCTTACCCTCCACCAACCAACCGAGAGATGACTGACAGATCTCCCACCTCTAATAAGACTGACACAATTTTCGCATTAACTATAATCAAATCCTGGGGGTCCATTTCTACTTCACCCTGGGTTTCTTGAGCATACCAGTTTCTCTCCAACTCTGCATTCGATAATAATAGCTCCAGTAATTCCCCAGTTTCAACACTTTCCCCCTCATACCCTACTCCATATGTGGCCTTCTATTATATTCCTATTCTGAGAGTATCTGACATAATTCTCTCAGAGGAAGAAAACACTGGTTTTTTTTTTTCTTTTAGGAAGCTGACAGCAGGGAGGAGGAGGTAACTGGTTTACTCCGAAGTCTCCACGGATTAGCAGTTTGCACTGCTGAAAGGCTGTCCTTTCGAAGTGAAGTCCTCCCCGAGGTATTAGAACTGCACTGGTAACCAGGGACAAGCAGTGCCTTCAGGGAACAGTGGCACGAGGGATCACACTTATAACCACTACAAAAACACACTGTCGCATGTGCTAGCAGATATGCAGAGGTGTGCAGAAAGCCTAGCCCCTCCAAGCAGGGCGACTAATTCTGTGTGATCACTAACAGACAGTAGGTGCCTCCACCTGCAGACAGAGGAACCGGGTTATAAGCACAAACGTAACGTTAGCAGGTGAAAAGTAAAGGACATTCCAGAAGGGGAAATGTCACATTCCAGTGCAAATGTTGTGATAAATGATGTGTCTGGGGCATTGTGAGTCACTTGGTATGATGTCAGGTCAGGGCACATATGACAAATGACAAAGAGATATGGACAAAAATAATATAGCGGAGTGTTAGGAGCAATGTAGAACTGAACTGAGTCCTATTTATAAAAATAATGATAATAATTTTGGCAGTAGTTACTACTGAGAAAGGAGGAGGAGCCATGAAGACAGTGAGACCCTTTGAGAACACAGGTTTCTGTGAGGTTTGAAGTTCAGAAGAATGAAAGGGAGGCCGAGGAAGGGAGGCTGAGGGTCAGGTACTAGAGGGTCCTGAGAATTCCTGAATCAGCCTTTCAGATGCACAAGCCAGTATTTCTGTTGTTGTTGGGTTTTTTTTTTGTTGTTGTTGTTGTTTTGTTTTTTCTTTTTTGGTTTTTCAAGACAGGGTTTCTCTGTGTAGCCTTGGCTGTCCTAAACTCACTTTGTAGACAAGGCTGGCCTCGAACTCACAGCAATCCACCTACCTCTGCCTCCCGAGTGCTGGGATTAAAGGCATGCGCCATCATGCCCGGCAAGGTAGTACTTCTTTTAAGAGCCACTGAATATAGCATGCACGGGAGCCTGTTAAAATGCAGGTTACTATCCCCCATGTCTTGAGAGGGAGGGGTACTGAGATTACACAACTTTTAACAAGCTCTCAAATGCAGTTGGTACTACTGGTGGGATCCACGTTTTGAGTAGCGGTGCCATATGAGTAATTCAGATTTCTGATTCTTTCCTCCAAAACAGCAGGGCTTCTTTGTGAAAATGAAATACTTGGGATCTCACCATCCCTTACGCGGGTTTGGAGGATAAATGTTTGTTTTCCTTCACTGATGTGAAAGCATTTGCAGTGACTACCAATGGTATCCAGTCATTTGTCATATGAGGTGGGGTTCCTCCACTGCCAAGAGTATTCAAATTGTAAAAAATAATAATAATAACTGTTACCTGTCAATTAGAATCTCTAATTCATCGTAGTAGCCACACCAGCATTCATTATCAGAACTATATGGCCATTTGGGAGAGAAATAAGAAATAGCCAAAAGGTACGGACTGTAACAGACTGCCTTTAATGTGTGCTAGGGTGGTAACACAGTATCGGCATTAAATGGTTCCTGCAAAGAGCACATGGCATCACACAGTCGGAAGGACTTCATTTAGCTTATCATCTCAAGTTTTTTTTGTGTGTTGACCCTCTGCCTAGAGAATGCTCTGTATGGAGGACGTCTGTTAGAATCCTCAGAAGGAGCATCACAGGCAGGAGAGTAATGTGGGAGGAGGGTGTGAGCAGAACAATGTGTCTTGATTCTGAATGCTTTTCTTTCCTTCTAAGGCAGCAACTTTACCTGGACTGCAAGTTTTCTTTTCATCATTTCCTTGGTACACTGTGACACAGACAGTGTGAGGTAATTTTATGCACTCTGTCTAAAAGCATCAGTTCCCCTTTTCATCGACCAATCAAAGCCGCTTCACACAAAGGAGACATATTGGTGATTTATCTGGTATAGTACAAATCAACACTAAACAAAAGCAATTCATTCTAAATCAGGACCCAGCCCTGAGCCGGAGAAACTTAGATGTCCCTTGATTGTTGCGAAAGCAATCACCATTTTTCTATCTTGTTTTCTTTCCTCTTCCACTAAAAATAGAAGGAAAAAAAATATCAAAAGAGCATGGAAGTGAGAAGTTGTAGAGGAGCTCACATCTCAGACTGACTCTTTGATATGAATTCCTTTAAAAGAAAGAAGAGGGTGGTGAAAATTACATCACCTCACAAAGGGAAATAATGAATTAGCCATTTAACTTGTGAAGTGCTGTCCTACCCCTCCCCCAAAAAGCATTTACTGCATCTTCTATGACTTATTTTCAATTGAATAATTTAAAAAACATTAAATGATGCCACTATTGCCTGAGATTTGTGAAGTTTTCCTTGCACAAAGCAATAACTTTACTAAGATGTTCCAAGACATAAAAAAGCAAAATCAATGCTAGAAAAAAAATGTTCTTTTTGTTCTAGGGTCTGTGTTTGGAAAATATTGCCATGTAGCATTTATAGTAACAGCTGTAGAGTTAAACTTTAGGCACAAACTGAACTGCAGAGGATCTGCTGCATAAATAAAATCCCCATGGCAACTAAATGTGCTACTAGATAACAGAGAAAAAAGGATTTATGTGTTTGCTGAGCAGTCTTGCCCTAAAGGAATTCTCCAGGCAAACGCAGGCCACCTGCCACATGTTATATTAAGCTCAGCCTTCTGGACTTATTTTCAAACCCACAGCAAAAAGGTCCAACTACTTTTATTTGGAAGTTCCATTGTTCTTTATTCCCAGTCCCTCCAAAAATAAACAATTCATTTTTCAACTTGCCTGCTATGTTTTGCCCCGGATGCAAAAGATAATTAATGAATTTGTTTGTGCTCCTAAGCGTTTTGTTGATCTTAGTGAAATAACAAGCATATGTATAACCAAAGTTTTTTTTTTTTTTCACTTTGAGATGCAACTCACTTGCCGATTGCAATGGAAGGTAGACTGTGCAGAAGGAGATCGGTGTTATGGGTATTTTGAAGATGAGAAAAAACAACAACACAGCAGAAAGATTAACATCATCTGTTAAGTGTTACACATGAAGGATTCAGAGTCACTTTCTTCCTAGAGAAAATGGGTGCTATGAACAGTCTAGGATTTGGTTAGAGATGGTGGGCTGAAGTCAAGAAACTTTAAATAGCTGTTTGAAACCTTCCTTTTTCTCTAAGTGCGCAACAATTACCACATCTAAACATACTTGAAAACACCACATATTTATGTTCATGGTATTGCGGTATTATATAAAGTTAAGGTATTTTGAGTGGGAGACTGATTATATATATGTGTATTTGAAATTAGAGGGAACAGAAGACAAAAAACAGGAGTCGCTCAACATACTTTTTTTATGAGCAAGGTGGTGATTGGACCATAAATATGGTCCCACAGATCTGGTACCTGCCCCAGCCTCACTGAGGTGGCCATGATGTTGCCACCAGGGAAAACCTTAGCTACTGCCCATCCCTCAATCCATGTGACCTGAAGCACTGTCAGGAGGACTTGTTTGGGCCACTTCTGCCTCCATTGGTATGAAAATGAGGGAAGGTGAACTAACACGGAAATACCAAGGTAGATCGTTTTGGGGCACGTCGATCTGCAGTCTCCTTTCACTGTTGGTGACAGGCTTGATTACTGCAGGAATTATTTTCAGGTACTTAATAAAACCAATGGACATATTAATTATAACCTCATAAAGTAAAAGACACAAATTTCCATCAACGGAGGTTACAACTTCAATAGAATGAATTTGTATCAGATATTTATGGCCTTTGGCAGATGGATTTTCACATTAATATTTGAAGAATGAACAAATCCTCAGCAAGTTTTTTTCTTTTCTTTTCTTTTCTTTTTTTTTTTTTTTTTTTTTTTTTTTGCAAAACATAAATAAGGCTCCTCTGTGATACACTGAAATCATAAAAGAGTTTCACAGAGAAACACAAGTAACTTTGAATGCCTTCTCTCACATAGCCCAGCCCCTGCCTTCACGGTTAAATTCCTCGGCCTTAGCTGTAGGTATATCTTGGAAACAACAGGTGAGCACTTCAGTTGAGGCCAAGGCCTTGCATGTGTGTGAGGTAGCACATGGTCACAACTGCGAGGTAGCGCATGGTCACAACTCTCATACAGATTTTGACTATGACCCTTGTTGACTGGTCAAACTCTCTCCAGCCTTTTGTAGTGCAACCCAGAAGCAACACTGGTAAGGAAGAGGGATGCATTTAATCATGAACAAGGATTGTAGTTATATGTGTAGACTTCTAATCCAAAGCAAAGACTTATTCAAACTTTCTTTAAAAATCAGTACTTATTAATTCTTTGGATATAAGCAGCATTCTACAATGCTTTTTTCCCCAGAGGCCTGGTTGGGCCACACAGTCTGGCTTCCCTTGCAAAGGAATGTGGCCAAACCACTGTCTTGTAGTTATTAAAATATAGAGAGAAGGGGCCGAGTGCTGCTTCCCAGCTGGGCCAACACTAAGCTCCCTCTGGAGCTTGTCCCTTCTCTCTCCTAGCTGACTGGATGGGAGACAGTGCTTGGGTGATTCTGAAAGTCTGGCACAATCTCTCTGTGGCTGTGAGTCGGGTGATTCTGAAAGTCTGGCACAATCTCTCTGTGGCCGTGAGTGCCTGGTAGAAGCAGTAAGTTCCTGTCTACCGGCAACAGGCATGTGGGAAAGTCCTGAAAACAAGAAAGTGGTACATTATGCTACTGATAGCTTTGAGCTTGTTATAGCAGCTCTCGCTGCTAGAAGGCTGATCTCAGTCATTTAGCTAAAAGAGGAAATTCAGAAGTATACTTTTAAACACATAGCATATGATACATATATGTGTATATACATACAGACATTTTAAAAGTTACTTAAATTTTATTCCAATTTGCACCACAACACATGCTCATCTTAAAGTTCTCTCAAAATTATGGAAATTACTGTGCATCCCCAAATCCTAACAAGGATAAGATTCCGTTACAAAATGAGTCAAAGGTAGCTTTATGGAGCCTAGAATATGTGTTTGTGTGTGTGTGTGTGTGTGTGTGTGTGTGTGTGTGTGTGTGTGTGTGTGTGTGTGTGTGTGTGTGTGTGTGTGCGCGCGCATCATTTAACTTCTAAACTAGCAGGTAACTTATGGGGAAAGTTCAGCAGAATGCTGACGCTCGCCAAGTAGGAATCTGTTCTTACTGAGCCAAGCAGTGTCATCTATGACTTCCAAATTTCTATGAAAACTAGCTCACAACTAGTTTTAAGGCTGACGTCTTAGCCACGGGAATGACTACTTGAGGCCTCCCATATGTACTACAAAAACTCAAAGGGACTACTAGGTTAGCCATTGTCCCTCCTGTGAGGAAGTAAACAGACATCAACTGAGGGTAGGAAAGGCTAATCATGTTCACAGTTTCACGTCTCAGCCCCATGACCCATAGCTGTGGGCTTGTGGTCAAGCAGAACAGGACAGTGGGCAGCATTTAGAGGGGCCAATCTGTTCATCTTACTGTGGCCCAAAGCAAGATAAATCCAGGGTAAGGGGCTGTGCGCAGCACATCCCTTCAAAGGCATACTGGCAATTCCTTCAGCTGGGCCTACACTCTTTGAAAGCCTCTGTGAACGTTATCAGTGGCCCAATTGATGGACTCAGGACCTTTGTAACACATTCACCTCTCAACTGCACCATCACTTGATGATTGCGCCTTCAGCACATGTGTCCTAAGGCGACATTTCCTATTCAAACCATAGCAGGTGAGAAGTACAGGAAGTGTATCTCGGAGTCTCATAAAACACAAGGCTGAAATTACAGAAAGGACCTGCCCAAACAGACTTCAACTCTCAAGTCAAGGGGCTGGTGAGACATTTCCCACACATTGACTTAGGCCAAATCACCAGATCTATTTAGATCAACTGCATAACAGTTGTCTTGAGGAAAGCCATTGACTATGAAGCAAAGCATAGTGTCATTTGTAATCGTGCAATATGACAGAGACAGATTGAAGACCCACTAAACTTTAAGCTATTGTTTTTACGCTTGAGTAGTACACACGAGTAGACTTTAAATGGGCTCTTCTAGTGTCTCACACCATGTAGGATGTGTAAGCTCTTCATATGCCCAGTGCTTTATCCTACAGAAGAGCTCTGGTCCAGTGCAACATCAGGCATCTTAGAACAATTACATTATGTCCTCACCTGCTCAGTGTGTAGACCAACCTGTCTTCACATGCACCGAGCAAAAGCTGACAAAATCATGCACAGGCAAACATCTGGGGAAAGTGGCCTGCATTGACTGTATCTGCCTTCCGGCAAATCCTTCTCCCGCTAAACCTAGGAAGCCACATATCTAATGTTCCCACCTTCTCTTTCATATGTCCAGACCACCTCTAGCTGCCGAAGTGAAGAGCCTTGTTTCAGGCCACAGTCTTTACCTTTCTCTCATCCTTTTCCAGCTTTAACCTGTTTCTTAATGCTCCTAACAGTAAGCAGACTGGCTGGTGGAAATCACTGGCTGCCAGTGGCACCACTGTAAGCTCTGGTTTTAAAGGCCCCTTCTAGCATGTCTCCCTCAGAAGAGAACCCTTATTGGTTTGGAGGGGTCATGATCTCCTGCTCAGGGATCTTCTAATGTTACCCTCTCCACAGCCAATTTCTTTCGGCTGTTTTTTTTTTTTTTTCATTTTATTACATATATTTGCATCTTTTAATTTCAACATCACTATTCACCCTAATACACCTATACTCTTTAGCAGTGCACACTCGATGGATGAAACCTCTTTCATATAAGAAGTTTCTTAATTTCTTGATTTGCAATTCCGCCTGGTTTTCTCTTAAGACCATTATGTGCCCAACTTGATTTCTTTTCGATGACTAGATCTTAATATGAGCAGCACATAGAGAGAAACACAAAATAAGCCTGCTCCCCTCTTCATGCTGCTACATTGAGTAAATGAGGCTCAGAGAGAGAAGGGGGTTCTCATCCGCTGATTGCATTGGTGTGATTGCATTTCTCAATCATCACTGATGGCTCTTGTAAGCAGCATCTTTCTATAACCAGTGAAGTTCTTCCTAGTCCCAAGCCTTGCTTGAGGGAGTGAGGTTCCTGTGCACCAGTGTCTCAGAGCCTCTCAGCAACAATGTGCTGGATGCCATGTGCATTTGGTGTCAGCCTGTCCTCTGGAAAATGAATCTCACTGAGCGGCGGAAGAAATGTCCTGAATAGCATTAAACAGCCAGGCAGTATACAGACCTCCAACAATGTGTTTTTAGAGTTGTGTGAAGCAAATTCAAACTAACCTTGCTCTTTTGTTTTGAGAGACCTGTACATTAATAATGGAACATTAGTATAATAATGAAAAATAGCTCATGGGGATATAAATTATAAAGTGAGTCGGTTTGCTGGGTGAATTATGATAGCACATTTAATCCAAAATGACAATGGAACTTTTTTTTTCAAGTTATTTCTTTATGAGAGCCTGGATTCTCATAAAGCAATGGTGTCAGTCATTATGCTTCCTATGGACCGCAAAACCTGCCTTCTGTGCTCTGTCCTACAGTGCTGTGCCTGAGACACTTCTGCTGAGCTAGCTGCTTCCTGTTAGGCTCTGCCATGGGGAGTACCAAAGGGAGATAAAGATGCTCACAGAAAAGAAAGGGCCCTGCTGTCTGCAGGCTCGCTGCATGGTCAGTTAGCATCATGCTGCAGTGGTACTTCCTTCTAATTAAAGGCAAGTGGCCAAAGTCAATGTACGATTTTTGTAAGCTCACAGAGTCAGCTTCCTCATCTACCTCTTCACTGACAAGCTAGCCTGTGTCTCTTCAGAAGTCTGGCTTTCAGCTTCACATGCTCTCTCATCTCTCTGTCGTGGTGGGTGCTTGTTTCCAACAACTGCTCACAGCCTAATATGCCAAGAGTCTCATTTTTTCCTTTTAATTGACTTGCTATGCCTCCTTAACAGTTCATTGGATCCCTGTGTTCAAACAGCCACCGTGGTCTTTGTCCCCGAAGTGGACCTTATACAAAAACATATGCAGCAGAATTTAAACTTGAATTTCCTAACTGTGCTCTAATGATTCTCTGTGTCTTTTTTCATTGTTTATTCACTTTACATCATGAACATGAACCCCCCCCTCCTCTCCTTCTAGTTCCTCCTCACATACCCCCTCCCCCAACTTCCCTTTCCCCTTCTCAAATCCAAAAGTGTCTGAGGTCTCAAAATGGTTAAGAAAATAATACGTCGTATCCTCCCATAGACTATTATAGAGTAATCTAGTACTAACCATTAAAAATGCTTTAGATGTCCTTCCTCAGCTGGATGCAGTGACAGCTACAAGTAACCCCAGCACTGGGGGGGGGGGTATTCAAGGAGGAATGTGGGTATAAGGTCTATGTAGGCCACACAGAGAGATTAAGAAGGTGGGAGGGAAAGAAGAGGCAGGGAGGTCTACCATGAAATGCATTTAACCCGTTGTTTTCCAAACTTCAACCTGAAAACTTTGCAATAATTATCAACACTGTTGAGCTCAAATTCAGTAGTTTACACTTCAGAGAATGTTTATCCTAACTACTCATTACACATTCAATCTGAAACCCTTCCAAATTATTGAAGTAAGTATAAAGCATCATTCACACATAAAACATGCGGGACAACTTTTAGGAATACGATCTTCAAGTTTTCAACTGACTAATGCACATCTATCAATCGATGTACTTTCACATGTAAGCTTATGCAACAGATGCTATTTGCTAAATATGCCACCTATGAGACAGCCATTGCTAGAAATCATGTGTTAACCCAATTGCTCAATATAATATACAATATTTTGATCCCTTCTGAAAAATGCTGCTATGTGGAACTTTTGCCCCAAATGTAGAAAATATATTATAAATAACTGATGTGAGAGTCACAGGCTCATGTTCATGTACACACAGATATTAAATCCGAAATTCAAACTGCGCATAAGATAGAATACTTATGTGGCTGCCTATATGAATGAAAGAGCTGGCCCTGTTTTCATTGACAGCATTGCTGGGCACAGCTAAGTTACCTTCCAGCCGAAACCTGTGGTCAATAATACCCGAGGCAGAATCAACCATGTCATTATGCTCTCCCCATTGAGCCCCTAAATTGCTGAAGCGCAGGAAGATTCAAGTCAGTGTGGAAAACTCCATCACTTTCCCTATCAAATGCAGATTCTTACCAAAGCAATGAACCCTACTGAAATCCCATCTCGCTTTGTTTTACAGTATGCTAACAGCCAAATACACTGCAGGTCTCATCCTATGTAACAATTTCCAAATGCTGAAGAAAATAATAAGAGATTTAGAGAAATACACTAGGTAGCTGTTTTTCCCTCATATGTTTATGTACTGTTTGTGGGGAGGGCAGACTGTGAAAGCAAAAGGGTGGATTTGAGGCATATGGAAGGGGTCGGAGGAAGGGGAAAGATGAGACAGGATAGTAGAGGGCTAAATAGGATCAAGGCGCCTTGCATGCATGTATGGAAACATCAAAATGAAGCCTTCTATTTTGTACCAACATATAATAACACAGTTCTTTTATTATTTCTTTTTTTTGAGATTATAATATAATTAGATCATTTATTTCCCCCTTGCCTTTCCTCCCGCCCAAGTCCTCCCACATGCTTCCTCCTTGCTCTTTTATTATTAAAAGCTGTTATATGTACATATATACATACATATTCCTAAGTATAATCTGTTTTGTCTATATAATGTTACTGGTATGTATGTTTCAGGGTTGACCATTTGGTGCTGGATAACCAATTGGTCTTCCTCGGGAAAGACTTTCTCTCACTCACAGCATTCTTCCATTGCCTGCAGTTCTTTGTGTAAGGCTGAAGTCTCATGGGCTTTCCCCTGACCATTTTGGCACATCTGTTGTCATCATCCATGTAACGCTTCTGTTTAGGCCACTATGCTGATGGGACTGTGTTGGTGTGCCTTCCGTTATTACTAGGAGACACAATGTCACAACAAACTCACTAAACCTCTAACAATTCTTCTGTCTCCTCTTCTGCAACAGTCCCTGAGTATCCGTTAAGTAGAGGAGTTGGTTTTTTTTTTTTTTTTTTTTTTTTTGGATGAATCCATCAAGGTTGGTCTCTACAACTCTGCACTTTGATTAGTTGAGATTATTTTACAGCTTAATGCTAGGTAATAGGCATTGGTGAAGGCTTATACATATGTTAACTTAAATTTTTACTTCATCCCCAATTGGCAGATGAGAAAACTGAGGTTTACAAATTAAAAAGCACCCCTCTGACCATTCAATTTCCACTTGCTGAGTTGGGATTTGAAGTTATATTTTATACTCAAACTCATTTTCAGAAGTACCCCCTCTTGGCAAAATGCTGGATTCACACTGATCTTCGTAACAGCACTTGAATACAGTAATATAGAGATGTGCCATCACATTTCAAAACTCGTTCAGGCAATGTGTTTCTTTATTATTATGAGGAATAGTTTATTGGACTTTGCAATAAATCAAATCAGGACTGTAAAGAAAACAAGATAAAACAAAATCTTCTTCACAAACACATAAAAAAACAGTATAAGTTTTACTCTAACTTGATCTTTGTTAGATACGATCACATAAAATACTCCACCAATAGATATGACAAGTGCACTTTATATTTCAATGTGTCAAACCGATTCAATGCTCTGAAACTATGTTGGAGCTGGCAGGCAAGCAGACTATATTAAATTTTTCTCTGGAATCGACTTCAATTCTAGACTGAATTATTGGAATTTTAGTGACCCTAAAAAAGGCTGTCAGAAATGATATTCAGCACAGAGATTTCAAATCTAATGCTCTATTACACATACTTCACATAAAATAATATAGTTTCAATATAAACAAACCAGTCAAAAAACACATTCTATTTGTTCTTGTAATTTGAACGCATTCCAATATTGATTTGTCACAGCAGAATCCTAAATGCATTTGCTTCTTATGACAAACCTCACAGGCCATACTTCATAATTCAAGAGTTCATTTGGATATCTTGCCACTATATGTTAGATTATTACCACTTTGTTTATTTTATGGTTCATTTTTAAAACACAGCAGCACAACAAATATGTGGTTAATAACTCCAGCAACCTGAATTTCCTCCTTGTTTGTTAGGTTTTGTTTCTTTGTGACCAGAATGGAATTATCTCAAGTGATGTACTTCCCAGTATAACACCAGTT
Source organism: Acomys russatus (assembly GCF_903995435.1). Lineage (NCBI taxonomy): Eukaryota > Metazoa > Chordata > Mammalia > Rodentia > Muridae > Acomys > Acomys russatus. Next base: position 64,759,189 of record NC_067137.1, on the reverse strand, counting down.
GTACTGAGAATCCAGTCACTGAGTGGGGTGGTGGCTCCTCTTTTTTCCCTATGTCTGCGTGGAAATACACATTTCTCACTGCACTGGATAAGATCGTAGAAAGCAGTTCAACTTTGAACATATTCTACTTCTTTTTTTTTTAGAAGAAAAATCACATTGTGGCGCCCTCTACATTGCCACCACTGGTCCTAAAGCTCCTTGCTTTACCTAATGCCGGTGTCATGTACCTGCCAAAGGACATTAAATCTCAAGTGGCATCAACGTGAGAAGATTAAGAAGTCGTGTTTAGGTTGCCCTGTTGGTGTGATTTCCTGGGTGTAGCTTCTCTGAGATTTCTAGAAGAAACAATCTCATACCAAACCCCCTGATCTCTGGATCTTACACCAGCAGCGGCAGCAGCAGCAGCCCACCACTACTACCCACGCACCCCTGCTGTCTTCCATAATGACCCCTGAGCCTGAAACGCAGGGATTTTATTGTAGATATTATATATACCAGCTGGGATTGGGGTCCTCAAGTCCTCATTTTCACCAGCTATGATTTTCTGTAAAGGTCTCCTATGAAATGGGAAGCACATTTTCTAAGGTACAACTTTTCTTTTAAATGTTTAAATGTTTCTACTTTTGTAGAAAATGTATCTTTTCAGGGTCCGCAAAGCCAAAGAGATTATACTTAATGTTTGGATCGTGCAGTCCTGGGTCATCAAGGAAAAAGTGAAATAGGACTCATGGGAAGGGTGGGGCTCAGACCAAGCTCACAGCTGTGTCCTCTTTAGATGGGTCTATCTGGTCTTCCCTGAGACCAGAAACAGTGATGAGAAAGGGCTAAGGTAACCAAAGGTCTTGAGCCGATTCCCAAAGATAAATGCCCAACTCCCAAAGACAACAGCCACACATATTTTCATGTGAATCGTCTTAAGATACTCATATTCATGGTGCTGAGGGAGGCAGGGTCCATCTGGTGTAGGAGAATTTAGAGCTGAAATAGTGGGAAATTAGATAGTGCTCCAGATTTTATAATAATTTACAGTATAACTAAAGCAAGTTGCTTAGATTTCCTGTGTGCCTGTTCTAAAGCAAACAGGTTGTGAATAGCTGCTGGGTTCTAATATGTTTAAAGTACAGACTATTGCCATCACCTGTCCTTAAAGATAGCAGCTTTCATGAGCAAGTTTAAGGCACTTCCTTATTATGCCTTTCCAAAGGTTCCTTGATTGGTCAACCACTTTACGGGGATATAATTTGCTCCCCTACTTATTTAGACTGACCAACCATCTTTGGAACGTTTGCTCTCATCTGGTTTAGCTTGGCTCATGGACCTGGGAGGAACACAGGCTACTCAGAGACTTGAATTTGAAGGGACATGTGCCAGCTTCCTTGTGTGGAAACAAAAGGCTCTTGCACATCTGCTGATATCCACAAGATAGCCTTGCAGTCAGTCAGCTAGAGGTAAAGATGCTCTGTGTTTATCGTTTCCAGATAGCTCTCCTAGCTTGCAATGGGATGCCTGCCTTTGCTGAATCCTCAATCAGGAATTAGGGGCCTGAATCTTTGCAAGGTCTTTAGGAAGCTGCAGGTGTAGAGCATCCCATCTCTAAAGGCATGGACCACGTCCACATTCAGCAGCCTATCATGGACTTATTCGAAAAGCACAATCTAAAGAACCAATGGCTCTCTGATACCCCGGCTTGCAGAGCGAATAACAGTTATTTCACCATCTAATTTGAATGTCTTTAAAAAATAATCCTATGGAAATGATCTTGAATTGTATTCATTGGACCAGTGGTTCTCAACCTGTGGGTCATGACCCTTTGGGAGTCAAATAACCCTTTCACAGGGGTCACATATCAGATATCCTGCATAGCCGATGTTTACAGTACAATTCATAACAGTAGCAAAATTACAGTAGTGAAGTAGCAATGAAAGCAACTTCATGGTTGGGGGGTCAGCACAGCATGAGGAACCATATTAAAGGGTTGCAGCATTAGGAAGGCTGAGAACCACTGGCTGAGCTCCTGCAGTCTGATCTAACCCTTGCCATTTATTACTTCTTATCTCATGTTTTGTTTTTGTGGTTTCAGGAGCGTAGTCCTGATCACTTTTCTCTACATAGCAATGCATGTTTAATGTGTGTGCCTGAGCTACCAACACAGTAACTAACAGTGAAACTTATCGCCAAAACTCACTCAGGAGTCAGGTCTTGTTTGGTTCTGAGTTTTGTCAGCACATTCTTTTCCAAGTCATCATAACAAAGAGAAATTGTTGCTGTGCCGAAGTAGCCCAGGCAATAACCTGAATGGGCAAAAACAGCTCGAAGAGGACAACTTAGTATCTGGACAGACAGGCTTGGACATGGAGGTCAATCTGAAGCTTAGCCTTGCTTTCCAAGTCACGTGTGTAGGGAGGAGAAAAGCCAGACTGTGTGATGGCGGCCATCACAGCAGCTCCTTGCTCGGCATCTTACTAGATTCTTCTAAGTTTTCTTTGTCTCGAAAAATAGAGTAAAGGAATCATACTTCAGGCCTTTTGAAGATAATAAAATTTAATGTTCCTTGGAAAAAATAAATTAAATGACAGATTGGAAGTGTCACTTGGTTATAAGTTAAATGTGACTGTTTACATAAATAACTATTCATTTTTTAATCCCAGCATCTAGCAAGCATGGTTGTAATCCAATTTACATGATAGTGGTGATTTTTAACCTTGGTATCGCCTATGTAAATAGAAATATTACTCAAAGCAAATATAAATGCATCCCACCTTCAAAATACAGTAAATGTTTCCCCACATCATAAACCTTCTACTAGATACATTTCTGCATACCTAGGTTGCCTAGGAAATCCATCCTCAAGCAGCAGCAGCAGCCCCAATTCCCATCATCCCTGCTGAGGCACTTAGTAGAGATAGCTGCTTCTTCATAAAGTAAACTATGTTGGGAACACAAATAAACCAAACACAAACATGGGTACCATATTTTTTTTCATATCTATCTCGAGTGCAGAACATACTCAATTGTCTGATAAATTGGTTGAAATTGGTGCCACTAGAATTGAGTCACTGACAAGTTTATTTCTGTCACCACATTAACTGTCATGTGGCAATTGCACCTAATGAACTTAATATGGCTATTGGCCATGAACTGCTTCCTCTCAGAAACAAAATCTAAGTGCTCCTGTGTTTGGCCAACCAGCATCTCCCACTCTATAAGCCTGGGGCATACGAGGCACTAGGTGCCATTCTAGCCTCTGGCTGATTGAGCTTTATTCCCTGTGGTCTTTAAACATAAGCCATTGACACTAAAATGCGAGGTAGCTTGGCAAAATAAAGAGCCACAGAAGAAATCCATGGTTTCTTTCTAACAATTTCACTGCACATGAAAATCTCTTCAGCTCAGTAAAATGTGGCTAAAGAGGAGCCACAATAACATTAACCATGAATGCAGTCACTTATGGATGTCTACACATATGAATTGAAACGGAGTCATCCTTTAAAATAGAATAAACATGGAGGAAATCAGGAGCAAGTCTTAAAACAAGCATCCTACATCAACAAACTGGGGCGGGGTGTGATACTTAGCGCTAGGCTCTACTGGATGCCCAACAGAGGGAAACAAAAGAAGAGCCTGTAACTTCCACAGATGGGTGTGCTCAGCATACCTGGGAGTGCAAGAGGCTTCACACTTTGAGTAGACAAACAACTTATACCTCTCTGGAGTTCTCTTTCTCCCTCAACACCCTGACTACAGAATGATTTCCGTAGCTTAAATGAATCAGCACCATCTCGTTTTGTCTGCATTTGAATTCCCTCTCACCCAGTGCTCCTAGTTCCTTTCTACAACATAAAAGCCATCGATAGGGCTCCACTATCGCCTTCTAGAAAAAGTCTCTACAGTGTAGTTGTGCACCTTCCTCACCAAGAAGCTCAACAGTGTGCCCAGACAAAACCATTGTTTTGATTTCCCACTGCTCTGAAGCTCACCTGTGATGTGTCTCCACTCCTGTCCTTACTATACTGCTCACCACACAGCTCAAGGCTGCTCCACCATGACTTAGAGGCACTAACCTCAAAATAAAACTGGAAAGTCTAATGCCGAGGCAATTAAAATTTCATGGTGTAAATAAATCTTCCCAATGGCTATTTGGCAATCTCTTCAAGGATGCTATTTCTCTACAACCAGTCTTTGCTATAAAGGTATTTAGCACCTTTTAACCCAAGGACACCTAAGCTTTTGAAAACCTAAACCCGTGGAATAAATCTAACCCAACAGTAGGTCAATAAAGCAAACCGGAAGTAACTCAAAGCACACACGGTGTTAGGGGTACAGAGAAGTGTGTGATGTGCAGGCACAGATAAGTACCCACTGGCTTTTGCATGAGATCCTAACCTCAGCAAGAAGGGGCTGAGTACACAAGGATCTGAGACAGCTAACGCTCCTGTGGAAGTTAAGGGCCAGGAGCTCCAGCTGACCTATAGCACGGCTCTAGATCAGTAGTTCTCAACCTGCTTACTCCTTTGGTGTTAAACAGCCCTTTCACAAGGGTCACTTAAGACCATCAGAAAACACAGGTATTCGTAACAGTAGCAAAATTACATTTTTGGTTGGGGGAGAGGTCACCACAAGATAAGGAACTGTATTAAAGGGGTGTGGCATTGTGAGGGTTGAGAACCACTAGTCTAGATGGAAGTATCTGCTCCTTACTGATGTTGGTAATTTCTTTGCCTCTTTTCTTCCCTCCTTTCTTCCCTTCTTCCTCTTTTCCTTTCCTCTTCTGTTGTGTTGCCCATGCGGGCTCAGCATGTGCTTAAGTAACCCTCTTTCCCCAGATACCTGAGTGTCTGGGACTACAAGGTGTCCTGTGACATGCTGGGCTAGTTTCCTCTACTATGCATGATAAACTTGTCTCTAGCTCTACCAGTACCCCTCCTCCTCTTGTTTTAAAAGAAGAAAGGCATGCTTATCTGCAAATAATTAAATGAAGTAGACACTTAACAAATGCTTACAGATCACCAGATTAAAGATATGTACACAAATTAAGAGGTGGAGAAGTTAAGCAGTTACTTTAGAAAATAGCACTTTTCAAGCACTCCTGGAGACATCCACACAGTTGAGGTAAGCTTTCTTTGTGTGGGCTTAATGTGAAGCCTTAACAAAAAGATCAAGCCAACGTTCCTTCTATCTCCAGGCAGCACACACCTGCACATTCTGTAACTTCTCTCACCTCATCCTCTCACTTCCCTCACTATTGCCAGCTGTGCCCACAGCAGCAGTTCTCCACTGCATGGCAGTGCCCTTCTTGTTGGACTATTGAGGCTCTTGGGGTATTGGGTCATGGCTCTTCTTTCTAGTTTGTACTATAAAATAGATACTATCTCCATCTATATAGTACAGATCAAGAAGCCAGGCTCTAAAGATTACATCAGGCTCAGCCAGGTACACAATTACCAGACCTCACTTACTATAAAGAGCTAACTCCTTGTTCTTCTCCACTTTTCCTCTACTTTCTGTTAGCCTGTGTTCTGCAGGCTAACTGTCACTTGGGTTTTCTCTAAAGTTACAAAGGAAATTTCCTCATAAGCACAGCCACAATCAAGTCCAGCGGTAGATGACCAACCACACGGTGAATGGATAGATGGAAGAAAGCAAGAACAGAGAGAGCCAAACCACGGCGATAAGACTCGAGAGATAGATACTGGTGGTGACCGCCACGGGGTGATGCTGATGCAAAGGTGATGCAAAGATCAGACAGATGTGACAACCACCAAGGGGACAAATCACCAGGGTAAAGCGCCTGACTGAGTAAGGGTGGGAGAGAAAATGAGGATAGAGAGGTCAAGACAGGCCTTCTGTTTCTGGTTCATAAAACTTAGTGAATGGGGACCCCGTGTACGTAAATAAAAAACCAGGAAGAAGACGCTAATAGTCCAGGGTAAGGGTGGAGGCCATGGTGCTTGTTGGATGTTCATCAATGAAGAAGCAGGATGAGCACGGCTAAGCCCCAGGAAGACAACTGAGGCAGCAGCATAGGTCAAAGATCATCCAACTTAAGGACACAGGCCAGGTCCTGTATTGTGACTTGGACTATACTTTTAGATGCATATTCTAAGACAGTCAATGACTTCAGAAGCAATGCACTTTCTGTATCAGATCAGTGTGACATCCATTTTCTGCTAATGAAGCAATCACTTTAAGAATATGATTTCCAGGGGCTGGAGAGATGGCTCAGAGGTTAAGAGCACTGACTGCTCTTCCAGAGGTCCTGAGTTCAATTCACAGCAACCACAGGGTGGCTCACAACCATCTATAATGTGATCTGATGCTCTCTTCTGGCCTGTAGGTGTGCATGCAGGCAGAGCATTGTAAACAAATCTTTAAAAAAAATTAAATTAAATTTTAAAAAAGAACATGATTTCCAACAACACTCACAGGTTTAAGGATAATTTTGGAAATGTATATTTGCTCCTTTTGAATAGCCATATGCACTATCTGCAAACCCTGTGCCATACTTATCTATTCAGATTCTACGGACTTAGGTTATTAGTCTTCCTATGCTACCCTTGAATATACTCTTTGGTTAAATATACCATCGTTCTCTTTTTCTAAATTTATGTATTTTTAAATATTGGAGTGTGTAGCCTCTCTTTCTGACTAGCCTACTCTGAAATGCTACTATGATTTAACTCCAGACTTTATGCAATAATGCATAATATTTCCATCTTCAGATTCTGTTGTAATGAATCTACTGTCTTAGTAACAAGAAAACATATATTTTCATATTGAAGGGTGTTGTGAATGGGAGAAGATGCTACGAAACTAAAGGCTTAAATCTCCAAGCACATAAAAGTGGTCAAGTGTGAGTTGTGTTATGTGTGTATGTGCACGCGTATACAGTCAAGTGTGTGTGCCTGCAGGCTGTACGGGGATCCATCTAGAGTCTAGCTATTCCAGAAAGATCTAGGCACGGGATTCTGAATAGTCCCTAACCTGAGTCACTGCATTGCAATTTATTACCTTACTGATGACCCTTCAGATGCAATACAGAATCCACTAAATCAGAATAATTGATAATTCAGGGTTATGTGGAGTTCAGGCTTATATTATGTAATGACGTGAAAATAGATACTCAGGTAAACATTTACCTTCATCTAGAACAACCGATTCTACTGTTTTGCGAGCACTTATTGAGAATGAACCAAAAAGAAAAACTATGACCAGAGGCCAGGACTTTAGGATGGTATTTTAGTGCAATTAAAAATAATTTTCACATTTATTAAGACTGACCCTAATTGCTTACATTGTAAAACTTAAATGATGGGAAATATGCACTAAACTTAATTTATGATCCAGGGCTTTCATTAATTCAGATTGACAAATCTCCATAATAATTCTTTAGTCATTTTCTTAAGTGAAACATGCAAATGGATTTTTCCCTCAATTTTCAGTGAGAAAAGGAAGAAACAGACACTGGCAGTTACATTTTCCCTTTGAATATAAATGTGTCTACAAAATGTCTGGATAGATTCTTTTATGAATGAATCAATGGGGCCTTAACAAATACCTATAGATATAAATTCCACACACCGCTCAGAACACTTCTTTTCTGGATAAAATTAAGTCAAATTATCATGATTGAAGCTTTTCGTTTAAAAGGTGGCTCCCTTTAGCAATCTCTCTCTGCATCTCAAGGTTGAACACAGGAAAAATTAACAGCCCATTTGCCACAATTTCCAACATCCAAACTCACAGGATCACAAAGGAGCTAGAGAGGGGTTAGCTATAAACAAAACCACTCTGTCCTTAAGGCAGGAAAAGAACACCACCAGCAAGCAAACCTCACACAATTGCACTGGCTATAGACATTTTGCAGGGGCAGAGTGACCTGGGCTAATTCTATATGTTCTATGAAGTTGCAAACACTTGTTCTGAAATATTTTAAAATCCTTAGAATAAATTGTTTCAAATTCAAGGTCTATTTATTAATCTTCTGGAAAAGGAAACTAAATATAAGGTCCAAACCCCTGAGACCAGAAATAGTTCACATTGTGTAGCTTCCCTGTCCTCTCACTTTGGTTTGGGTGTTGTTGTCATTGCTGTTTTTGTTTAGGAATTATCTCACAGTCTTTAGCATTTGGTACCCAAAACACTAAGATTTCATAACATTTTAGATAACAGATTTTTTTTATTAATTTATTCTTGTTACATCTCAATGTTTATCCCATCCCTTGTATCCTCCCATTTCCCCCTCCCCCCCCCATTTTCCCATTATTCCCCTCCCCTATGACTGTTCCTGAGGGGGATTACAGATTTTCAAGTTCACATATTAAGTCCTTAGGATAATAATGTTTTAGAAATGTTACTGTTTTCTTAACGAGTCTCTGGGCATCCTGTATAGCTTCTCGCACCTTTGCATCATGTTCTTATAAATGCTTAGGTATATTATTGAGTTAATTGAAACTGGTTACCTTATATTGAGTCATTCTTTTCAGAAAACAGCAAACTATCCCAACTTTTTAATCCCAGATCTTAATAATCAAACTAAATTTTCCCTTTCTTATATATAAAATAAATTTAAAGCAATGATCTGAACAATCCATAGAATCGATTTCCTAGCCCTTGTATCCTTGAAACACAGGTGCAGTTTTTGTAAGTGTATGAAAATACACAAGATGATACAGCTTTCATAAGATTTGTTAAACCTACACTCCCGGCCTACTCAGATAATCAAGTTTACTCCTTCTCAAGTCTCTGAGGGAGTTGAAGACCAGGTAGCTTAGTGTTACAATGAAGCTTAATTGCTTAGGGGTTAAGATGTTTTTAGGTCTAGATAAGTGTTCTAAGTTGAAAATGACAATATGTAATGGAGGTTGATTTACACTCAGAAATTTAAATGCACCAAGATAAGAAAGATGTCTTCTTCAAGGCTGTCAAATACAAATATCCAAATCACTAAGAATATAACATTTATATAGTTCATGATTGTGTCACAGTTCTTATTGCCATAGGTAATCTATTGTATATATGTGTAACAATATAAATGTATATGTACAAAAATAAAATAATAAAAAAAGATTTGTTAATTCCATGTCCTTAAGTCTTATATCAAAATAATGCTTATACTAAAACTCTGCATAAGTTACAATGCTCATTAACACTGATGTCCTGGCTTTATACAGCTAAGTAGATTCACGGAGGGACCTGGCAACAGAGGTATCCTCACAGTGGCTGGGCAGCATATTCTGTTAGCTCATTGATGAGTAGATGGTCTCAAGTTAGACCTGACATTGCCCTCCAGAGCTTTTGTGTATGTTAGGAAAAGCCAAGCAGGACTCCTCTCTGGACAGGTTTAGCTCCATGGAAGTAGCATGGCATGTAGCTAAAGGAACCCAGACAACTTCAGCCAAAAAAGCTTCCCAGCTGGACACTTTCACACAGCAACAGAAGCTGTGTTTTGGTCTCAACTTAGATTATGGAAGAAAAACTCATCTGAGATTTCAAGCCAGACTTCATGGCACATGCCTATAATCCTAGCTGTAGGGGCTAGGATATGGGAAGATCTATATGTTCAAGGACAGTTTGGGCAATATAGTGAGACCTTACAGCCAATGAATAAATAAATACAAAATAAATATAAGACATCATGTCCCAATGTCCCTGATTCTATTTCTAAATCATCTCATTTTAGTGTCTTAGTTTGAATGTACTAAGTTGCATAAAATAGAAGAATCCTATTCTGCTGTACTAGTTCTATTTTCTTGCCTTTTCTTTTAAGAATGAAAGGGTTTGAGTTTAGATGGCGGAGACGTGGTCTTTGATAATGTTCCTAGATTGCTCCATAGCTATTACACACAGAATTTTGAAGTTAGGCTTTTGCCACAATCCGTACATGCCTGCCTATTGTTAGCTCTATGACTTTTCTTGGTCTGTTTCTTAAGTACACTGCTTTAAATATCAAAATAAATCACTAGGCAACGGGCTTAGCACAGTACTGTTAAATGTGCATAGTCAGCACAGTCACCACCATCATCACCGTCTTTGCACCAGTCAAATAAGCACCACTCAGCATTGGATTCTCTACCTACCATTTATATTAAATGTGAAAGGTTTTCTGTAAAACAGTAAGTCAAATGGGTATGAGAATTGTACTGGTGGACACCTAATTATGATGAAGACAACCATGCTATGGAGTGAAAATTATGGCAACACAACAGCAAGAACATTGTTATTCGGACACTCTCACCTCCCCCCACCACACCCACAACCCGTTGCGACACAATTAATCCCACATCAGATGCAAATCAAAAGGGCTTTAAAAAATGTGTGAAACATTTTGGGGACACTAGAGTTGGCATGTAGTTCTCAAATAGGACATGCTCACTTTAAATGGGAAGCAAACAAAAGTCATGCCATGTCAGAGTTTCTTTTCATCTCTGGATATAGTTGAAGGAGTGAAAAGGAAAGATAAAGAGAGAACAGGTGTATCTTGTAAATTCAATGAAGATCACATCTGAAATATACAAAGAACTCCTTCTACTGAATAACAAAGGTAACTCAATAAAAAAAAGTTACCATCAAACATAAAAAATGTATTTTTTTTAAAAAATCTTATATTCAATGACCAATATGCATTTGAAAATGTGCTTGACCTCATTGGTCAGCATATTACCACGAAATAAAGCAATGTCATACATTCATCAGAATACCTAAAGATTTAAGCCAGAATACATGCTTGTAAATATACAGAGTTATTTGAATTCTCTCTTCAAGTTCACTACTACAGCCACTGTGGAAAACTAGTGTCTCCAAAAGATGAACCATATGTATAGCCTATGACTGAGCAATTTATGTATATGCATACAGATATAGCAGAAATCTGTCACCCATGTAGGAATATACAGTTCAAAAGATTCCATGTTTAGTGAGAGATCTCCATCTCAAAACACAAGGTAGGGAGCAATTGACTTGTGGCCTCCATAAACATAATTGCACATATGCACACACACACCTTCATTAACATATGCACATATGTTCCATACATACACACACAAACATACACAAGAGAAGGAACAAACAATAATATTATGTAAATGCATAACTTCATCTTACAAAAATAATGCTGATCAAAAGATGTCAAGTATCAGGGCTGGAGAGATGGCTCAGCAGTTAAGATCACTGGCTGCTCTTACAGAGGGCCCAAGTGCAATTCCCAGCACCTACTTGGCCACTCATAATCATCGGGAACTCTAGTTCCAGAGGATCTGATGCCCTCTTCTGGCCATCACTGTCACCAGACATGCACATGGTGCATAGACAGACATACAGCCAAATCACATCAAATAAAAACGGTAAAGATGTCAAACATCAAAAAATGCATACTCTAAGACACCATTTTATTAAGTTATGATAGAAAATCTAATTCATGATTTCAGTGGAAACTTAAGCTTGGAATAGAAAGAAAAGTGGCATGAAGGAACCACCAAAGAGTCTTGCACCACATCTAGAGTGTTCCATTTCGGCATCAAGGTGTTAGAGGTAGACACTTTCCACTTTTGTTGTTGTTGTTGTTGTTGTTGTTGTTCCAGAGTCTCAGAAAAGTGGCTAAAGTGTTAGAACATTTGAAAAGTGACATCACAGCCAAGATGATCAAACAGCTGCAGTGAAGCAGCCACTATGGTAACAAGAGTAAGGACTTGTAAGTCCTGCTTGGAGACTTCCATAGTCCTCAACAACCATCACAGAGGGCAGCCAAGAACAATCTCCTTCCAAACACACCGGAGGAAGCAGAGACTTCTTAATTTTAATAAAATTTAGACCATGGATATGCCCACACAACACCCAGACAACTAGAAGAAAAACACTTCCAGCAATGATATATGGATTCTGTAGTAAGTTCAACTCTAGCATTGCCGCTATGAGGAAAGAGAGGCACAGAAGGACCAAGCATTATGCACAGTCATGCACAATTGTGACTGATGACCTGACCTCGAAGTCTGGACTGCTTATTTACTTGTCATTAAATGCATTGTCTTACATCAGACTCCAAAACTTAGCTTGAGTTTTAAGAACTAAGTAGGTTCAAATTCTGATTTGGATATTTCATAAATTAAGTTTGAACATGAAAAGCATGAGTGATGGGGGGTCGAGTGACCATAAACTGTCAGAAGCCACAACACCTAGAATCCAAAAATTGCCTAAGCAGTGCTTCTTAGTGCTTTCTAGTCGTGATCCACCTGATCAATTATCCTCATGATCTCCTCAGCCTCAAGGAACTATGTCACAGATTTTTGTTGCTGTTGTTGCTGCTGCTGCTGCGGTTGTTGATGATGTTAAGGTAATGTCAGAATTCCCCACAGGAAACTCTCTCTCCTAAGGAAACCTACTGGCCTGGGAATGTATGAAGCCCCCAAGCCCAACAATGCTGTATTAAGGAGGAGAGGAAGCTTTCCCATCACCTGACGTTCAGAACAACACAGAGCTGAAGGGATGTGCTGCTGAACTGACGAATAGACTCCCCTTTGTGTACACTAGACTGGAAGTTCAGCTAGAATCACCTTCCCCGCAGAGAAGAATGGCTGTGGCTCAGTGCCTGGCTTTCCTCACGCTAGGACGCAGCACCACAGCAGCGTCCTGACCCTGTGCTGCCACTCATCTGGACAAGATACCTCTTCACCAAGAACACCAGGAAGCTCGGGATTTACAGCCATAATGAATTTCCTTCGGGTCCCTTTTTTTCTCCGCAGAGGACAGGAGGAAAGCGTTCATCTCACCAGGCAGCTTATTAGGATTAGCACTGAATGAGACACCACAGAATGTCAGCCCTATCAGTTACTAAACATGCATCATACAAACTTTGTCTTTGCGAGAACCTCTGCTCGGCATTTGTCATCCACCTGAATAATTAACAAGTACATGCTGCCTGCCAGCAGTGTAGGGAATTAATTTCCCCTGATTACATGCAGATCACGTTCACGAAGACTCAGACCACACACACACACCGTACTCCTGCCTCTCACCGCTACAGGTAAGGACCACACTGTGTAGCGACCAGCCTTAAGATGATTTAGAACACAGGGCTGTCAAATCACCAAGCGTGTATTGTACACATTTCGATGGCTGCTTGGAATTCTGCCCTCACTTACTCAAATCCCCAGAACTTATAATAACTACTTTTCTGCCATTTTAAAATAAAAATAATTCTACAGTTGTATATATTCACTAATTTTTTTAAATTGGTGTGAATAACTGCACATTATAAAAACCACACTCATTAAAAATTTCAGCAAAGTAACCATTTCAGGACAAAAACAACACGAGTGGTAAACACAGCAGAACTGAAACTTGAAACAAGTATGAGCTTGACAGGGATTTACACATATAATTACCACTGCAATGGATTCGGACTCCAAATTTCACATGGAATCCACAAGATAAAAATGTGTGGCCAGCAATGGTGAGGGAAGATCAGTATCATAAAGTCTTCACAACTGAAATATTGGTCTGCCATGTCTACGCAGAAACTCATAAAGGACTCACACACTTACTAAGGAAAACTCGTTGAATGCATCTCTTTAAATGCCTGCCTTCCAATGATTTTTTTCTCATCTTCATAGTTACTTCTGTGATGACAAAGAATATTTTTAGTCCTTAGTTAAAAGTTACTAGTGTTACAAGAAAAATAAGCTGATGCATTTTCTTCTTGAAGCAGTGTAATCTTAAAGGATGTGGCCCAGCCTTGTTATGTGAGGGGCAGTTGTTAATTTGCAGTACCTTCCTTATTCAGCTGATGACAACACTGCATACTTATTAAAATATACTCTTCCGGTCATGAAAGCTGAGTCATCCTGATAAGCTATGCGATCATCAAAATCACCCACTTTAGACAGAATTGCTGGAATTTTGCTCTTCATACAATGAGATTCTTCAGTCCTTCGCTTGAAGATCTACTCAAGTATGTACAATGGCTTAATACATGTATATTTAAAAGTGTATTTTTCTTTCAACTATCAGTAGATCAATGCTTAGAACTACTTTCTCCTACAGTTACCATGTTTGTAAAATTAGGAATTGAGAACCTTGTTTTAATGTAGTTGACCAATTTGAATGCATCATTCGGATCAACTTAAGTCTTTTTAAAAGACTGTACAAAAGCGAGATGCTATACCTAGTACCTCCTAGCACTAATGTGATTATCTGTACAGAAGTCATTAATAATGATATTATCAGAGAGCAAATATTCTTCATAAAGCTAATTCACTAGGTTTGACTTGATTTAATTCTGGGAGAAATGTGAGGCTTGGAATTTCCTATTTTAAAATGTGTCGGAATGCACAGAAAGTATGTGTGATACCATTTTATCCATGTTCTCATAGCATGTTTAGTATTGTTGCACTCTTATTGAAATTTAAATTGAAAACACTTGGCTTCGTCTGTAGCCTGGAGACCTAGATCTAACTGCAGTCCCTTTATCATGAGGAAACTAAAATTGAGGCCTTGGCCCCATCCTCCGGGCTATATTTTCACATCATGCCAGAATCTGTGCAATTCATGGAAGATTAGCAAATTAAAAGGGATGACAAACCTTTCCTACAACTTTTCTAACTCTTATAATAACCCAGGATGAATACCTGTATTCACCATGCCAGAGTAATAGTGAGGTTATATGGTAGGATAGGAAAAAAGAAGATGACATTATATTTCATTAAAGAGGGTTGAAGGAAAATGACAAGAAATCACCCAAGGTCAAAGTTTGGGATTCATTCATGCACACGTCTATGTTGCAGATGTTAAGTTTCCCCTTCTTTCTCTACAATTGAGATGGTAACTCAGGGAAACTCCAACTAGGTGGCAAGCATCCTATGTTTACTGTGATCCTTTTGGAAACAAGAGGTTCCCATGGACATTGCCAAAGCCGGATCCCAAGACCATCACAGCAACTAACAGCAATAGGACAATGAGACCTTCACACAGCAACAAATAGGATCTGTTTATAATGTGGTACTGGGACAATGCACCAGCTTCTATGCCCCTGTCTTGCTTCTTAGTGATCCTATTCTCTTAGAGACCTAGAAGCCCAGGACTCTCCAAATTCAGTGGGGGATGCTCTGCTTCACAGCAATGTCCTTGGCTAATGTCACTGAGGCATACAAGACTGAGATGGCCTGCCACACTATAACTGTGGAATGTCTTGACTAACATAATCATAACCAATAAATAAATCATAGATTGAATTGACACACAAAAGGGGAGTAGCTATGACAACCACAAAGAAACAAAACCTACCCCCCAAATCATTTATATTATAAAAGGAAGGAAATATATAGACTACATGGAAAAAGTAAATTTAAGACATAACAGGACAAAAGCCATAATCAAAACAGGAAATGTTTATAAGCTAGAAAACACATAATAGCTCATCAGGTAAAGGCACTCACCAGCAAACCTGATGACTTCAGTTGGATTCCTGGGCCCCACATGGTAAAACAAGAGCAGATTACTTCTCACATGTGTCCTCTCCAAAGGTACATCATGGCATATGCACATGTACATATACATGCATGCGTGTGCACGCACATGCACACACACATTAATTAAGTAAATTTAAAAACATTTTAAGTTAATAACCAAAAAGAAACAACACACATCACATCAACTACCTAGAGCAAAGCAACAAGGCAAAACAAAGCAAGATAAAACAAAAACCCAAATATGCCAATATGGTTATTTAAAAATTTCATGAGGATAACTTTTAAATTGAGAAATGACAGCTATGTTGAAGTTATTGTGCAATGCATAATAAGTCATAGACAACTAAGAAGCCTGGAATTATTGCCGTCTTTCTTATCAATTATAAGAAGAATGTTAGTACTATAGAAACTTGCAGAACAGCTGGGAAAAAAAACACCAAAATAATGAATATAAGAAAAATTCTGTGTGCTAAGATGGCAAGGAGAGAAAAGGATGACACAATGCAATAAGTAAGGACTGGTTTTAAAACATATGCCTTGATCTCTGCCTTGAGCCTATATCTTCCTGCATCAAGCCTCCTTAGCAACAGATTAACTTGAGTCCCAGACCCCACATTGCGATCAGAAGTCACAAATGGCATCTGAAATACTAGATTATGAGTCAGAACCACATCTCCCTATAATGTTTCCATAAAATAACCTTGTATGAGTAAAATTAGAAAAAAAGCTTAACCTTTTGTGTTTTAAATGAGAAGAATATAAAAGAAATGGTAGTAAAATAAAAACATAGTCTATATGCGCCATACAGTCAGTCAACACACCCTTAGTGACTACTCAGTCAAGATGTTCTATAACCCACACAGTCACTAAGTAAAGCCTGCAATGCCCATTACAGTGAAGGAAAGCGCACATCATTTTAAACATATGGTAGCATGTCCAATCCAGGGCAAATATCTACAGCCTTCTGGGTGTCACAGAAGAGAAAGCATAATGACCTTGCTCTGGGAGTGTGGGGAGAATGTGCTTATAAAATACATCAAGAGACAATATGCTTCCCACTCCTAGGAGACTGTTGGTAAATCTTTTTTACGAGTGTACTACGAGGTGAATAATTAACACTTCCAAGTGAAAGTTGACTACCATCATAATATTTAGCCAATGAATTGTTACAGCTGAGTTTTAACTCACACGAAAGTAACTGTAATACTTTCAGTCGTAATAATACTTCAATATAAATCTAAAATAAAAGATAATGAATTCGGTTCAAAATGTCTTTTCACAGACCAAGGTTGATCTGTGAAGGTATTTTAATATTATTAAAAAATGAAACAATATCAACATAAAATGCCTTTTCACAAAGAATTATATGCTTAATATTTTAAGAGTGCAATTTCTGTGGTACAAATCTACTAGGCAAAAAGAGGATTCTGCCTAACCCAAAGATCTACAAGCCTTTCTGGTTTACCACAGGACTCACCCCCTGAGCTCTACACGTGGTCACAGCACAGGGAGAGACAGCAGACATCTCACGCACTGGGCAACTCCTGAATGCCAGAGTGTTTCACAGTAGGGCCAATGAACCCCTTCCTTCTAGAAGAGACTATCATAAGTGCCAGATACATCACCTTTTGAGACAACTGCTTTGGTTTCCTCACACTATACACGTGGCTCACTGTGCTGTCCAGAGACACCTGCTGCCTATATTATCTCCCACAAAAGACAATGACTCCCATCAGTGGTACTTGTCAGTCTTCTTTGCTTCCAACATCAATTTCTTTTTTTTTTTTTTTCCAGCATCAATTTCACCACCACAGCTGGACTAGTCATTCTCTGTAGTCAAGGTGATTCAATGGCTTACCCTCTTCCCTGTTCCTCTTTTTCTTGCATATATCATTTTTTATTAATTTATTAAGATTACATCTCAATTGTTATCCCATCACTTGTATCCTCCCATTCCTCCCTCCCTCCTGCTTTCACCCTACTCCCCTCCCCTATGACTGTTCCTGAGGGGGATCTCCTCCCCCTGTATATGCTCATAGGGTATCAAGTCTCTCCTTGGTAGCCTGCTGTCCTTCCCCTGAGAGTCACCGGGCCTCCCCATCAAGGGGATGTGGTCAAATATGGGGCTGCTCTCCACAAACTGACTTCAAGGCCTCATTGCTCAACATCCCATTGAACACAGAGAGGTCAAGCTGGTGCCTACACTGAACCTTTACCTTCTATTCTTGTTTCTCTGGTACAAGAAGGTATTCTGCAGGTTACCAAAAGAGAACCATAAGCACTAACTTATTCACAAGCCCTTTCATGTACAATGCTGTCCTGTCTACAAAGCATGCTAGTGCAGTGGTGGCACAAAGCTTGTGGGAGTAACCAACCAGTGTCTGATTTGACTTAAGGCCCACGCCATGAGATGGGACCCATGCCCAACACTGTTTGCGTGACAAAGAACGAGAGACTAGACAGACCAGAGACCTAGGTCAAAACCAAATATTACTAGTCTTTTTCTTTTTAGTAATAAAATAATTCCTTTGATCTTCTGCTACCTCACAGATCAGTGCCTTATTCATCTATCATCAGTGAACCTTGGCTTGGGCTATGTACACATCTCTCTTCTGACAATGCATTTGGAAGCCCAAGACCTTTATCTACACCTGCAATGTGCATACACACACACACACACACACACACACACACACACACACACAACTGAGCAGTCTGTTAGCAACCTACCAGCGCCCCCCACTTCACTCAGCTACATTCTACCCATCTCAGAACAATTAGGATTTTTTCCTTTCCTTGATTACTATGAAACATAGGCATTTGAATGTAGTCTGCTAATGTCAAGAAGCAAGAGTAAGAAGGCAAATCCATCTTGAATTGGTTTCCAGTGCATGTGTGAAAACCTGTCCTCAAAGTGAACTTTTAGAGAGATTCTCCGACTTACAATTTTGTGCCTATGCATAATTGGACGTGTATATGTTTAAAATCATTATGGTAAAGAGACAGTCACAGTAGAGAAATGGTTGTTTTATTCAATCTGTCAAAATCAAAATAGACAACATGCAGTGTATGCCCCTAGTAACCAAAATATTCCTTTTCTTTAACTTCATAAAAGAAATCCCCAGACAATAATTGGCGATTGAGCACTTCCTTCACACATGTGGCTTTCTGTCAGTCTTGGCACTGCAGTCCTTTCTAATCTGTACTACTGTTTCATTTTGATTAACACTTCTTTGTAGTCTGTGTGGTTTTATTTCATTCCTGGATAAGATGTCAAGAATCTAGAGACACCTGGTCTAGCTGCCGGTCACCAGTAATGCAACCATACTGAAGATCTCACCCTTTGGGAGTTAGTTTTTACTAAAATTTCTAGTGTCTGAGAAAGTATCTGCCTTTCAATAACTGAACCATATGGCCCCACACATACCTGTGCATTCAGGGGCACTCGGCATAGCTTTCAATCCTGAGTTACTAAGTGTTGAGACAACTAAGAAAATGACAGCATGAATGTTAGTTCTTTTAGGAAAAAAAATAGGAGTATGGATTCTGTACCTTGCCCAGAACTCATGTGGTCCTGTTGTGCCTTCTCACCCTGGGGAGCCCACAGTGCTCTGTGCTCAGGAACACACTGACTAAAGAGTAAACCCCTGAGTCCTTCCCTTCTTGTAGAGTGAACTAACCTTCAGACATGGCAGCTTTCTCTAACAGATGACTAGTAGGTACAAAAAGGTACATTTTTAAAAGCATATACAGCATAAAATTTGTTTTTGCTGCACCCTGACTCCTTGTCCTATGTGGGCCTAGTTAGAGGAAAGAGAACTGTATGACAGCCTCCAGCTCCAACCTAAAACACCAGCTGTAAGTGAAACCACTATTCTAACTGCCTATCCTGAGGAGTCAGTTCCAATCTCTCAAATCCCCATTCAGGAACCTTCCAGAATAAGCCATCAATTCAAGTTACTTCAGGTTGACATGTTCAAAGGAATAGTAGCATTCATGCAAGCCCTCGAACATGCAGAGGCCTTCCGGAGAAAGGAGTGAAGACTCCGCACACAACCACCTTGCTTGAAGGCCAGCACAAAGTTCTATGCAATCCTATTTTGATCCAAACAGGTCCTGCCAGATTTCTAGATTGACAACAGTATATGACGGGTATCCACATCAGTGCAGTGAAACACAGGTGGTAGACTAGACTTTGTTGAAACAAGAAGCAAATAAAGATGCTGCACTGAAACTGTACAAGGCCTGAAAAACCTTTAAAATCAAATATCCCAAATAAATTTTCAGAAAATGTACATTTCAGAGACAAAGTAGATGTCCTTCCAAAGTCAGCCTGACTCATCAATTCCAGCTGTGTGTGCCTTCCACCTGCCAGGCTTCCTCCTTTAACACTGGACCTTCTGTGGCAAACAAATCAAAATACTCTCACAAATGTCATTTGTTAAAGGAACACAAATGTGAACCCATTTTAAACTTTTCAATTAGCTTCTGTGCCAGTTCTCATTGGACCGGTTGGTCAGCACTAGTCACCGAATGCCAACTGTGTTGATAACACAATTTTCCTTTTCATGGACACTTTAACAGTGCTTATTTCTCATCGGCATGACCAATCATTGGGGACAATTGATCTTTTAATAAATCTTTAAAGAGAAATCATTGCAAGTTTGGTTGTCCAGGAGAAAGTCCTATAAATCAGCCTATGGTAACGCTGTTAGTTTCCCCTCCAGAGTATTCCATGTTGCTCACACCAAAATAACCCAAAATACACAAGTGTGCCCCAAGGGCTGTCACACAAACTGGGTTCAATATAAACTGATTCATGTACACCCAGAGCTGTAAGGAAGTGGCCCCCCCTTATGAGCCCAGATGGCAAGTACCAACTATCCTGGTAAATGAAGAGTGAAAGGTGCACAGATCAGTTCACTAATCCTGGGCGGTGGCAATCTTTGATCCAGCTTAAGTTCTGGACACCAAAGAGTTAAAGATGATTTAGACCAGGCCTTCTGAATCCTTAGTATGCAGAGGCTGTGCAAAAGGGATGTGAGTATGGAGAAGAGCCTAGGTGGTGGTGGTTTTTCACTTAGGAAAGAAGGCAGCATCTACTTTACTCAAAAACAACCTCTTTGCAGAATGCTGAAACCACTTCCATTGGGGTACATGGCAGCAAGAGCAATGCAAGACAGCATACTCAAGGTGGGGCTGGAGCTGCAGCTCCTGGTTGGCAGCTGTTAGCCATGCATGCAAGTTATGACCTCCAGAATAGGCTGGGGGAAGTTGGCCTCTTCTCCTTTCCTAAACTAGGTAGATGTTTCAGCTCTTGTGAACATACTGTGTTGTGAGTTTATTTACAAGTTCCAAAATGAGGGTATGATTTCTCATCCATGACTCCTAGAGTGTGCTCCAGGGAGCAGCAGTCTCCTTGGTATAAATGCTTTAAGATCAGAGTTCCTGCCCACGGGTAGGATGGGAAGTGTTTGTGGCATGGCTCCCTTCTAATAAGCTCACAGTAAACACCAGCATATTAACACTATTGATAAAGAAGGCCACTGGGAACTAACTCATTTTTCAAATGGCCCTAATTAATAGCCTACAAGAAGCATTGTGGGAGTGATATGCAGACCAGGACCAGGTGAGGAGAAAGCACATTCTCTTTGGGAAGCAGGAACCAAAGTAAAATAGAAACAGAAGCCAAGGTTTGACTGTAGCTGCTGGAGCAGGGTGTAGTTCTGCAGCAGGGCACTTGCCTGTGGAGCTCAAGGCCTTTGCTTTGATCTCCAGTCAAACAACAGCCTCCAGGCTTCTTGACAAGCTCCGTACTTGTAACCCCTCACCCAGACCTTAGGAGCTCATATCCTAGAAAGTAACCAGGGGATGCCCAGTTCTGCCTCGAGGTTTTTGCTCATCATCTCAAGTGGCTCTCTTACTTCAAACATTTGGCCAAGACCTCAAAAGCTTCTAGGGAACTCAAAACTTTTATTTTCTTCCAGGAAATTTCTCCAGCTTCTTCTGATTTTGTCTTCCTCTGGCCTGTACTGTTCTTACCATGGGAACACTCACTGTGACACTTGTCCTCTATCATTATGTCTCTCTCTTCTTCTTTTCCTCCTCCTTCTTCTTCTTTCTTTCTCTTTCCTTCTCTCTCTCCTTCGTTCTCTCCCTCTTCTGCCTCTCTTTCTCCATCCCTCTCTCTCCCTCTCTCCAACCTTCCTTCCTTCTCTCAAGATTAGTTGTTTTACCTGTCTGGCTATGTGACAGTGTCAGATCCTGGAGTTGCAGATAGTTTTGGGCTGCCATGTGAGTGCTGGAATTAGAACTCACATCCTCTGAAAGAGCAGTCAGTGCCTTTAACTGCTGAGCCACCTCTCCAGCACACTGTTGGTTATTTCTCAATCAGCTCATATACTGGGGTTTTGCTTCATTCTTGTAAAATAACATTAGGAGAGAACTATATGTTCAGTTCAGAGACCCTGATCCTTAAGCCTCCCCAGCAAGAATATGCAGAATGTTCTGGTGAGTAAGAACCATATTTTTCAAAGTTTGGAAACCAGTGATAAACACACAGGAAGTACCCAGGACCTGGCTGTCTGAAATGGAGACTGCAACTCAAGGACTCAGGGAGGCAGATGTACAAATGGAGGGGGAAGTGGGTACTTAGAGAACTTGAGAAGGAAAAGCATTTTGATGTAAATATTTTTCTATCATATCACCACCATCATCATCGTCATTATCATCATCACCATCATAGATAGAGTTTCTCTGTGTAGCCTAGGCTCTCCTGGACTCACTTTGTAGACCAGGCTGATCTCAAACTCATAGAGATCCACCTGCCTCTGCCTCCCCTGGGCTGGGATGTATGCTAGGTGTGCGCCACCACTCCAGCCTTCAGTGTAAATATTTCTTAAAAATAAAACACAGTAAGTGCAAGAGCTCTAGTGTGCTGGGCTGGGTGTGCAGGTGCATGCACAGTCTTATCACTGGCTGAGCTGTGTTTGTGCCTCACGGAGAAACCGGGCTGTTAGCAGAGGAAGAGCACCTCTACGTTCCCACGGTTACGGGATCACCGGGAATATGGGTCTGCAATAATCCTCAACTGCTCTCTGATATCAAACCCAATTAACTCCATAAGATACTTAACTCTAAAGTCATTTTAAATTCTCTAAGTTTTAGTGGCATAAGAAACACGGGAAATGTGATACTGCGTGTTGTGTTCCAGTATCTCTATGTGAATTCTCTTGGAAGGAATGAATACTTGGAAATAATGTTTGCTTGTGGAGAATGTCTTCCCACTCTTCCTTTAATAGATTTATCAATTATTTTACACTAAAGCTATTTTATTCAAGGAGACATTTTCTCTCCTAGACACTGAGCCATTCTGCCACTTCTCAAGCTATATCTTACTTTCTACTCTTTAAGGGACTTTGAGGCTTGTGTGCTGGCGCTTGCCCAAATGATCCTTTCCAAGAGAAATTGGGAAGCCAATTCAAACACAGGACCCTGTGAGTGTGGAATGAACAGGAGAATCTGAGCCTTCTTCATTTTATTTCTAAGCTTAAAGTCAAAAGTCTCCATCCTGGAGACTGACGCAAGGGTGCAGCTGACACACCCCTGGGCAGCCAGAGTTGCAGCTGCAAGTACCAAAACTGCAGGTATTTTCAGTGAGGAGCCTGGCAGTGAAAATATATTATCTATTTCATGAAAACTGAAGCCAAAAGGGGCAAAAAAAATCTAACTGCAATGTTTCAGCAAGCAGCCCTGGCTCCCTTTAAAACACTCTTTAAGGTGCTAGAAACTGTAATTAAATCAGGTCCTGAAAAGTGCTAAGCAGAGGGAAAGTGTTAATTAGCAAATTAGTAAGGATACCATTTTTAGAGTGTAAAGGCTTTCTTTTACACTTTTAAACATTTACAAAACACAGTTTCTCGTTAAGGTGCAATTTAGAATATTTATGGAACCTTGATTTTTTTATGTTTTCTTCTAAATAATTCATATTACTTTTCATCCAATGAGTTCAGAATATACTCCTCCCCACACACCACCCCAAGTTAAAAAAATTTAAGATGAGCCATACATTACATAGAAAACAAACCCAGAAAGAGGAAGGGCATCCCTGGGTACAGTAGACATTGATGGCACAGAGGCTGCGAATGCTACAGGGCCTGCTGACTCCATGCGCTCTACCCATGCACCCACATGGCTCAGTCCAGCATCTAAACTTTGCTCTTGGCCATCCTCTCAGTCAGACTTTTCTGGCCACCCCACAGCACTTCCCACCCTTTGCATCTCTATCATTGGTCCACCTGCATCCTATCTGAACCGCACAGTCATGTAAACAGCCCTTTACATGTCTGATGATCCATTGCCATATTCCTAGAGCCTAACTGTCTTGTACATAGCATGTCTGGGAAATGGTTATTACACGAATATATATCATACAGTCTCCTTATACAAGACCCCTAAATTCCTGGATATTTTTCAGAAAAACCATTGTAGAACTAAAAAAAAAAAAAAAAAAAAAAAAAAAAAAAAAAAAAAAAAAAAAAAAAAAAATCCATTCCAAAAATAGTTCTTGTGAAGTTATAGATATTTAAAAGAATAAATATTCTATCATATATATTCAGTCGAAAATGCATTCTTGTAAGTGACACATTGCTTTGGATTAATCAGATAAAGATGAAAGTCAAGAATTTTGCCAACAGTGTTTCTTTCTGGCATTACGCAGTTATGCCTTTCAGCTTAGCATATTGTGTGTGAAGGCTATCTTGTTAAAACAACTGTTGAAGGCAAGACATGTCCTATCTGCTACACTCAGTACCCTATGGGAACGCAAATGGCCCAAAGTCTATGCTAATATAATCTTCCTGCTCCTCCGTTAAGCTACAACAAAATCAGTTTTTCAGTGGCATGAAAGCCTTCACAGAAGCCCCATATTATCTGTATGTCTCCCAGAAAGGAGAAGCATTACTCCGTAAGGATTATGTGGAATCAATTTACGAAGGTAAAAATTGTTAACAAATACCATGAAATAACCTAGTAAATAATTCCAATCTCTATTTATCAACTCCTGGGTAGCCTTTGCTCCTGTCGATGGGATTAGTAAATTGGCACCTATGGGAAGATAAAATCCCCTGCTAGGGACCCAAGTGGCCTTTCAGCAAAGGACTCTTTGTCTCCTAAGACGGACTCCCACACTAGCCTCCCAGCAGTTTTCTCAGTCTCCTGTACCTTTTTCCTTGAAGTGGAAGCCTTACTCTTACTAAGCTTCTGAGCATTATAAATTGTCCCATTACAAAAAATAAAAATATCTTGGTTTTCAGGCTTTGTTTGTTTGGCTGGTTGGGACTTTTTTTTTTAGTGAGTGGAAAGGATAATAGAAATATTAGATATAAGGGAGTTTGAGTTGTCACCTTCAAGATGTTTCAATTCTAGTGATGACTATAAATATAAAGTATATGTTATTTACAAAATTCATGTGACACTTTTATCGCTTAAATATTTTAAAGCTTGGTAGTGACTGTCATAGATATATGTAGTCACAGAACCCATTTTAAGTAGAATGATTTTAATATTAAATCTTTAATGCAATTCCATCTCTTACTGTACCAATTAATAAAATACTGCTATATGCAGCTACTCAAATGCCAGAGCTTCTTAAGCTTAAACTTTTACTTCTTAAGCAAAGTATCTGTGGACTTTGAGAATAGTTTGTTAAAGACTTACTAAATTCTTAGTTAACAGTAGTACTCACATACCACTGTCACCCATAACTAACATCATATAAGTTAAATTAATGTCTACATAAGCTCTCTCCCCTTTCACCAGCAAATCTGCATAATATTTAGTGCGATTGATGTAATTTTCTAAGCATTTTTATCAATTGTAAAAAGTGCTATGAAGTATCTTCCTTAACCTAGCAGCAGTTGGCTGCCAGGTGAGCCGTGGACACCATGACAAGCCCCGTAGGAGGACTGAGTGTCAATCAAACTCTAGTGGCATCAATTTCATGAGCTGAGACTCAAGATGAGGAAGATGTGGATGAGACACTCTTTAGAAACAAAACTCACAAGAGACTTTACAATAATAGATATGAAATGCTGAGATTCACAGTTGAACATTGGGTGGAGCATAGTGGAAAAGTGTGGGGCGGGAGAGGATAAAAGGACCTAGAGGTGACAAGAACTCCACAAGAAGACCAACAGAGCCAACTAACCAGGGCCCAGAGGGGCCTGTGGAATCTCAAACACCAACCAAGGACCATGCACAGACTGGACCTAGGTCCTCTACATAGATGTAGCCAATGGGCAGCTCAGGCTTCATGTGGGTCTACCAGTAAAAGCTGCAGGGGCTGCCCCTGACAGGGACTCAGTTGCCAGCTTTTTGATCACTTCCTCCTTGATGGGACTCCCTTGCCAGGCCACATAGGAAGAAGACATGCTCAGTCCAGATGCAACTTGATGTGCTGAGATAGGTGGGTAGGGGGGCTCCCTTTTCTAAGAACTAAGGAGGGGAGGGGGTAGAGAGGGTGGAACTAGGAGTAAAGGACAGAGGGGACTATGACCAGGATATAAAGTGAATAAATAAATTAATTAATAAAAAGGAGGAAACCAAAATGCCAATTACCAAAGGAATGAACACATTTTGAAATGACACAAGCTAAGATATTAAATCTGCTAATATTTCTTCACACTCTATAAAGTCCCATAGTTTGACAAAAAGTGTAGACCACCACAAAAATTCCCATAGTCTAGATACTTTTAATAAATAAAATGTTGAATAAAACAGTAAATAAAATAAAGATGAGCCCCAATCACATAACCATTAAAATATTTTTGACACAATTCCTAACAATGAAAAAATGGAGTTTATCCCCCAGTGCCCTAAATAATCAAAGTACTCATAATATAAAAGATAAAAACCTATTTCCGATATAATGGAACATCTCTCGGCTGGGGCTTGTATACTGCAGAAAATAAAATGCAACACTGTAATTACAAGTTCTAAAGAAATGATTAAAGTAAGATTTGTTTCCTTCACCTAGATGAAGAAATGAGATATTGAGAGTGAATCCCAGAGCTTTTAAACAACACACACACACACACACACACACACACACACACACACACACACACACACACACACACACACACACACACACACACATACACACACACACACACACACACATACACACACATACACACACACACACACACACATACACACACACACACACACACACACACACACACACACACACACACACACACACACACACACACACACACACACACACACACACACACACACATACACACACACACACACACACACACATACACACACACATACACACACACACACACACACACACACACATACACACACACACACACACACACACACACACACACACACACACACACACACACACACACACACACACACACACACACACACACACACACACACACACACACACACACACTCCTTAGTGTGACGTCCTCATATAATGTGTACTAACTACACACACTCATTCTATCATTAGCAAAGCCTGAGATAGAATCTTTATGTTCCGCTAACATTGAAGGACAGTGTGTTTTCCTGTGCAGGCAGCAACTTATTTCAAAGATGGACCTGAAGATCATCCATTTGATGATCACACCAGCTTCCACTTTTCCTGTCACATTAATGTGTATTTTTGCATGTAATAGAAACTGCTTATGACATTGTATAATGACTAGCTCATCTGCAGAACCATATTAGCTGGAGAACGGTGGGCCTGTGCATGCCCAGCGTATCTCCTGAGTTATTTTTGGTGCTCTATCTGCTCTCCCCCTTCTTACACAGTCTATACAAACATAGGAACTAGAATATTCCACATTTCTACTTTTCTTTGACTCCAGCATATGGTGTATTGAAAATACATATAAGGCTCCATCCAAATTCCGTACTTCTTCATCGTGTGGCATCAGCCTTGCTCCTATCTAGTCAAACAGGAACAGCAGAACAGAAGCAGGCTTTTCCAGCCTCCATTTGTCATACACAAACACAGTCCATTCATTAGCATCCTGCAAGGTCAGCTTTAAGACCTACCTTTTCAAAGAATACTTCCTAAGTTGCCCACAACAGATTTTGTCTTTGTGGACATGTAGAAAATTGTGAGAATTAGGCCACTCTTAAGATACCTCACATGTCCTGTTTTGTCTCAAAACCATTTGTCACCCCTCTGTCCCATTTATGCTTCTTTTTCAAGTCATTATGACTTCACTTATGTCTGCCCTTCCTGATTATATACCCTCTCCATGCTATAGAAATACACGTATCCTGTTCACCAAACACCGAAAGGCTAGAGCAATAACTAGTGTTTACTAGGTGTTCATTAAATAATTACTGAATCAGTAATTGTTAACATTTCATCTTCCCCTTGAAGCTTAAGACCTGGGCTACCTACAGCTTCCCAAAAGAGATACGTATTTTATTCAAAATAAATATTCATGCCTGAAGGGGGAAAACCACCTTTCAAAACACCTACAAGCAATCTCATTTTACCCAAATACAATCCAGTGACTAAAATGAGATAGAAAAACCCAGTAATGGTGTCACCACCATTTAAATAATTCTTGTCTGACTCATTCTCTTTCCTGTTAGAGCATAAAAACTATTTTATGTTTTCTTTAAGCTGTAGAAATTGGAGAGTTTCACATTTTAGTTCATAAGTTCTATAATAATTAAAATATAGTACACAAATAAGTATATACAAAAGAAAATTGATGATAAGGTTCGTGTCCCAAAGAGAGACAAGACAATAAATTCATTACTCATACTAGAAAACTAAGTCTAAAAGCACCAGGCCATGTAAACACACTTTTGCACATCTGCCAATTCCATCTTGACCCACAACATCCTCTGCCAACTCAGTACCAAACACAGATTTATGCCAACTAATGTTCATGTTTCGCTTGGTGGTAAGAGAGCATTCAAGGTTAGGATGAGTCCACCCAACACATGTTCACTTGAACTTAATCCAAACTGAGAAGAGAGAATGGGCAGAGCAGGCATGGCTCCCGAGGCAGCACAGGCCACTGCAGGCATGGCCCCCGAGGCAGCACAGGCCACTGCAGGCATGGCTCCTGGGGCAGCACAGGCCACTGCAGGCATGGCTCCCTAGGCAGCACAGACCATTGCAGTTAGCACCAAAGCAACGAGAATTTCACCTTTGGCAGTTAACGTTTTTAATGGTCGCATTTTAAGTTTATCTGAGTTTTGAAATAGAAGACAATATTATTTCCATATTTATCGTGTTTAGTACCGAGGGTTGAGTTTAGGGTTTCGCACATGCCAGGAAAGCCTTCTATGAGTGAACTACAGGAGTGATTTTGAATATTGTGCTTTGTGGGTAACTTATATAATGGAAATCAATTTCCAAGTGAAATTTTAAATCTTTCCTTTTTAGGGGAAACCGTATTCCCATCAACTACTCCAGAGTGTTATAATTGAAGGTAAAAAATATTAATATTGGGCACTGCTCATTAATTCAGAATTGTACCTTTTTAAAGGTTCCAATACAGAATGTCATCTTTAAAAGTTTCATACAAATATGAATCTATAACCCCAGTTAGTATAGATACTTTGTAATTTTGGCTTAATTCATCTAATATTTAAAATGAAATAATTTTACATTCATGTATACTTTGACTAAGCTATACAGGTCTACCACTTAAGCCACACATAAAATTAAAACATTGCTCAAGAGACTATACAAAGATTTTGTACTTTTATGATTTGTATGTGCTAAACAATAGCAGTGGCATTTATCCAGTTAATGAAATAAACTAAAAGCCACAGCAATTATATATTGAAAGTGTTGTAAAATTCCTACTCTTTACCCATTACTCTAAAATGTATAAAAGAGGTATTTCCACTATGGTTCTTGGTTGTTTTATTTTAACTATTTCTACAGCTCAGTGGTTCTCACCCTTCCTAATGCTATGACCTTTGAATGTAGTTCCTCATGTTGTGATGGCCCCCAACAATAAAAGTATTTCGTTGCTACTTCAAAACTGTAATTTTGCTACTGTTATTAATAGCAATACAAATATTTGATATGCAGATATCTGATATGCAATCCCCATGAAAGGGTTGTTTGACCCTCTAAGGGGTCATGATCCATAGGTTGAGAACCACTGCTATAGTTCATTATGATTTAAAGTCACAGCTAAAAACTTAATTCTGAAAGGCTTAGCTTATGAAGACATTTTATAGTGGCCTCTTTGACCACTGACTAGAATCTACTGAACATGCTTATACATAGTTTATACCTTTGT
Source organism: Acomys russatus (assembly GCF_903995435.1). Classification (NCBI taxonomy): domain Eukaryota; kingdom Metazoa; phylum Chordata; class Mammalia; order Rodentia; family Muridae; genus Acomys; species Acomys russatus. Next base: position 64,729,410 of record NC_067137.1, on the reverse strand, counting down.
CTCCTTGTGACCATGTAGGTGTTGGTCTGGAAATATTTCTATTCAACACCACCCATGCCTTTTACTAAGTTTTATTAATATTTTATGAGTACTCAAAATATTAATTACTAATGATGATGATAATGTTATACCTAATGATAATAAACCATTAATTTATCATAAGGTTCAACCATTGAGTCAGAATCACTTGACAGCAAGTCAACTATGGGCAACTTTTCTGGGTACATGTGTCATGTGGCTAAGCTATACTATTAGGTACCAAAGAACAAACCTAGAAAAATATATAGAGGCAAAAGTTACTTCTTTCAAACACACACTAAAACCAAAAGGTCACTCTCCAACTGCCAAAACTATATTAAAAATTAAAGAAAGGTATTTGAACCTGGATAAAAAGATAATATACATACATTTGCAGATTTCACAATTTTATCATAAATCTGCTTTAATATATTTATATCTATGTACCACAAAGTACATTTAAATCATACTTGGTAAAATGCTTTCCACACTAAATACTCTGTGTTCATGCTATGCTAAAAAAACAAAAACAAAAAAAAAAAACAAAAAATAAAACATAACAAAACAAAACCAAGCATCAGTTACTTTACCTGCTGAGCTCCTGCATCTGTCAAACACCACATGAATGCATCCCAGGTACAGGAAACAACTACAACCCTAACTTTCTAATTCTGCCTGATACCCTGACTCTCACATCACTTATTGTGTCCATGAGTGATGGAGGTGTTCAGACTTCCCACTACATTCACACAATGATTCACAAAGTTAATCCAAACAACTGTCTTGTTCAATATTTGCCTGATACTCATTGACAGGCTGTGTCTGTGTGCCCAGTCATGTAGGAGATATGAAATGGGTCCAGGAGTACTGAGTGAGTGCCTCCCTCAAGTGCCAGGCACGAGGAAAGCAGAATTGAACTGCTCTTCAAAGCCCCCTGATGCTAAGAGGCAACCCGTGTTCCAGAGCAGCAATGTGTGAGCCTTCCTGGATTGGGAACCAAATAAGTTGCTAGCGATAAGAGGAATAAAAACAGCAACAACCACACTCAAATAAAAGAAGGGAGAAAAAAAAGAGCAAGAAGAAGGGAGATATTAGACATCAAAGTATAAACATGGAGGGAAAACAGTAATTTCCTGTGTTAGGGCAAAAACATATTATCCCCTCTCTGATGTGATCTCATTGCTTTTATGTACTAGGAAAGTCATATCTATGCTGAAAATTATTTTTCTCATTTTAATACACATTCAACATCTTAAGCTAAAAATAAGAAAACACTAATATTTTTATGTATTAGATATTTAAATATCGTTTGATAGTCTGCCAATCAAATACAGCCAGAAAGGCTGCTGACCAACCTCATTACTATCACCAACAGGAGGCAGGTAACAAGACTGATCACAATGCAATCCGTTATTTTTCTACTGAGGACAATAGAGCAAGGTTTGCTAAAGGAGTTTCCTCACACATTAGCCATGCAACTTGGCGGGTTTGGAATATGGATGGCTAAGGGCTATGTTGTTGGGGGGCACTCCAGATATAAGATTATCTTTCAACTAATTTTTCTCCTGAGTACCTTACTTAGGAATGAAAAGCAGTACTTGAGTGCCAAGTGTGTGGCAGATACTATTCTGATGAGCTTCTATTAAGTAGTTCATGAGGTCTCATCTTAAGCCCTAGAAGACTACAAGAAAACAGAAAAACCTACAGAGAATGTGTAATATGTTCAAGATTGACAAGATATGATGGAATAAAGCTAGAGTTTTCTATACCTGTGTCCCAATGGAGCCTGGACATTCACTGTGGTACTCCAACTGCATTTGGTCCTACAGGGAAACAAGGCCCTTCCAAGGAGACTTTCGCAGACTGAGGGGTGACTAAATGAATGATTTAATCATATTACTCATACACAGTCCATTACCATCCAACTCTTCAAAATTGTGTCATACCTCATCTCTAAAACTGTGAGCTTCTGGAAGAATAAATTTGCATATATATGACTGAACTCTGAATATGTGTAAGAGAATAAATGATGTGCTTCGATTTAAACTTGGATTTAATGTTGACTTAACTTTTCTTTCATATTCTTCTTCATCTCATCTATCAGAAAACCAACCTTGCCTTTAAAGTGTCTTTACCTGACACAGTTTCATACACCTTTAATCCCAGCACCTGGGAGGCAGAGACAGGCAGATCTCTTTGAGTTCAAGGCTAGTCTGGTCTACATAGTGAGTTCTAGACCAGTCAAGTGTGCACAGTGAAACCCTGTTCTCAAAAGACAAAAATAAAGGAAAATAGAAATAAAGAAATTCAGTTTCAGCCCAAATAACGCTATATAGTAAGACTCTGGAGAGAGAGAGGAGGAGGAAGAGGAAGAAACAAAGAAATGAAAGAAAGAAAGAGAAAAATGAAGGAAGGAAGAAAAAAGAAGGAAAGAGAGAGAGAGAGAGAGAGAGAGAGAGAGAGAGAGAGAACAGTCCAAGCTCTTCCTGCTAGTTCTAATATATTTGCAGTATGACACAGAAACTGTGACTGGAGTCTCCATCCAGGTCCCCTGTCCACACTGTTGTCCTCGCAGGCATGTATTCAGCTAGTAACCAGGCTCAAGTATATCACAAGGCCTTCTGAGGCCTGCCAGCTTTCAGTGTGATGGCTACCACTGCCCTTGCTCCCTCACCCATCATTGCCCACCAGCTCCTCAATGATAAGCACATAAGCAATTCTTCAGCTCCAGCGCCTTTCCATAGATGCTCATCGTACCTTGCATGTTTTATTCTGGCTAGCTACATGCCCATCTCAGTCGTTTCATTACAGTGGTTGCCCAAGAGTCATCTTCCTAATGGGGCCAGCCCACCTTTGCTCTGGAAGTCCTGACTCTTCCCTAACTTTTGTCTGGTCCGTGGCACCAACCACTACCTAACACACTACATTCCCCCTCATTCTTCATACTTGGTGTTTACTGCCTAGTCCAACGCTACCCAACTTTGAGAACAAAGATTAGAGGTCTTTGTTCACTGGAGTCTCCAGAACAATAATTCCTTGCTATCAAAAGTACTTGATCAACAAATAATTAAGAGAAGATAAACACCACTGTGGATAAAGTTACAGACTCACAGAGGAGGAAGCAAAAGCCAGAAGCTGGTACATGAACTGTGGCTGTCATCCATGGACAAAAGCTGAGATAGCCTGTGGGGACAGAGAAGCTGCAAAGGAGACTGCAGGAGGACTAGTGGTGGCGCTGAACCATTGGCTGAGCCTATAGATACCACATGTCAGACGAGCTGCTGAATGAGGCTGAAAACAACACTGAAGCTGATAACTATGTGTAAGAAAGCCCAGGAAGAAAGGAGATCTTTGCCTTGACTAGCATGGAATATTAGATACATGGGATCATAGCATTCATTTATCTGGATCAAATAGATCAAGAAAATAAGTATGACTAATTTGGAGTTTGTAACAATCTAGGCCTGAAATGATGTCCTGAATTTGGAAAATGCAAAAAGAATTAATTTCAAAGCTCTATACAAGAGATTTGAGACAAAAGAGGCAGAATGAAGGATAATTCCAAACATTAGTTTGAATAACCACAAAAACTAAAGCAAGAGAATTGAAAAGTAGGAAAGGAACTTTCTGGAGATGGTACTGTGGTAACACTGTCATGTGGAAAGCTGGAAGGAGCTGGGAGAAGTCCTGATTGACAAGCCAGCCTGGTCATGCCATAGCCATGGCACCAGAGCAAGAATAGTTCACTGTGATGCTTTGAGCACTAATTAAATATGTCCATGGATGTGCTTACAGCCTATGGCTCTTACTGATGGAGGCTGAGTTACAGTGGAATTCATCTAGGAACGCAGAGCCTGAAGACAAAACTAGAGCCTGGCAAGAGGCAGCTAAACTCTGGGACTCATCCCTCTACATGTCCTCACTATGGTGTAGACGTTAGAGGTGTCAGGGGGACTACAGTTCCTAGGCAGGCGTGTATAGCTTCACACACAAAGGATACTGGAAACATGTTCTTTAAATGACTCATATTCAACAGGACAGGCCTCTCTTCCTCTGTAGTGACATTCTGATACTTGCTAGGATCCTGTTTTTTGCAGACAGTTTCCAATAGACCATCCTTGAGGAGATAACAATGTACGTCTGGAGTAAAACATCCTGCTCTCAAGGCCAGAGTGAAAGGCAGCAGACGGGACTCTCCCTCCCATCCTTCCCTCTCTCTCCTTCCTTTCTTCCATCTTTCCCTCTATCCCCCTGTTCTTTCCTCCTCCCCCTCTCCAATGTATATGAGTTCGCCATATTGTGCCTTGTTAGCTATGTGAACTAGCAAATTGGCTTCTTTGAGCCTCTTTGTCCCCCAAGCACAAATTCAGAATATTGCCTGCTTTAAGTAGCACTGGTGGATCAATTACAAAAATGCCTGAAAACCACAAAATGCCATCTGCATCGTGCTAGCCTCTGTCCTTCCAGCACCATCCTCATCTATCACCACATACGGAAAACCAGCCAACACAGGCGTAAAGGTGGCAAAAGTTTCCGCTAACTTCACTCGTCTGCTCACCATCACCAGGTCCCACTTCACTTCAGCACTCCCCATACAGAAATGCGGGAACTAGAAGCCTACTAATTCCACGGACACCTGAAAAGTGTCTCTAGGGGATGAGACTCCAAGCTGCTGCACCTGTCCCTTCTCCTTACCCACAGGAGGTCCCTGGGAGAGTATGCTGCTTTCCCAGAGCAAAGAGCCTCTGTCGTCGCTCTAAACACCTTTCTTCATCAGGACATCCAAATGACCCCAACACACACATGACAGGAGGCTGTGTACCCCATGGAACGATATGACTCAATTTTGCCCTTAAAATTGTTCTCTTAGTGGAGCTGAGAGAGGAAGTGAAGAGAAGAATCATCAAAAGAGGTTGTCTGTGTGCATTTCAGTTTCAAGGCAGGACAGCACTGGGCTGCGATTGCCTTCGGAGCATCCCTGACAGGCAATCGCCAGAGAAATGATGCCATGAGGAGAGGCTGCATCAGTGGAAATGCTCAAGCAAAGTGCTAACAATCGCCAGCTGGAGGGGAAGGCCTTTCCTCATCGGCAGCCTGTGTGGGCAAGCAAAACGACTGAGGCCTGGGGGAACTTTGCAACTGCGCTGAATGAGGGGAGAGTTGGAAAACTAGCTCTTAAAACATGGCAAAGATGGTCTGTCTCATGACATAAACCTCAAGCACCCAAAGAATTCTCCATGCCATGTACATCACAGATTTCAAGTTTGCTCACCGAAAATCACCAAAGCAGCTGCTTTCACCTGATGGTCCTCAAAGCACCCAGCCCTCTCCCAGCCTTGAGAACTAGAGCTAAACATCTCAACACATGAGGTGCAGAATTGTCTTTTTCAGCAAGAGAGGCAATGGTGGCACAGAGCTGGCAGGTGAGAAACCGGTTTCATGCAGGAGCCCAAAACCTGTCTAATAACTTAGTAGCTGGTTTCCTGCATGTGCACATCTAGGTCTTAAACGACGTATGTTCCTGTAACCTGCCATGCCCTTCGAGCAACATGCTCAACCTCTTGCAGGATTTCCACATTTCAATATTGTGCTATCTCTGGGTAAAAATAATACTGAGCTGGTAAAGGAAGACTTTTTTTTTTCTTTCTGCTGCTGCAAATCTTCTTACTGATCAGTTTATCTCTGGTTCTTACCAGAGGAACTTAAAGTCCGCACCTCCCCCCCCCCCCCCCAAAAAAAAAAAAAAAAAGAAGTGATAAACATCCAAAGCATCAACATAAGCTACACCAGTATAATCATCTCTGCAGATGATGGTTTCCACATAGAAGTTCACCAGACGGCCTCTAGCTTCCCCTGCAAACTCAGCTCCAGAAACTTCCCAGATAATCCACTTGTGGATTAACGCACAAAAACACACTGATAAAACTGGGCAATGCCTATGAAGAGGACATGCCGATAAATGGAATGATCCTAACACAGCAAGGGGTCTTTCTCTTTGAGTGTTACAGGTCCAAGCGGCAGTGCCGCCATTTCTTCTCCCGCTTGTTGTGGGAGTAAGATGTAAGGCTCTCTCTCTCTCAGCCTAAGCCTGGGAACGTGACCCAGACAAGCTTGGGAAAGTGACCCAGAAAGAATTGAAGGCCAGTTTCAGTTTCTTAGATCAAAGTGGCCAACCGAGATAAACAATTTCAACTAAGGTAAACAATTTTCAGAAAAGTACCATCTGGAAATTCTCTGGAAACTCCCCAACACCCCTCCCTGCCAAGAATATCCCCCAAGAGCAACGACCCCTGCAATAGCCAATAACATTTAGACAAGCACCTTTAGTGACCACCAGAGCCAATCCTAACATAGGGCATGCAGCCCCTCCTAACCTTTGCGGTTTTAGCCTTTAAGAGCAGTCTATAACAGTGACTTGGGGTGCCTCCCTCCCGAGTGAGTGCTGAGGCCCCCTGACGCGCGTCAGCAATAAACCTTGTGCTTTTGTATCAACACTGTGGTCCTCGAGTGGTCTCTCGCGACGACCCCCTACCTGAGTGGACTCTAGGGTCCAACAAAGATACATTGCATCTACATTTATAAAGAACTATTCCAAATGAAAAGCAGAAATGGAAGAACATTTGGAGGAAAAGGAAACATCCAATAGATGATCTGGGGGCCAGAATCAAGCCAGATCCATCTCAGCCACCTGCAGTAATGACTAAATGTCGTCACGTGGATTTGTGGTCATGAAATGAGTAGCTTGTTATCACAGGATGAACATAATTCTTTTCACTCTGCCACAAGAACTAAGTCCAAAGATTCACTAAAAGATGTGCCTACGACACAGAAAAATCTGCTGTCATGGTAGGCACAACTTATTACAACCATAGCTTGTACATGACTACAAATTCCACTATTGTTAAAGTCTGAACACAGGCACACGGGTACAGCTGCCTGTCTCTGAAGCTACCTGTTGGGGCCTTGGAGCACAGTCAATGGTGTCTGCAAGGGGCTCACTCTAACTCCACCCCTCTGGTCATGACATGATCTCTTTCTGTTCTCAAGTTTTTGGGGTCCTACATCCCGCAGGTGTGTCCCTAACGAATTACTTTCTAAAATGTAAGTAGCTGCTTCCCTCATAATGAAAACATACACTCCGGTGAAGACGATTAACATACCTTCATTCTAAACCATACTGCCTTGCCTTGAATTGTTTATTCTCTGGCAATTGAACACTTTAAATTATAAGTGGTCTAGGAAGGAAAAGTATGAATGGGTCTCCTTAAACAGGAGACGCGGTCAGCTCAAGGGAGGTTCTAAGCTGATTTCAAAGTGAGAGAATTTTCTATGATGTTTGCAAGTCAAAACAATGTCAACCCAACACAAGCACAAGCTCACAGTCTTCCTTTAAAGCATGCAGAATAAACCTCAAAGCCCAAAGCCGATGGAGCTGCGCGCCCCATTCCAGCTTCCCTCCAACCTACCTCCTGTGTGACTCCCCGGGCTGTGCCACACCTCCGTTCCTGCACTCCTCCAGGCTCTTACAGGATGACCCTCTTTCAGCCTGATGCTGCTTCTCTCCCTCCCTCACCAGCCTCGTCTATTTCTACCCTTCCTCTGCTCTCTTTTGCCTGTTCTCTGAAATTTGTAATGGGTCACACCTGGAATGCCTGCCCTTCAACCCAATTCACTGCACCTGTCCCCAAGCTGAGAGCCTTGAAGCACTCTTAGCTACAGAGGTCAGTGTCTAACATGCAGATTCTGGGGTTGAAGGGGGGGCTCTGAACAAATGTCCTCATCTATTTCTCTCTCTCTCTCTTTTTTTTTTTTTTTTTTTTTTTGGTTCTTCATTATTATTGTCTTCCTCAAACACAGATGACCTATGTTATTTAGTGTAATGGGAAAGATCATATAATAGCAAGCAAGAAAGCGAGCAAGTTAAAGAATTTGCTCCCCCTTCTGCACAGCAGACCAGCTACTCGAAGCTAGCTGCCTGATGAGGCACATATACTTTGTACTTCCTGCCTGGCAAACAACAAGGATTAGCATCCAGGCACAGCACCGCCACATGACTATGGGGCTCTCTGTTCCCTTCAGAGGCCCCGTCCTTTTCTTCTCAAGTCCAGACACAATACTTCTTAACCAAGACCAAGTGTAGCACTATACCAGCTAGAACACCCACCTTCTAGGTTTGCTATTTTTGAAAAGAAAAAAAAAAAATTCACTCCTAAATTTAGATTTGCTCATCGTAACATGCAGAGTCCTAGAATTTACTACCCAGGCCTGGAGACCTGAATTTCATTCCTAGAGAACCTCATGGTGGAAGGGGTGAGCTGTTCTCTGACCTCCCCGAGTGCACCATGGCACATGCACCCCCTTTCCAGCACACACACACACACACACACACACACACACACACACACACACACACTAAATAAAACGGAATGCATCTTAATGCAGAGGCCTGAGGACAGGAGTGTTAGCAGTTAACACGGATCTGCATGCACAGTGACGCATGCACAGGACTTGTCCATGGAGAAGAGGATGTGGTGAAGCCCTAGGTAGGTGGGATAAGTAAAATAACTGTCACAGAAGAGGGGAAGGGGTTTGGGACAGAGTAGAAAGTTAGGAAGCAAACCTTACAGCCCTGCCAGTAATCTTGTCTGTTTTAGGCAGCAGGAGTTTAAGGCAAATACAAACACACTCTCTATCAGGACTACTTAGTAATAGTTGTACTTCAGAGCCAGCGTCCCAGGGGCTGCACCTTTTCACTGAACAGGAGTCTTGCAGTGCCTACCGCGATGTGCCACATGCCTTGCGGCAACGTGGGTGACAGATGGCAGCCCCTCAGATGACTATTCTTGAACACAGCCTAAATGATAGCCTACTTTACTGTCAATCTCTCAGTCACAGGACCCAACCCGGTCTAAGGTGAATTGCAATGTAACCTCTGGAACACACATGACCCTTTCCAACTAAGATAATCTTCTCCTTCTACTACTATTTTTTCTTTCAGTGCTAGAGATCATATCAGGCTTTTGCACACACTACGCAATTAATCTACCACTGAGCTACCCCTCCACACACACACTTCTAAGTGTATGTCTACATATGTGTGTGTAGGGTATGTGGGTGTATGTATGCATGAGAGTACACAAGCGTGAGTCTGTATGTGGAGGCCAGCGGTGGACATTGGACACTTCCCTCTATTGCTTTCCATCTTATTTTTGAAGACATAGTTTCTCCCTGGAACTCGAGATCAATGATTGTCCTGACTGACCAGCCAGTGAGTTCCAGGAACCATTCCATCTTCACCTCCTTCCACCCCGGCACAAGGTTGCACACACAATGCGACCACACCACACCCTCTCTTTGTGTGGGCGCTCGTTAGGCCCTCATACTTCAGAGGCAGATACATTATACACTGAACAATGTCCACATACCAACCCTTAGATTTTCTGTAACAGGATCAAACTATATAGCTCAAGCTATCCTGGAATGCATGGTCTTCCTGCCTCAGTTTCCCTAGGAATGGAAGTGCAAGTGTGTGCCACCAGGCCTCATTCAAAAAAATATATTGATACCTATAGTCTTATTTTACAATGCCATATCTTTGTATGAATGTTTCATAAGTCAAACATTTTCCTCTTTTCATTTAAAAATAAAATGTGGCCCTGTGAAACAGCTCAGCAGGTGGAGGTGCTTGCCACCATGCTTCATGACCGGAATGTGACCTGTGGGACCCACATGATGGAAGATGAAACATAGTGACATAAGTTGTCATCCTCTGACCTTCACATGTGTGCTGGGGCATGCTATCCCAAAACATGAAATAATTAATTAATTAATTTAATATAAATCTTTATATACCTTTTTTAATTTTAATTTTATTTTACCTTAAATTTAAAAAAAATATTGATTTTTTAAAAAATCCACACAATATATTTTATCATATTCTTTCCTTCCCAATTACTCCCAGATACTCTCCATAAAATAAATAAATAAACTGTAATATAAATTTTAAAATAAATGAATAAAAACTGTTATTTTTTCTTTTCTAATTTTCTATATTGTTTTTACTTTTACATTTTAAAGATGGAAAAACCCGCAATTGTCTTAATCTGGAAAGAATATTAGCACATCCCAATCCAATCCAGTAATCTATAAATGAGTTTGCTAAATATTAAGGTATATTATAGCAATCTATTAAAGCAGTTAAAATAGAAAGAATTTTCAATAATAAATTAGAACTGTAGGAACAGCTAATCACTGGTTTTATGTCTATACTTGTTTAATCTTTTAATATTATTGAAAACAGTCTAGCAACTTGAAAAATCCCAAGTAAAATCTAAATCCAATAGAAACTCACAATCATTACAAAACCACAGGCCAGCCAACACTGGGAGGATTCTGAGTGATACCGTGCTGGCAAATGCTGAGCATCCACTTGAGCGGGACATGATATGCAGCATTTTCCAGTCTATGTGGTGCAAATACTTTCTCTAATTCCCCCTGTCTAATATGGAAAGAGGTGGATACAAGGTGGACCCCCATCTAATGTGGTTGCTGTACATCCCTTGGATGGGATAGACAGATGGTACAACCTCTTCCTACCCGAGGCCTTCCAATTTACTGTACCCTGGTTATATAATGATACAGGCTCATCCAATCTATTTATGCTTATTTACCTGACCCTGTAACGCAGCCTTTCTCATTCTGCTGGGGATTTGAGAAAAAAAAAACATAGGAAATGTGTTTTCCCTTGTGGCCCACGCAACACATACATGTGCAGTTGAATCTACACACATGGCTGATAGAAGGAAAACAGAGCTTTGACAGATAAACACTTGCTAATGTACAACACATGGAATTACTCTGGCCTTTTCTCTCTCATCTATCACTAAATTACGTCCATACCTCCTGTTTGGGTTGTGACCCAGAGTTCAGAAACATTTCAGCAACACAGAATACAAGCTCACTGAAGACAGGCAAATATGGCATTTGCCTGAGCAGTTACTATAGCTGATGGTAACTACAGAGGTCCAAGGAGGCAAAGCAATTTCCCCAAATATCCAAGAACTATAGTTGCTAAATGATGTCTCAAAGTGAGTGACTAATTCACATCATCAAATCAAGATGGGTAATGCTTGATGCTAAAAGCTGGATGGTCGTTCAAAACAGCTAACCCTTCACCAGAAGCTGACAATGGGCCCTTTAAAAACTTGTCTTCCCTCATTACTGTGAGCCCATTGCTCACCAAGCTTTTGTGTCCCTCTCTGCCTAGGAAGCAGGTCTGAGTGATGCCCATTTCCCTATTCCTGGTAACAATCCCTAACTACACTGAAAGATGCCATGGTTCCTACAAAACAAAAATCTTCAGGCTTCTAAAGAGCAGAGCTGTGTAAATTTCGGTTAGTAAATAGATTGAATAGACAGAGCCTCTGCCACGTACACTAACGCCAGCTTCCTAAGAACCAGAGATGCTAGGAGTGAGGTAAACTCTCAGGAAAGTAACATCTAAAACCAGAGACTCTGCTCGTCAGCAGGCTTACGTGCTGCATGCTCCCTACAGGTGCTGCGGAGTGCACACTACAGTTACAGACAATGCAGTTAAGCCTCGTCACTAAAACACACAGCACCATTAATCATCTCAGTGACAGTGCTCCAGTTGAACATCGTGGGGATTTCCTCCCCTTCTTCATCATTTATTTGCCAATATTTCCTTGTTATGAATATCCCCCAAGTGACTTTCCCCAGCCGTCACAGCTGTGCTGCCTACTGCATCTACCTCGACTGCAAATAACACTGACTCTTAAAACAACAACAACAACAACAACAAAAGGCCCCTGAGATGATTCCTATGGTTAAAGGAGGGGCCTTTAGATTAAATGACTCAGGCCCATGGTGCTCCTCACTTTACACTGACCAGCCTCAGCCTTTAGGCAGATGGTAATTTCAGACAAGTGAAGCTGGCTTAATTACAAATGAACAATAGCTGACTGCTGGTAGCCATTATCAGAAGGGTCAACAATCAATTGCTGCTTTACTATGTCCTTGAAGGACCTCTTCCTACACAACAAAAGCATCCTCATGCCAGAAGAAATCTAGACATCACCAACAAATTAAGAAACCTAGCCACCAGGAGCCACAAGGAAGGAAGGAAGGAAGGAAGAAAAGAAAAGAAAAGAAAAGAAAAGAAAAGAAAAGAAAAGAAGACTCAAATAATTTTGGGAGAAAAAATGGAAAATAAGTTTTCATTGTGGTCACACTGATTCAGGTGGCAAAAAGAACAGGCAACCAATCAATAAATAAAGCCAGACACGAGCCATGGTAAATATTCACCCATGCAGTCATTTTCAAACACTGTTATAAGGCACAAAGGCAGGGAGCAGTCTCAGCTGCCTCCAGAATGCATTCCGTGGGAGTCCCCGGCCTTCACAGGCACTAGCATTTCCCAACTGTCTTAAAAAATGGACACCATGAAAGAAGGCACTCCACTGGCAGGTAGAGGAATGGGTGAGAGCAGAGCTCAGCGGCTTGCACTCAGGATTTTTTAAGGAGGGGGCACTTTATTCTTTCTAAAAATGGTATCTACTCCAAAAAAGTACAAAGACAAAACCACACCACAGTATATTTTCAAAACATATGCAGAAGGGCTAATGCCTTGTAGGGAATCATGTTAACATTACTTTATTTTCTGTATGGAAATTTGATGTTAATCTTTCTTCAACCAATATTCCATAACTGATTTTGAAAAGCATATATTTTTACTCTTTATCAGAAGACTCTAAATGGAACATTTGGGTGGGGGGGATGACAAAACATAACTTCCTCCTTAGCAAAAGCAACACAAATCAATTCTGCTGTATTAAACTGCCACTTCCTCCCCAGAGCAGCATGTTTCCTTCAGCAGCAGCAACAATACCTCATCACCCAGAGTGTGGATGCTGTTTAGTAATGGACAGAGCAAAAGGCAGCAAAGACAGAGGACTCAACTTCAATTTAACTGTCCTGTAAGGTACATAGTAATTAGCTGCAAAGCTCTGAAATCTTAGCTAGCATGTTAAGTCTGCTACATGACAGTATAATTTGACTTCTTAAAGGATTATGCAAATTACAACTCATCATTCCATTACAGGATTGAAAAAAAGTGACAGCTAATTTATACATAACACACCTTTCAAATCCCTAAGATGCGTAGCACCTGTGCGATGTATTTCGCCGAGATTTTCTTGCACATAAGTACTTGTTTATTGCAATATAAAGAAGCTTACCTAAAAGCTCTAATACAGCTTTTTAAAAAAACTTTTAGATCACAATTTCAAAATAATAGACTTCCCACTCCCACCAGCACCCCTTGATTTCAGAGGTAATTTTTTTTGTTTGTTATCATTTTGTTCTGTTTGATTTGGCTTCACCCCCCACCCCATAAATTCGATAAAAATAAGGTTTACAACACAAATATATTGTTTGAATAGCTGGCAACCACAAGCACTGATGCACGAGCCAGAAGGCAGACTCACAAAGATTTCAACATACTTCTGGTAGGTAGATTCACAGTAGATTCCGTCATATCTGTAGATTTTCCTACATTCTGATTGGTTGGGCAGAGGATGCTGGGCAGTTATTCTGTAGAGGCATCAAAAACAGATAGACATGACTAGAGGTTCTCTACAGTCACGCGGAATGCAGGGTAACAAGGGGGCTGAACGCAATCATTCTGCTCTCTACCCTCTGGGCTCTCCTCACAACTGCAATGGCACATACACTGTAGCGGATGAGCTCCCACTTCAGAGAGCTGCGGTCAGGGAAAGCAAGCATTTCAATTCGTCACAGGAACAATTTTACTTTTAATCTCAGGGTCTTAAAAGAAGAAGAAAAGCAGGACATAGGTCTAAAGCTAAGCTCACCCTACAGTCCCCATGATTATTTTCTAAAGGAAATGTTAAAAAAAAAAAAAAAAAACAAACGTCATTAGTGTTTTTGTTACAGGACTGTCATTAGTTCAATCATGCATCACGAGAGGAGGCAACTGTGAATTAGCTACAAAGCCATAGCTGGGTTAATATGCTTCTCAGCTTCATTCGATTTATGTGGAGTTTGTACACTCCTGGCTTCTAAAGGGATGTAATACAGCTTACAGAACTGAACCCAATTAGGATGAAAACACAAGCAGGGCCATCGGGAGTGAGGGTTAGATGTTAACAGGCACCTGAGATGAGTTGGCTACGGCGGCTCCAGGTTTCTCGGCAGTTTTTCTTTGTATCATTTAAGCATATGAATTCATCTGAGACTCCCTGCACTATATGGACATAAAAATGCTGAGAGGCATTTTCTGATCACTTCCTTCTATCGAAAATCTCTTCATTCAGGGGGCAAAGTACATAAGGAACCTATCTTGTTCTATTTCAGTGAAAAGTCATAGAATTTAATCAATACAAAATAGCAATAAGAGTACCAAGCAGTTTGCTCTATTAACTGTAACAGAAAGTAATATAATATCTAATCTTCAAGCATATAACATATATATTTTTTATGTGTGAATATATATATACATATACACACACATAATCCCCTTCAGTAGTAATTAAATCATGCAGTGCATCCCTATTTTATAAAAGCTCAGACGAGTCTTTTCTAATTTCCATGTGCTTGTAATGTCATTAAGTTTATTTAATATTTCATAAAGTCCAATATATCTGGGGATAGCACTTTATATAAAGTTAAGTTCTATTTCAGAGCTGTATTTATATGTTTCCCTCAGATATTACTTAACATATTCTCTGTGTTATAATCAGCCCGGCCCCAAATCTCTTATTAAATTTAGTCAGCCAACAGTTCTATTTATAATTAATCATTTGCTCCTTGTTTAAAGTGATTTTTAAGCCCCATCTGATTATTGCACTCAACTTCTAGTATAAATGCCCTCAATAACTATCACCAGAATTCCAAAGGTTTTCATTAGCCTGTGCAGAATTTCACTGTAAAGCTGCTCCGGGAAAGCAATGAAGAGCAGCACTCGGATCTCAAAGATGCAGTTACAGGGTCCACCTGACAAGTGTGCTGTAGCCACCGAGCCCACAAAAGCAAATGCTGAGAAGAGGTCTTAAGGAGTGACATCAGACGATACAAAGTTTTTAGAAAATTAGATGTATTTGGTGTGAGATCACACTAAAATACTCCACATTTCTCTTTAGTACTGTGGTATGTTTTAAAGTTGGTTTCTTGGAGTTTGCTCTAAATGAAAGGACTAAGAAGGGATCCAAGCTAATTCTCAACAATTCTGTAAACCATCTCAGAAAGGTGGTGGGAAAAGAGACAGAAAGATGAAATAAATAAAATGGACCATCACCTTCACCAGCCCCCTTTAATGACAGCCAAGGTTATAATGTAGTTTTGATTTGCCTGCTGCATACCATTGAGCAAACTATCAGGTGTGAAAAATAACAGACAGAACACCCCCAGGAAATGGAGCCCCAGAGCATCATTTACTTAACACTCCATGTTTCCCCTTTCTTGCTACAACCAAAGGCTTTTTTGAGTTCGTTTTCTTCACCTGATTTTTGTTTTTAAAGGTTAAACACTACCAGTAAAAAGTTCAAACACGCCTTTCAATCGTGAAACTATTATGAACCACAGTGTCTGCATATCACACAGTCCGGTCCTTCCCTTCATGTCAGTCCTGTCTAGATGGACTCATCATACAGCTTGGGGTAGGACTTAAGTGCATTTACATATGTGTGAAACGTGTAGGCTATGACTAATTTTAACTCACAGGGCAGAATTTAAATAATTAGTTACAAGAAGTCAAACTAAGGGAAAAAGGAGGAAAGAGATGGTTAGAGGCAGAGTAGTAAATTGTTCCATTTTTGCAGGTAATCTAAATGCAAACTAGAAGCAACTTATCATGAGAATGGATTTTCCACCATCTGGTCAAATAACAGGGGATTTGTCTAGTGGCGAGCAAAGAATGGAATGATGTGAGAAAGATTAGCGGGCAAGTCCTACAGTTAGCTAAAATGTATTTTGTGCAAACAAGAACAGATGACGCCTTAACAATTACACCTGTCAAAAACTCCAGAAAGCAATCCATCTCTGAACAGCCCAGTTGAAAACAGGCTAGTTCATAACAAAATGAATTTTTTTTAAAACAATTGCCAGCCATAACAGTTTGATGCATGACAAGCTTAGGAAGTCACATTTCACGTTCAACTGAAACCTTAACTAACTGGACCCTGGGTTCCAGTGATAAGTAAGATATTAGACCCTCTAAAAAATGTTGGAATATACATGGCAGGTTTAAAAACCACAAAAGCGAGGAAATTTGAAATTAGAAACAGAAAATCAGAAATAAGAAACTGTCATGGACATACCCTTTGGGGACATCATGCCACCACTGTCTTAGCACAGTGGACTCTTGCCTGGGACAAATGAGCCTCTTTTGCTGCAGGAACATTAGAAATGGAGATGAAGAGCAAAGAGATCCTCTTGCTGAGGTTCCACCAGGACTTGAGAATGATCCTAAAACATCAGATTCTGCAGCTGTTCAAGGGATTTTATTTCCTGACCTTCATACATGCTGGCAATTCTCTGGAGTTAAGATATAGGAGAGTGTGTGTGTGTGTGTGTGTGTGTGTGTGTGTGTGTGTGTGTGTACGTGTGCACATGTCTGTGTGTGTATGTGTGTTTCCCTTGTTATTCTAAGTTGATAGTAGCCCCGCCTAAATAATTTCATATTAATCTTTGCACTTAGGCTGTTCTGTCAAATTCCCCAGAGATCCCATTATAATACGCACAGCTCAAATCTGGATTGATAGTGCATTTGTGTGGTGATGGCGGTTCTTATTTAATGTGTATCAATATAATCTACCACAGATCAACAGATAGTCTAAAGACTGTGGTGTTTCTAGAAATAACTTGGAATTTACTTTCATCTTTTATTTTTTAATGTAACAGTGACTCGTGGCCATTCTCCTGGAGGATGTTTTCTCATTAGATATTTGAACTGTAGAGATTATGGGTATTTACATGAGATCTTCATTTAAAAACTCACTATGGCTTTCTTTCTACTTGTTCTATTGAGTTACTATCCTAAAGAGCTATGCCATTCATAATCTCCACAGTTTAACCCCAAAAGTTTGAGGAAAATGACCTTTCTGCTATAGGAACTTGCTCCCTTTGGTTCCTCCATGCCCTGTAAGCAGCAATGACTAGTACTTCATGTCTTTCATGCTGGGAAGGGGCACTGATCATGTTAGACAAACAATTCACCCACTAAGTTCTGATAGCCCCACCCATAGCTTCACATGTAAGGAAACGGGCCATGCTGTTTCTCTAAGACAGAGAGTTGTGTTTTAGGGCAGGTCCGCTAACACACTAATACACTACACCAGTCACGGTGGTTAGGAGTTTGGTTAATATGTGGCACTTGGCAAGTTACCTCTAAGGGACTCAGCTTTCCATGTAAAAATGGGAATAATAGAAAGGGTCTACTCTACAACATGCCTAGAAAAATTAAAAGAAACATGTGTGGAAACTGCTTAGCTCTGAACTTTCACATATGGATACCATGGTAAATTTACTTTATAATAACATTAATTATCCTTATTTCCTGGAGGATCCCATGCTTCTCCAGGTCTAAACTGGGAAACGTGTTGAAAGTGAGTCTTCTAATATGATGTTTAAGACTTTTCTGCAACACTTTAATGCTTCTCACAGATAGACTGTTGATAAAGTTTCATGATAATCCATCACATTTAAGTTTGAGTTAATTAATACAACTTTTATCAAAATAATGTGTTTACTTGATGCGCCTTTTGCCTTCTGTAGTAGTGTGCCAAGTTCCAGATACTACCCTTAAGGAAATATGCAGGTAAGATGCCCCAGAGGTCGGAGCAGCAAAGCTACAGTAAGCCCAGAAGTCAGGGCAAAGAGGAACCAGATCCCATTTGATAAGAGCTACCCAAGAGTAGTCAGCTCAGAGCTTTGAAAAGCAAACTTGCAAAAGAGACTCATCTGGTACGAGCCCACAGAGAGGACTTAGGTCCAAGTGCTGAAGACATAAAGACGCAGATTCCAAAGGTGGTGGTGGGGAGGGCAAACATCCAGATCTAGACAGGATGAAAAGTGGGCTCAGGACAGACCGGATGGATCCTTGTCAGCCCAAACACTGACTCAGCACATCCTAGAACAGAGTTCTCGAGTGCCAAACTTGGCAAGGAGGGTTATAATGAAAAGGGGCACAGTCCTGGGAAAGGGGGTTGTACTGGAAAGGGATTCTCTACTGAAAAGGGGACAGTGATCATGGCTGGAGAGTCTGGTTCAGTCAGAGCCTTCCACCAGGCGTTATCAGACCGAAGATCCTTGGCACTGCAGGAATGACTTCTGCGTTTCTCACTGACTCCTGCCTGCTAACTAGCTTCACAGGATAATAAGTCAAAGACAGAACAAAAAACTCTAACAGGGTAACTGGAGTGCATCTGAAGTGCTATAAACTCCCATTAGTCAGACAAAAGGGAGTATGGGAGACCCTCTCTCTGTTCCTGCTCTTCTTGACTTCCTGATCTTTGAGGTTGCCCACATTTGCCCATTTTCAGGGAGACATGTCTAGATAATGTTTAGGACCCACAGCTTTGAAACTATGCAGACACCTATGCAAATGTGAGCTTCACCAAAGGGGACATTGAAAGGAGGACACTGCCTCTCTGACTCTACCATGACAATAATAAACAACATTTTTTTGCATATTTTAGTAATGTAAGCCTGCATCATAGCATCTGGAATGAAACAAAGGATTGTAATATAACAAACACTAACTTACTAATTCAACAAACTTTACTGCTATCTTTGTTGGTTATTACATAGGCACGGCACGCATGCTACCTAAACCCTATAGACTTTTTATCACATGACCCTGACACCTAGAAACAGAAATGACAACTTCAGTGAAACTGAGATATGGTCACTCACAAAAGGCTAAGGTCAAGCCAGCTTTGAGTTGTTCTATAAGTTTTAAAGAAGATTTCAGCTTTTTCCCAATGAATGCTTCACTTGCTTGCTTAGAGTTACTCCTAGATATCTTATATTGCTTGTGGCTATTGTGAAGGGTATAGTTTTCCTAATTTCTTCCTCTGCATGATTGTCATTTGTATACAGGAAGGCTACTGATTTTTTTGAGTTGATTTTGTATCCAGCCGATTTGCTGAAGGTGTTTATCAGCTGTAGGAGTTCTCTGGTGGAATTTTGGGGGTCACTTATGTAACTATCATATTATCTGCAAATAGGGATAATTTACTTCCTCCTTTCCCATTTGGATCCCCTTGATCTCCTTTTGTTGTCTTGTTTCTCTGCATAGAACTTCAAGAACTATATTGAAGAGATATGGAGAAAGTGGGTAGCCTTGTCTGGTCCCTGATTTTAGAGGAATTTCCTTGAGCAGCTCTCCATTTAATTTGATGTTGGCTATTGGCTTGCTGTAGATAGCCTTTCAAATCTCTGAAGAAAGAGTTTGAGGATGACATCAGAAGATGGAAAGATCTCCCTTTTTCGTGGATTGGGAGAATTAACATAGTAAAAATGGCCATCTTACCAAAAGCAATTTACAGATTCAGTGCAATCCCCATCAAAATACCTACACAATTTTTTAGACATTGAAAGATCAATTCTCAACTTCATATGGAAAAACAAAAAACCCGGAATAGCTAAAAACAATTCTATACAATAAAAGATCCTCCAGAGGAATCTCCATTCCTGATATCAAGCTGTACTATAGAACAACAGTAATTAAAGCAGCATGGTACTGGAACAGCAATAGGCTGGTTGATCAATGGAATCGAATTGAAGACCTAGAAATGAATCCAAACACACATGGTCATTTGATTTTTGACAAAGAAGCCAAATCTATTCAATGGGAAAAGGATAGCATCTTCAACAAATGGTGCTGATCTAACTGGATGTCTACATGTAGAAAAATGCCATTAGACCCATATTTGTCACCATGCACAAAACTCAAGTCTAAGTGTATTAAAGACCTCAACATAAAACCAGAGACATTAAATTGGCTAGAGGAAAAAGTGGGGAAGATCCTGGAGCACAGTGGCACAGGAGACAACTTCCTGAACAGAATACTAATAGCCCAGGCCTTAAGGTCAACAATTAATAAATGGGACCTCATGAGGCTGAGAAGCTTTTGTAAGGCAGGAGACACTGTCAAGAGAACAAAGCAACAGCCTACAGACTGGGAAAAGATCTTTACCAACCCTACATCTGACAAACGTCTAATATCCAGAATATATAAAGAATTCAAGAAATTAAACACTACCAAACCAAATAACCCAACTGAGAAATGGGGCTCAGAACTAAACAGAGAATTGTCAACAGAGGAATATCAAATGGCTGAGAAACACTTAAAGAAATGCTCAACCTCTTTAGTCATCAGAGAAATGCAAATCAAAACAACTATGAGATTCCATCTTACACCCATCAGAATGGCTAAGATCAAAAATTCAAGTGACACCACATGCTGGCAAGGACGTGGAGAAAGAGGAACACTCCTTCATTGCTGGTGGGAAAGCAAACTTGTACAATCACTTTGGAAATCTATCTGGCACTTTCTCAGAAAACTGGGAATAGGGCTTCCTCAAGACCCAGCTATTCCACTCCTTGGAATATACCCAGAAAATGTTCCACCACACAACAAGGACATATGCTCAACTATGTTCATAGCAGCCTTATTCATAATAGCCAGAACCTGTGAACATCCTAAACATCCCTCAGTTGAAGAATGGATAAAGAAACTGTGGTACATTTACACTATGGAATATTACTCAGCTATAAAAAATAAGAAAATATCAAAATTTGTGGACAAATGGATGGAACTAGAAATGATCATACTGAGTAAATTAACTCAGAAGCAGAAAGACTCACATGGTATATACTCACTTATAATTGGAAACTAGCCCAAAAGGTATTTCCCATTAAAGTCTTCACTTACCAGGAGATTGGGATAGATGTGAGGACTTCCTATTGGGACTCTAGGTAAGAGAAATATAGGAGATGGGGAAATAGAAGGATCCAGAGGGTCTTATAAACCTACAAGAAGAACATTGTAATGGGTGGATCAGGGCTCAGAGGGGTCTGCTCAAACTATTGCACTAACCAAGGACAATACAAGTAATAAGCATCGAACCCCTACTCTGATCTAACCAATAGACAGGACAATCTCCGCAGTTATGTGGAGAGCGGGGACTAACTCTGACATGAACTCTGGTGCACCATATTTGACCACCTCCCCTTGGTGGGGAGGCCTGGTGGCACTCAAAGAAAGGATAAGCAGGCTACCAAGATGTGACTTGATAGCCTATAACCATAAAGTGGGGAGGAGGTCCCCCTCGGTCATAGACCTAGGGGAGGGGAATAGGGTGAAAGCAGGAGGGAGGGAGGAATGGGAGGATACAAGTAATGGGATAACAATTAAGTTGTAATCTGAATAAATTAATTAAATAAAAATTACAAATATATTTTCAAATACCAGAGAGAGAGAGAGAGAGAGAGAGAGAGACAGAGACAGAGACAGAGACAGAGACAGAGACAGAGACAGAGAGAGATCAGTGTACTGAAAGAAGCTGAAGTTCCAACTCCAAGCCCTTTCTTCACACACATATATATACACATGCTATCTTCCTTCACCCAGGTGCTGTGTGCCTCTTAGACAATAAAAGCAACAGCGCTGGTTTGGTCCTGCAGTTTCTGTCTACTAAGTGTTAGAGCCCTGTTCCGCATAACTTGACAGTTGCTGAAGGTTCTCAGTGGGGAATATTGTTCTGCATCTTAGGGATCAGTTCGGAAATATACTGACTGACCAAACCAGGACAGAACCAAGGCTAAAAAATCAAAAGAGATTAAAGATGTAAGTCCAACATGGCCTGAGCCATAGTCCCACTAGTGGTGGTAAAGAGGGCATAGAGAGCAGCAGGCAAACAGACTGGCTCCAGTCTTCATGGAGGCAGGGCCACTCAGAGTGCTGCACCAACTCTAGGAACTATGTGAGAGAAGGCTATTCCTGGAGGAGTCATCTGGGTTCGGGCCCAGGGAGTGAGAAGAGCAGTCTACAGTGGGAAGCTCCTGCCATTTGTTTTTCTGGACTGTGTTTCAGTGAACAGTTCTCCACTTATCTTACAAGGAATACGTTTCCAGGAGTCAGCAACAACACAAAATGATTATGTGGGAATATATTAGGTCACCAAGAGTAGAGAATGACATATTTATGGATGTCTGGTGGTCTTTAGCACTGCTGTACAATAAGAATATATTTTTATTAAAATGTTAACTTTAAAAAGAACAAATTAAAACATTTGTTCCATATAACTGATAAGTAAGTAGACTCTGGCTTCTAGATTATTCTTTCCTAAGACCTTAAGTCCATATTTCTCCTCCAAATAACAACCAACTCAGAAAGGAAATTCTACAGAAAGTCAATTCTACATTCAAGCCCAAATAAACATCCCTAAATTCTTCAGATGGCATAGACTCTGTCCTTCATTAATGCATTGTATTCTATACAGTGATCCCCAGATGAATAGCTTTCCACGCAGTAAAGTCATGTCACGCACGTCACGCCTTCACTAAAGAAACTGAGACTAAGACAATCAAGAGAGACAGCAGACTGGACCCAGAAACAAAGCAGCACAGATAGACACTGACTGATGTCCTTTATACTTGAGGACACTACCAACCTTTTTTGTTTTTTTCAGTACCTAAGAAACCTCAGCTTTTTTTTTTTTTTTTTAGCTGGAGGGGCCCTTTGACCAATCTTTCTATTGGATCTTTTTAAATTGGTTGGAGACCAACACATTTCTACCAATGTTTTTCTTTCTTAGAACAGTCATGTGTCCAAGGCTCATTAGAAATAACTGTAAATCATTAAACAGCTTCAAATATGTAAATGAGGATCTGCTCAGCCCCTAGCCTTTGGTGTGGCACGGTCTTTGTTTTCTGGCTGACTCCTTTCTAACTCTTGCCCTAAATAGGAAAGACCAATAGCATATATGAGGAAGGGGAGCAGAAGTTTAGAAATAGATGTCAAATTTTAATTTCCATATTGATGATAAACTCATTTCATCATTGTTGATTAACTTTGTATATCATTGAAAAAGTACTACAGGCATTGAAGCTGATTACTAAAACTATTAAAGTATCAGTGGAAAAATAAGTTGCATAGGAATAAATTTATTCAGTAGCCATTATACTCTTCTTCAGGCAAATTTTAATCCTTGGCTTTGAATTTCACCCCTGTCTACTGAGGGTTCCCAGTTCTCCGTCTTCAGACCTCATCTTAACCTCATGCCCAAGCTCTGTATGTTTATCCCTCCCTACTTAGAACCTGGTCTCAGGACCTGATCTTTTGACTGCCGAACCCTCTGTTCTTCTGCATGAGAAGTCAGCCCTTCCATGTTGTCCTTTAAATATCTTTCCACAGGCAATCTTCCTCACGCTGCATGTTCCCTTCACAGGCTACATGGGTTGCCACGCCCACTCACCACAGCCTCCTTCCCCTAGATAGCCTGGTTTGGATTCACTGTCTTCACTTTGTCAGTCTGCTACACTGCTTCCATGCATGTAAAGGTCAACATGAAGACACCCTGCTATGGTCTGGTGTGGAACGTCCCCCAAGGGCCTGTGTCTTGAGGGACACTAAAGGATATGTGTCCAGTTCATTTTATTCTTAAGAGGTAGTAAAAATGTTAAGAGATAGGGCCTGTTTTGAGGTTTTAGTCACTGGCGCATAGAGAGATCGGAGATACAAGGCACATTCCTAAACACAATAAAGGCTATATACAGCAAGCCAATAGCCAACATCAAACTAAATGGAAAGATATTCAAGGAAATTCCTCAAAAATCAGGGACCAGACAAGGCTGCCCACTTTCTCCATATCTCTTCAATATAGTTCTTGAAGTTCTAGCCAGAGTAATAAGAGAACACAAGGAGATCAAGGGGATCCAGATGGGAACTGAAACTTTTTTTAATTTCTTGGATAACACATAGGATCATAGGATCCTTAGAATCTGGCCCTTGGTAGCCATGGTAACAGAAACACAGCCTCCTTTGCAGCTAGGCATGGCCATGTGACTATGTTCTTATTAATATAGGAAGAACAGGACTGAGCAAAAGTTCTTCATGGGCCTAGAATTTTAGGCACTGGCTATGTGCTCTGCCATACCTTTCCTTTCCCAGGAGTTGTTCAGAAGTAAGCAAAATAGACAAGAAAAATGATGATGATGAAGCTGCCTTCATAATGTTCCATACACTTCAGTGTTGTTTCAACAGCTACATTTTCCTTATTGAAACTCCTTACATTTCACCTGATAGTGCAAACTATCCATCTTCTCTATCCCACGTACACTGCAAAGGGCAGCCTTTCTGCCATCTGAAGTTCGCTTGCTCTAGCCACCCCTCTTCTGTGTCACCAGCATCCCCCACACCTGGCGCTATTACAAGGCTCCTCATAGTCCTCCTAATAACTGGTTTACCCTACAAGTTCTTAAGGCAGAAATTCATCCCATGTTACATTATGCACAAGTTTATAGCTTAATAACTTCTAAATAAATAAGCCAAATTAAAAATCCCCATCCTTCCCTAAATTGGATAGAAATAAATAAGATCTGTTATTACAAACATCCATCAGGTCACACTCGACAGTAGCTGTGCTATGTTACACATTAGAAGAATGATCAGGTGTTCCAAGAACCATGGCCTTCTCTCTATCAGTAATATGAACATGGCTGTTATGATTAAATGTGCAAGGGGTAATGAATACCAAAAACATAACTACAGTTAAGGGGAGAAATGAGATAGTAGAAAATAGCCTTTGATAAATCACTTTAAATTGTCAACAGTTGTTATTTAATATGAATTATTCTGTGGTTAAAGTTAATGTAATTATTCCTGGTAAGAGATTATAGTAGATTGGATCTCAATTTTTTTTAGTGTTTTTAAAAGAAATGTCCCTCCCACCCCCCCCCCCAAAAAAAAAAAAGATTTTTCACATTACCTCTGTTTAACCTCTGGCCTGGATATGACACTGGATTTCATAGTCTATGGAAAAATACTGTGTTAAAGTCAAATAAGAAATATACCGTGTAGGAAGGTATGCGACAGCAAGAAAATAATAGTTAAGACAACATGAAGAAGATTAGAGTGAATGCCTTTGGGTGTGACTTTTCTTTTAATCTGAAAAATCTTACATCTTATGACAAATATCTGCAGATTTTTCAAACTTCCCACCCGTCACTTTATTGTAGTATAACAGCATATTTTTTCATTTCAATTATTGTGAGATTATTAACTAGAACTGAGCCTTTTAGAACGGTGAATGGTTAACGCTCATGGGCTGTGTTCTGTGCCTCCTCCCCTCTCTCAGGCCCCACTTAAGACACAGCATCCCTGTCACGTTGCTCTTTCTGTTGAGGCTGAGAAGTAAACAGCTAAAAGCACAAGCGGTCTTGACACATGTATTCTATTCATTATAACAATTACATTTACAGAGTTAGACAAATGCTCTGGGGAATCTGCTTCCTCAAGTCTGATTTGGGTTGAAGCCAAAACATTTCAGCTTTGGTACTCAGGAGTATTATTTAGAAGATAAATTGCCTGATATCAGATTTTGGAAAAGGTAGAATTACCATCAAGTCTTGTTATACAACAATTCATTGGAGGCAACATAGCCTGTATTATTCAGTATTGCTTATCATAAAAAAGGATTACTACTAAGGAGAATTTAATTGGAATAAAATATCACTGAATTATAGTTTAGTGTAGCATTACAATAATAAACAGACCACCTCTTTCTCCATGAAAAAAAAAGTTTTATCTTGAGGTTTTTGCCTCACGACTGCTGTGTAACATATTTAGAAATATGTTCTTATCATAAATCTTTTAACACCAAAGTTGACTTACCAACTAGCAGGAGAACTCCAGTATTGATCCCCCACTTCTTTTGAATGACAAAAATAGTTTCAGCTTTCAGGGTGGCAATTTCTCAAAAATGAATTTGAGTGGAGGAGATTACACATTGAACTAAGAGTCCATTATGAAGCAGCGGCCGCAGCTGGGTTATATAAAGTATTTTTCTTGGGTATATTTGAGATATGTACATATTTTCAGTTTCTTTCAAGGTCTTGATACAGCAAGATTTATTAGCATTGTCTTTTTTTAAGGGAATGGTCCTGTGTAAAAGTTTGTATTTTTCTCTATCAGGAATCCACAGCTCTGTGCTAACCTATCTCAAATAAGGGACTGGATGAAGAGCTTTGCTTAACTTGGTTAAGTTGATTTACCATAGAATTATAACTAAGATTTACTCTTTTTGTGTTTTTTTTTTAAACTCAATAGAGATAGCAGACTTTTAAGCTGAGACTCTAAAACTGGTGTGTTAAAAGCTCACAGATAATGTGAATGCCAACCATGCGCTGACTCACTGTGGCTGGATGAAACGGCACGTTGACGCGGAAAGACACAATGATGTGTGTCATTTAATAGGACTGGGAAGAGAACAAGAATACATCTCAACAGCACTGACTGTTTTGGCAGAGCTTTTATTTTTGACAGGGTTTTCCATGTCAAATTGGATAGTTCTATCAACAACATTTTCATGTAATGACCTGCAAGTTCCTTATGCACTGGGGCAGATGGACGGCCTCTCCTGCATGACTATCCTTCTCATTGTGAGCACAGCTACATTGTGAGCACTTACATGTGTGTCCACAGAGGCTTGCACATCCCAAATGAAAAGACAGGTGTCCATTTGCTCGCCTCTCACCACAGCTAATATCTTATCACTGCGCTTACACAAATCATCTAGTCAGAATGCCCCATAGGTGCAATGAAAACCTGGTGTGTCTAGGACTGTCCTGAGTTGAGGAATAACAGCAGCTTCTGTAACCAACAGTTTCCCCAAAACCCAGCACCGAAATGCCTATACCTATGACAAGGAGAGACAAGATGCCGCAAGCTCTGCCTTCAGTATATAGCTGCAAGTGTTTTAGAAATCACTTTCAATATGCCCATACAAGGAAAGTGTAACTAACATATCTGGGAAACAAATATAATGGGCACTTAACTTTCTTTTTTACACTTGTTTTTATTTTATTAGTTTATATTTATTGTACAGAGTGATGAACTCTGTGACATTTTCACTCAAGAATGTCATGTACTTTGGTCTGCCCCTCTTTGTCATCTTCATCTCTTCTTCCTCCCTCTCTTGTTAGTCTTTCTATCCACCAAATCTCCATCCTATTTTTATGTGTGTGTTTGTAACTATATGTATAGGTAAAATCTACATTTCACATAGGAGAGAAAACATGTTTGTCTTTCTGACAAGCTTCACTAAATAGGACATTGCTCATCTTGAACCAGATTCCTGCTAATGACATAATTTTGTCCTTTATGACTGAATACAATCCCATTATGTATATACACTGTGTTCTTTGTCCATTTACCTGGTGCTAGATGCTTCAGCTAGATGCGCACTGTGCCTCCTGTGACCAGAAAGGACATCAACAGGCTATGCACTGTCTCTGCAGTACAATGACTTTGCTTCCTTCCAGTTTTTCTTCAGGAGTAGTGGGATGGGCCCCGTGGCAGCTCTACCCCTGTTCTTGCTATCTTGAGGAACAGTAGCTGTCAAATGCTGAACTTTCAGTTTTCTAATTCAAATAATGCATGTTGTGAAGAAATCAACATCATCTCCCAAGTGACAGGGTCTCGAGGGCTGGCTTCATGTTCCTCACTCACTGCTGCGTTACTGAAGTACATATGCTCATGCCTTATGAAGGTTTGTTTGTTTTTGGTTTGTTTTGTTAAGTGGAAATGACCTGATACCAACCTGGAGTAACATCATTTTCATTAAATTGGAAGATAAACAAATAAAACTTTAAAGACATTATTTTATTGAAGCATTTCTTGCCAAAAGCCTGCAGGGGGCAGAGCAATGACTCAGCAGTTACAACACATACTACTCTTGCCCAGGAGCTGAGTTCAGTTCCCAGTGCCCACGATGGGCAGCTCACAAACACCAGTGACTTCAGCTCCAGGAACTGCTTCTGGCCTCCATGGGCACCTATATGCACACACCACACCCACACACCGGCACACACGAACACCTAATTTTTAAAATAAAATAAGATTTTTTTTTTATAAGAATGGTCTATGGTCCCAAACTCGTAGCTCTGGAGATCTGCTATTAATGAACAACCCTCACCTTCACCTTCGCATCCACCTAGAAAGCTCTGATCCAGCTGGCAGCTGACTCAGGGCCACTCAAAGCTCTCTCGTGTACTTCCAGAGCTGTTATCTGCTCTTTGTCAAGCCCTACTTGCCTGATGGCATCTGTAAGTCAGAGGCTTGGAGAAAAAAATAGTCAAAACAAAACTTGGAAATGTGCCTTCTCTGTGATGTTAACGGTTATGACTAGTGTTACGGGTACACAATGTACTGACTCACCAACCTCACTTGATCGGTGAGAGAACTGTAGTGACAGGAGGGGAGGAGACTGAGGTGAATGCTACAGCTGGAGGCAGGCTGGATGGGGACACACTGCAGGACACTAACGGTCTTCCTTCCAATGCTACACTCTGCTCACAGAATGGAGAACTACGGTCAGAGATGTATAGATCACTCCCAGGATGTAGACGCTTGTGTGAGGTCAAGTGTCACTGGTGTTACACTTGCCATTCTATAGACCATCAGGAGAGTGTATGTGTGTGTATGCCTTTCACTATTATATTATTTTGTTGTTGTTGTTATGATAAAACACCATGACCAAGACAACTTATATAAGAGTCCAACAGGGTATAAGATTCCAGAGAGATAAGAGTCCATTGGAGAGCCAGATGTGGTGGTGCACGCCTATAATCCCAGTACTCAGGGAGGCAGAGACAGGCAGATCTCTGTGAGTTCAAGGCCAGCCTGGTCTACAAAGTGAGTCTGGGATAGCCAAGGCTACACAGAGAAACCCTGCCTCGAAAAGCCAGAGTCTATGGTGGTAGGAAAAGCATGGCCCCAGAAGGAGGAAGTTAAGATGTCACATGTGAACCACAGGCATGAAACAGAGAAAACAAATTGGAAGCCCAGGAAGGCTATATGATCTCAACGCCTATGCCCAGTGACATCCTTCCTCCAGGAGGGCCACCCATCCTAAACCTCCCCAATATTGCTACCAGCTGGGGATGCAGTGTTAAAATCACCAGTCTTTAATAATGTTTGAAAAAAGACACAAGAATGACTCATTTTTTAAAATGTATTTTTATTTTTAACTGCGTGCATGTGGCGGCGGGAGGGTGTATGTGCAGGAGTGTAAGGGTCCACAGAGACCAGAGACTTCAGGCCCTCTGCAGCCAGAGTTACAGGAAGTTCTGAGCTCCAATCATGAGGGCTAGGGACTGAGTACAAATCTTCTGCAGGAGCAGTAAGCACTCCTAGCCAGTGCGCCGTCTGCTCTGTTTTCCCTTTCACTCAAACATGTTTGACCAACTCTGCTACGCATGACACTCTGTCATCCTTTTGATAATTTCTAGTCTGGCAAAGTAAAGACACTCTAGTTGTTAAGCAGATGTTTTCTTAACATTCATAAAAATGTCTATTATTTCCTAGAAATGATAAGAAATTCTCCAAAATGTAAAGGACCGTCACAAGGCTGAGGGGACAAGATGAGAGGGAGGCATTTGTGGAAGGATGCGCTGTGACCAGCGCAGAGTAGGTTTAAGTACAGAAATAGCACATTGGAACTCACTAGTCTGTATAATTGGCGTGTGACGATGATGATTACTATACAAAAGAATAAACTCTTCTATTCAGCAACCTCCTGAAAATAGCTAAAATGCACGGAAAGACATCTCTGCTTCCCCTGTCCTGCTACACAGAAATCAAATTGAGGAGACTCTTCACATGTCATTGTCACTTGTAGAAATTCATCCTAACTGCCAAATGCTAAAATTTTATTAATAAAAAAAAATACTTCAATTAAAAAAACCAAATATTTGTCAAATGGCCCCTTATTATGCAAAGCCTTAGAGCTTCATACTAAAAACATTTTCCCCACAAAACAAGTATATAGAGCCTCCTATAGGGGAAGAATGCAAAAGGTGCCAAACAGAATTCAACAAGGAAATGACTGAGACTGTAAAATGTCTCCGTCCCTTTCTCTATCAGACGTGGGCAAAGCAATGGGAATGCCTGTTCCCGGGCCCCAGCAGGCAGCGTACGTGTACCATGCCTGCTATAGAAAGTGTTTAATAATAGAGGAGCTTGCACTTCGTGTAATTCATAATTAGAGGACGATGAAGACGGCATTCTTTAAAATCAAGCCTTTGTTATCGGCACCAGTTTTAGACAGAAGCTGAGAATCATTTGTGAGCTCTGGCAGACCCAGGCTGTTCAAAGCAATTGCTGTTCAGCATGAAAGCTGCAATGGGGGTCACAAAGCAGGTCAGGAGGAAAGATAGTGTATCGATTTCACACCAGGAATAGAGGCAGAGCGAGGGCCCACTGTTGCTGCACGTGATGTATTTCACTTCAGTTTAAGGCACATTTCATTCCCGTCCAAAGGGGGGTGGGGAGCAAAGGGCAGTGGATCTCACACTGAATCATGATGAATTCTGGACTTGTGGATTCCAGTAAATATCTTCTTCCTGGCATTAAGTATTTCTGTAGCAGAGTGAATATAAAGGAAATTAAGTCTCAGCCATAGAGAGAATATACCTTTAAAAACGGTAAGCACGTTGTAGGAAGTTCATTTCCTTCCCTTACTAAGGTGCAATAAAAGCAGACAGGAGTGTGAAAGCATAAGGGGTATTTGAGTGACCAGCTCTCATAATTACCTCCCAATCAGCACCATTTGTATAACCAGAATATAGATCTCTCAATGAGGCATTTCCACTACTCGAAATTAATCTATCAAAAGAAAATCCTTGGGTTTGGTTTCATATAAATCTTCGATGTCACTGATGAGACACTGATGGCATCCAAATGTGCCATTTGGGTCCCCACATCCTGAATGGTTTTCTCCCTATCCTTAGCTCTAGGACACTATTCATTCTCAGTAAGGTCACAAGCTGTCCAAGGCCACCAGGAGCTGACATGTCTTTCCAATAAGTGCAGTTAGTTCACACCAGTGACCTCGTACTGGGGCTTGAGTGTAACCAGATGCATGTTTCATTCAAACTTCACACTTCGGGGGGGGGTGATATGGTTGAGAAAGCAACCCAGCAGATGAGACGGTTGTAACTCTGGACAATGAGAAAGGGGGGCAGCCTTCCTCTCTGCCTGCCCACTAGAAAGAAACTGATTTCCTAGTGTACATACTTAACTTACGGGAAAGTCAACCCAAATGTTGCCATGGAAGTAAGTTACTTTCCAATGCCAACATCATTGTTCTTTTAAAATGTATACATGATGATTTCTGAAGTGTTGTGTTTCCCTGCTTAGAAAGAAAGATTTTTCTTGTTTCTGGAAATCAAGATTCTATTAAACAAAGCACTGGGAACCCTTTGAAATCATGCATAGCATTTCTCCAGCAAAACAGATCCAGAGCATCCACGCAGGCCTCTCACTGCATCCACACAGGCTTCTCACTGCATCCACACGGGCCTCTCACTGCATCCACGCGGGCCTCTCACTGC
The DNA here is from genome assembly GCF_903995435.1 of Acomys russatus. NCBI lineage: Eukaryota > Metazoa > Chordata > Mammalia > Rodentia > Muridae > Acomys > Acomys russatus. The sequence goes on along the minus strand of NC_067137.1, from coordinate 64,697,736 downwards.
ATCCACACGGGCCTCTCACTGCATCCACGCGGGCCTCTCACTGCATCCACGCGGGCCTCTCACTGCATCCACGCGGGCCTCTCACTGCATCCACGCGGGCTTCCCACTTCTCTTTCATCCTGCTTTTCTCTTGATATCCTGTAGGACACAGAGATGCCATAGAAATGGGGATGACCGAAAAAGTACATAACCTGATAGGTTTATAAGCACCAGTCCATTCCTTCCCAAGCCTCCTTCGCTTAGGGAGGGAAGATAGGGAGACTGATACACTCTTTCTGTCCTACAATGAAATACTAACATCCATGTTCAAAGAGAGGAGAATCAGCTTCTCAGTTACCCCAAAGTGAAGCCTCAGTGACAAAACTGCTCGGGATAGGGGAGTTGGATGGAGATCCAAGGCTATGAGGCTGCTCTATCCAAATGCCTCAAGGGTTAGAGATATACAGTAGTAGATATGAAAGGAGCTGGGTGTGAGGTCACCCACCATTTCAAAAGTAAACAAGCTAAATATACAGAAACCTATAAGGAGGATGAATTCAATCATGTAGCAGGACTATCAATTTCATCCAGTTTTTTTTTTTTTTAAGGTCACATAGAGAGTAAGATGGAAATTTCCTGTTAAATCACATAAGAAATTTGCCCGACAATTCACCATTTCTTTGGATGGTTCAAAGGCATAAGTTCATCTTCCATGAATATTTTTATGACATGTTTCTTTGTTATAAATATACAGGAGGGTATTTGATACATATAGGAGGACTCAGTTCTTGGCTAGAGTTGTAGTTGATAGAATTTGGTGTTTCAGTAGTCTTGGCTCTCAGTAACAGTAACATTAGCATGCCTAAGCCTAGTTAAAATTGCTCTCATACTCATTCCAGAGATAACGGTGGTATTCTGTTTGGATAGTCTCCTCATTCTAAACAAGTGATGGTAAATGCTTGCTAGTGAGAAGCAACGGGTCTAAATGCACTCTAAGCAAAAAAAATTAGTTGTTCAGCCTCCACTCAAGAGATGATAAAACTACGTCGGAAGTACTGCTTGAAGTCCCATTTCCAGTGCACAACATGGCTGTGGTGCTTCTGTAATGTAATAATTACAGTGCCTTGAAGAACATACCTAGATCTATGCACAGTAGCCCCTGAGTGGGTCTGAAGCAGAACAGATGTGCAGCATATTCTTAGGCAATTTGTTTCACTCAGGTACCAGAAAACATGCACACTTTCATCCATCAAAGAGTCTCTTCCAGTTTATCAGAAATGATCTGATCTTTTCCTGTTTTCATCTTTTTCCCCTATTTCAACGTAGAAATAGAAAAATAACTTCTTTCGACCCTATGTGGCTATTAATCATAGTGGTAATATTGCCATACAGAAAACTATTTTGTACTTTTAAAATTCTCAAGTTACCTCTAAGAAAATCTCTACTTCAAGTTCAACTTAACTCAATAATAAAAGACATACTGCCATTCATTTTGGCAAAACTGTGAAATTCAGGCACACTTGGCTGCCTTACTTTACTCATCAAAAATATCCTTTGGAAAGGTTTTCTGTACTGTATCATGACACAAAAGCATCTTAAGTTTCTGTCTAATGTCACATATATTTTCAAATCCCTAAATGGCAAGAAAAGCATGATGATGCTAGTGGTGATGATGAGGAGGAGGGGGAGGGGTAGAGGGAGGAGGAGAAAGAGAAGGAGGAATTTATTGAGCATCAACTATAAGGTAGTCTTGGGACTATGGGGGAGCATGCCTGTTTAGAACCAGCTTTTGATTCGCTTGGGGAGATCAGATGTGCACACAGTGAAGGCAAAGCTCTAAGTCAACACAAAAACACTGGAAGGGTCTGAAAACCCCAGCGAGTGTGCCCTCTTAGACCGTTAGGCTGATATCCTTCAAAGGCAGGACATTAGTGACAACGTAGGAAGTGTCCTCTGAAAGGCACTTGGTTACCCTTCATCTAATGAATAATATATATGCTTTAAATAGATCTTTTACTAGGTTTAATTTATATGCAAAATCCACTAAATACATTCAGAAAATAAGACTAACATTTTAAATGAGGCCCTTTCATTGGTTGTCTCCCAAATATCAAAACAACTGATTGGTACAGTCATTAAGCAAAAGAGAATCATCAGCTCGGTGTGACAGGCATCAGATGTAGCTACCAAGCCAACCTATTTTTCAATGAAATTGGTGTCTTATAAACTAGCACATGACAGAACGGCTGATCTGGGTTCAGAGACAATAAATAAAATGTTCCAGGGTGGCCTGTCCCCGATCATAAGGCCTCCTTGGTCAAGTCATTGTCTTCTCCTCCCCCAGTCTTTCCATTCATGAGATGAAGTCATCAAGAAGATGCTCTCCGTGACCCCGTAATCTGAAGTCACATGAGGACAGGAACACTTCTTTACCAGATTAGGTATTTATCCAAAGAAGCTCTTTTGGAATAGGTAAGCTAGGCCATATAACACTTTTTCTTTATTAAAATATATACATATCTATATACATATATTCTGTGGCGTTTATAAAAGTAAATTAATTTATATTTTCAATTCTTCAAGTAACAACTTTATCAGTAAAATCAAATTTTAAGATAAATTAAAATACTAAAATTCCAAATGTAATATTTAAGTTAAGTTAAAGTTTTCAAATTCTAATTTTTAATATTATCTCCTTGTGTGCATGAGCAAATTTGTAAATATTATTAAATATTGTTATACAGAATTATAAAGTTCAAAGGGCAATGGCCAGCCAAGAATTGTGCCTATGACAGAAACAGCAATGTTGTTCTAATCTACTGTGGTTTATTAACATATTTGAGGAATGGCAATATGCCCATTATCAGCACCGAAGAGCACATAAAGGCAAAGTTTGACACTTGGCCAATGTAAGAATGCAATTGAGAGGTAAGTGGTACAGCTGTGGGTTGTAAATATGGAAGATGCCATTTTTATAACTTGAATGAAAGCTCTGAATAGGAGAGAGTGGTCATCAGGTAAACAAATGAACCATCAGGCGGAGTATAGCTATGACACTGTGCATTTGATTTACTAACTCTCAGATAGGCAAATTAATTGGCTCACGGTATTAATGAGGGCATGCACAATATGTGGGCCATGTACATATGCAAGTAGATCTATGTATGTACTTGGGTAAAATTAACATATTAATTTTTCAGATTTAAACAGAAACCTATTTCGAAGCCAACATTTGATGTATCTGAAGAGACTGAATGAGGTCACTTTCTAGAGCGGCCGTTTGACTTGATGATCGGCCTTGGATAGCCACTGAAGACTAGAAATAAGCTTAAGCTGCTTTTAGGTGATGGATATACCAAAATTTAACTGCTAATCTGAACAAAATTTGGAACCTGGTACCTGTAAAAATTCTGACTCAGGTGCCTGGAAATGTACCATTACCTCACATGACTATATAAATCAGGATGCCTGCACGAATATCATAATCTCTCATGATGACTTAGGACTTCGAGGAGTAGTATCTTTTGAGTGTTATTGTGGCTCCTCAGGATCCCAACAAGCAGACCGTACAGTAAAGATTTTAGAGCGAAGCATTTATTAAGAATGAAGGAAATGTTGGGAAGTGACGTCGACAAGTGTGTACAATCAGTGCAACAACTGTGGGCCACTGGAGCAAAGTCCCAGTAAGAAAGTTAAGATGCCAGAGTCAACTGAATGTAAGGAGAATCCCAGTCAGGAGGGAAGCAGTTCTGTCACTTATAAACGGTCAAAATCGAACACAGTCCATATCAACTGTATTAATTCCCTTGTTGGGGCCTCAGCATCCAGAGAAAACCCAGAGCTAGCAGCCAGCAGCTGGAAGTCAAGCTGCTGCAGCCAGAATCCCATGCTCTGTGGGCTCCAACATGCTCAGAAGCCCCGCCCAGCCCCCAGCTGTGCCTCTTTGCAGAGGAGGCAGTCCTGTACTTTTGCCTTGAGTGTTATAAGCACCTGCTTACTGGTCTTCTCCTTAGGTACTCCACTTCAATCTCCCCTGTATAGCTGTGCCAAATTAATCCTCCTAAGCCATGGATCCAGTCTGTCGCTGCCTCACTCAGAACCTCCTAATGGTTCCCTTTTATCAGAAGCATTAAATCAAAATGCTGCAATCTGGCTCTCTTTAGACGCAACATGTACTTTTCTCTGGCATTTATCTTGTTGCCTGGATGTTATTAAGTGTCACTATTCACCTGGACATATTTTTGTCCTTGATCACATCTTAACCTGGGGGAACATAGATGCTATCCTAGCCTACCTTAAAGGATACCTCCATATATCTAAGGAAATGAGTCCTTCTCCTGTGGGCTTTCCTTCCATTTGTTCCTTCAGCACCGCCACCATCTGACTTTCTTCTCCACTATGCACTCACTGGGGTCTGTATTGCATCTGTACACAGGATGTATTTTCCCTGTCCTCCTACATCCTCAGATCTGAAGCGTACTTTGTATTTTAATCTCTCTGTGTCACTTAAAACATCTAGAGTGACTGGGACACATAGTACACATTCAAAAGCACATGGTGTCTCAAAGTATGATTGTAGACAGTGCCACTGTGTCAGAAAACAAGAACTGGACTTGGAATCTGGCATCTCAGCTGCAGTCACAGCTAGGCATGTGATGTTGGTATTTCCTAAACTATTCAGTGTCTCGGTTGGCTGATACATAAAACTACCCTTTGCTGCACATTTTATACAACTAACCTGAGAATCAAATAAATTACCATCCATGGCATTTCTTTGTAATTTTTACTGACAGCACATCTCATATTCATTTTACCACAGTGAGGTACTGTCCTTCAGATGATAATAAAGAAGAAACTAATTCAGTGTTAAAATGCTATAAGTAATTTCACCAGTATCTGCCCCAAACATGTTTTCTTTTGTTGAGCTCTCCTTAAACCCAATGCCCATTGACTGAATAGGAAAGAGATATCACCAAATATCCATAATTAGTTAGAACTTAGTTAACCAATCTTGTGTGGAAACTTAATAAAGCACATTGTCCTCATTACAGTGAGTTTTCACCAACAGTGTGAAACACATACACACACAATGTACCCATGCACATGGGCAACATGATCAAATAGAATGGACATGTATGTACATACTCAATAAACAAAAAAGGTTTAATAAAACAAAGAAAGAATGTTCAAGGTTCTGTTTCTGTTTCTGTATACATTACACATATGCATTATTTTTAAAGTCTGTTCTTCTTGTAAGTATAGAGTTAAATGCATGCATCCCCCACACCTTCCTATCTCCCAAGTGGCATACCCTGACTTTACAGTACGCTCAAACACCGCCATTGACACACCTTTAAATATTACTAGAGGCCGCCTCTCTGCAGTGCACTAAGCAGCTGCTTGCTTGTGAGTATCTTGTTGTCCAGAGTGACAGCTGTATTTTCGCCTGTTTTGACATTGAGTCTGATCTGGGTGAATAGCTCATATCCATTAAAGTGCTATTACAACACTGAATGACTGCCAGAATACTTCCTGATCAATTTTAAAAGCCAGCTAGCTGTCATCATCTAATCGCAACAGCAAAAAACAAATCTTTGGGGAATAAAATGAGATTTTTAAACATTTTTAAAGCAGTGTATTAAATACAATCCCTAAAAAGTATTTGAAGAATTATAAGCCACAGAAACAGGAAAGGTAGAAATAATATTTCCTGCCCTCTGAAACCCCTTACACTTGCATATTGGCAGGCAATCTGAAACACTCCTTAAATCCACCATCTCGGCAATCACGGGCTTTGAACTCCTGCCATTACGTAACTTAATAAGCAGCACTGAAAACAATCACCACCGAGTGCGAGTGTGCCCGCCATTAAATTTACTTCTATAAAATTTAAGGCTGAATTCAATCATCTTTCTGTCTTTATGCTTCATTGGGTGAAATCCAACTGTTCAGGTCTACTTTTGACTTTTCTCGACAGGCAGACAATATGCACATTTTTTTTAAAAAAAGCTACAGCGCCAGCATTTTAGATTCCTGTCTGCTGAGCAACACCCAATGGAAGGCAGAGCTGACGCAGTCAGGTAAGACTGTGCAAATGAACAGTTTAGTGGGGGGAAGTCAGGTTCAAAGGCGCAGCGCTGCCCTATTGTTATTATTTATTACTTTACGTTTCATTTGTGTTTTGTAAGGTGAAAAATCTCCATATACAGAAGCAGCAGAGCTCTACTGGAAATTTGTGATCTTCCAACCTCAGCTTCCTGAGAGCCATGACGAAGACACACAGCACCATATCCAGCTCTGTTTCACCACTAAATATGAAGGCATCAACAAGTACATCATGTGTAATCTGGCAATCAGGAATGCAGGGCAATATCCTGAAGAAGGTGGTTTGTTGGTACAACCACCAGGGATGGTTTTCTTCATGGGTACTATTATGTTCTGTTTTAGGTTGATTATACAACATTTTCCCACCAGTATTATATACCATCACACCTAATTTAAAATGGGTTGTCTCAATCAAAAAAGGAAAAAGACTTAATTTTATGAAGTCAAGATGGTCACTTAGCCTCCTTTCCTTCTAGAGCCATTTAGCAAAATGCCAGAATGTGTGAACAAAAGACTAGAGATGCTAACTTGCTAACTGACGCTTTATAGAATATGAAAAATAGTGAATAATATATCACATTTTAATACTCTTCAGAATATGTGCTTCCTTAATAAAAGAAACCCATTAATGGGAATACGGGGTGAATAAAAACATCATTTTTCATTTTTGGAGCTTTGAGAGTTTCCCTAGAAGACTGAACCTGTACTCCCTTCTTCTCTGCATTACTAGATGTCCCTCCACTTCTGACACAACCTCCCTTCAGATTCGTGCTTCGAAAAGCATTCATTTTCTTTCTATTCCACCTTTAAATACTAAAAATCCCTATTCCACTAAGAAACTGGCTCATCTTACTTCTCCACTGGAAGGTTTATCCTCCTTATTGCCACCAGAGAAAAGTCCCAGTCACCCACGGGCATGACAGCCTCCTCATGCTCACAGCACAGTGGTCTCCCCAGGCCTGCAGAACCAGAACCCCAGCCCTGGTTTGGCACAATGGCTCCCTTCACCCCCCCCCACCCATGTCCTCCAGAAACTCTGCCTATATTCCTATTGTGTTCCCGTCACTTCTACCACTAATCAGAACCTTTGTCTGTCTTCAAACTACTTCTCACCACCCCCTCTGAGAGGCCATTTTTGTGGCACTCAGGTAAATGCACTGTTTCTTAGTCTGTGTCTTCGTTGAACATACACAGCCACACCATGCCAGAATGCATACAGTGCTCACTTATTACTCCACCTGCCAATCTCCACTGCCATAGTTACAGCATTCTGATGGTAGGAAAATTAATCCCAGTGAGTTCAAATAAACCCAAGTGGCGAGCATTATCTCAGGGTCGTGATTCATGGTGGCTCTTACTCTAGGTTCATCTTGGTGTCTATCTTGGGGTGACCTTCACTTACTTATCCCTTGTAAAGAAGAATTATCAAAATCCATCACAGTTATTAATAGGGAATACTGAGGCTCAGCCACAAAACAGCATAAAAAGGACGTAGCAAAAATACCAATGAATTTGTGGCTGGCTGAGCTGTAGAAAGGATGTCAATGTTTATCTATAGGTTATTCTTAAACGTAAAGCTTATGTTTATCAGCTATAGAGGTATTTTGATTTTGGAGGCAGGCACCAAGTGTTCAAAATCACAGGAACAAATTTTCACTGCAGAGGCTGCGGAAAGGATGTGAGCCATGAGCTCTATTCGCCACTGTGAACTTCTGAATTTCTGAACAGAAAACAAAAAATGAAAGAAAACAACAACAACAACAACAACAAGAAAACCCCAGAGGGACCACTACAGGCCTCTATATTGTGTGAAAGCTGGCCTATATGTATGAGATAGAAAACTTATTGGCATTTGTGTGGGTTTCTTTCTCTATAATTCAGTCATTGTGTTATGTGGTACAGCATAAGTCGAGGGAAAGGGTGTCCCTGAGTTCAACTATTGGTTCCCATCCACGCTTTCCTTCTATCAGTCCTACACTCTTAGCACAAGGTTGGTCCAGCCATCTAACATACTGTTACAAATATTACTAGTGCATCTTGGAGATCCACTGCTCCTTGTGAATTCATATATTAAAGGATAGCACAGGGGAGGAAGGAATTTGTAACAGAGCCATTTATAGCCAAGCACTAAATCATAGAATACAGAAAACAAATGTGGATGTCTGGGAAGGGGGGGCGGGGGCAAATATATTACCTCTCCTCAATGAGCATTCCTAACGTAAACTGGGATCTCCTGGCTGACAAAATTAACTGAAAGCTGGGCCACAAGTCTATCAAAGATAGGGGAGGAAAGGACTGCCAAGGAGAAGAGACAGGGAATGCAGGGGAGGAGCAGGGGAGGGGGAGAGGGAAGGGAAGGGGCAGGGAGGCAGGATGGCAGTAAAGAGTTTAGCAGGTGTTAAGTAAAGAGCATCATTCAAGGGAAATTCTTTTGTAAGATTTTTGTACTGCTTTTTATGGCAATCGGGCTGAGGGGAGGGGGGATGGGAGGGAGGAGGGCGGGAGGAAAGCGTCAGCATGAGGCTGGAAAGGCAGGATTGGAACCCGAATAGACTGCAGCTTTCCAATGAATCCTAGTTCTCCTGACTCAGTGCCCAAACACGTCTTTCTCTGAACTGCCTTGCTATTTTGCCAAAAAAGAGAAACTTATTTTCCATCTATGTAAACTCCTAGAGAGGGAACAGGAAGACTACTCAATTCAGCCCAAGACAAATACAGCCCTTGTTCATATCTCAGAGTGACTGGCAATGGCCCAACCTCTGCCAGTGTTGGTGGTCCAGGCTTGTGGCTGTGATCTGACCCAGGAATTAGATGGGTTTTTTTGCGAACCTTCTTCCTTCGCCCGGTCAACTGGAGAGAATGATCCACTTACTGAGCAGGAAGGAAGGGCAGGAAGCACATCACAGTTAACACCCGCCTGTTCCCTAAGCTGGCAAGGCTTAGAGAGTCCCTGGAATTTAGCTGCACAGGCTTAAGGGTTGCTAAATTCTGTAATGAGAGGAGCAGCTTCCAGGACAGAAAAGGAGGAAAAGCAGAAGGAGTCTCCAGTTCTGCATTCAAGCAGCCAGATCTAGATGTATTTACATACCATAACATCAAGTAGCCAAAAGAAAAGAAAAGAAAAAGAAAAGAAAAAAAGAAAGAAAGAAGAAAAAGAAAGAAAGAAAAAATCAAAAGGGAATGAAAGTGAAGAGCCAAGTGTTTAATCAGTCAGGTTAGTCAGTGCACCACAGCGAAAAGGAAAATTGTAGAAAGAGCAAGGAAACCAGAAGGAAGCAGGAGCCAAAAGGACAATAAAATCCAGGAAGGGGTGAGCAGAATAAGCAGAGGAAAGTCATAGCTCTTGCCTCCTTCCAGAAGGAAAGGGATGGACAGAGGGAAACAGCAGCAATGGGTTCTGCTGACAAAGGTGTCTGGTGCTAACTGCGATAAAGGCTGAAGTTATGATGGAAGCTGCAAGTTGCTACCCTCAGAGAGCATAGGGCAGGGAAGAGTCCACCATTACAGAGAACAAGGTGAGAGGCTCTTGGAACCTAAGATGAAATATCTGTGATGCCCCCCCAGAAAACAGCATCAAAACAGAGACCCAAAGAAAACAAAACAAAACGAAATGTATGAACTTCACTTTGATGGACGGGCGTAACCCACTCCACCTGATGTTAACATGGGGTCTAGGATCATCTTCCTTAGGGGAAGGCAAGAAAAGAGTCCCAGCTGACCAGGGCACAGAAATAAGGGAAGGACAGAGGGTTAAGACATTTCGAGAAATTCTAATTTCTTGTCTTCTAGTATCTTGTCAGCTGCCTGTAGCACCAACTTGAGAGCCCTCGGTGAATCTAAAAGGGCTCACTATGGCCTGTGAAAATGGTTCAGCTCTGTGGGTCAAGGCAGTTGCCACCAAAGCTAAGGACCTGAGCTTGATGCCCCCACCCCACATGTGAGAAGGAGAGAAGTGATGTGCGTGTGCGTGTGTGTACAAGCACACGGACACACATATATCACACAATGCTTTAAATTTATATTTACAATTGTATTACTGAAAAGGTCTCAGCATGATTTTAGCCTGGGAGACCTACTTTCACCTGGTTCCCTTTTAGGGATAAAACAAAATTAACTGCTGCACTGTATCTACGGCTGCAAGGTCAGGTATTAAGACTTAAAATTACTGAGGACCTACTATGTGTCTCATGGATCATACTACATGCACTGCCACAGATTCTACTTTTACAAGAATCCCAGGCCACGATGATCACACTCCCGTTCTGCAGAGGGAAACATAAACCTCAGGATGAGGACTTTCCCCAAGGTTTTGCAACCAGTCAGCAGCAACTGCTACAGTTCTAAACACTCACACTGCTCTGATCCCAGAATCCCTTTCAAAGCTATTTAAAAGCCATCTGTCCCCCCACTTTCTCCCCTTCACCCTTGCACTTTAAGGTCTGTAAAAGCCAAGACAGTAATTTTATTAGTGGGGATGAAGATGACCTCCAAGAGTACCCCAAAAGATAATTCAAATTGCACCCACTAAGAATACAATCATTCCAACTGCATAGGGAGACTTGTAAAGGTAAAGCTATTTTTTTTATTTACAATTTATATTCTACAATCTTATTAAACAGCATTGTGCTCTACAATGTTGGCAGAACTTTCTCCATGCTTAGTATCATGGTTATAAAAGAAGTACATTCATAACAAAGAGTATGAAAAAACTGAAGATAAAAGGAATCAAAATAAATGTTATCCATAATCCAAATAGTCACAGCCAGTGCACATAGTTCTGTTTGGTGAATTCCATATTCTCAACTAATACCAAACTCTGAATAATCCAGTGTCTAGCTAGATTTTTTTTTCATTTAAAATTGTATGTGAAACATGTACATACAACTATCATAGTAATAAAAACTAAGATTTAGAGGCTGGGGCTACAGCTTGGTGGTATAGCCTAGCATGTATGAAGCCCTGCGTTCAATCCCCAGAACTATAAATAAAAGCACAGTTTTCAATAAATAAATGGTATTCTTATCCTACAGGCCTATTGGATAAAGTAGTCCCTAGTCACATGTTACTTTTCAACACAAGAACGCAACCAAGTTAATCTCCTAACAAAACCAAGTTAAAGTATCTGCTTCTCCTCTGATTATTTGACACTGTGAACATGAGGGCAAAACTCATGTGCTCCTTTTTTTCACTTTGGTACCCCCAATTTAGTGATGGAACAAACTAAATGTTCAATAAATATTCCCTAGCCTGCTCGGCATAAAGCCATGCAACATTCATCAGACAACAGGCCAGTGTCATGATGTTTATGTAAGTACATAAACACACAAGAGAACAAAACCTAAGCTGTTGGTTTTACTATAATAACGTAAATGAAAACAGAGTGATATTCAAGGTCAAAAGCTCCATTCATCAGTACTGTATAATCAAGATCAGGGAGAAAAGGGATGTTTCTCTAAAATGCTAAATATACTAAAAAATATAAGTGCCGACGTGTAAAGGGCACAGTCCCTGTTCTGTTCCAGTGTGCCTCACCATTCCAAAACTCAGGTTATCACACCACTACAGAACCAATCCACCTTCAGGATGCGTTTTTAGAATGTATTATGAGTGACAATAATTGTTAACAGCTTTCAAATCTATTTCCAGCAGCAGAAAGAATCAATATATGTATGAAAGGAGGTGATTCTGACTCACAGTCAAATTAGGAAATAAGATATGGAGAAGAAATATGGAGATTAGGTCGCGCCTTCCAGTGAAAAGGAATATTCATTCCAAAAGTGATGCCATGGGTCAGCTTTGAATCCAAGTATAAGGTTAACATTTTGTCTCACTAGAAAAAAATGAATTTGACCTTGTAATATTTATATCACACAAAAACTACCAGAGACAGATTTCTTTCTGAAAGCCTTCGGATTGCTTCTTGTCAAACCGTCTGTGTCAGAGATGTGAAATGTGATCTTAAGTGGTGGCCATAGTTGATGGTGACAATCCAAAAGACAGCGCTAAGAAAGATTTTAGTATGCCCTTGAGAGGGACGAGAGGGAGGGAGGGAGGGAGGGAGGGAGGGAGAGAGGGAGGGATGAACAGATGGAGGGAGGGCTGCCACAATTATGTCTGCCTAGAAGAGCATGGAAGTCATTGAGGGCTGCCTTTGAGAAGACTGTCTTCTTCTACAATAGTGTTAATAGTCTCAGATGGACATGTAAAGCAGTGGATGCTGTCAACAAATGCACATGTGACAATTTTTGGCTAACTATGGTAACTCACTGCAAAGCACATGGAACAAAACAATTCTGAATGTGACAGTGGCAAACAAAATATAGAAGTCTATTTTGGTGAATACTAGTAAAAAAAAAAAAAAAAAAAAAAAAAAGGTATTCTTTAATCCCTGTAAATTTTGGCACCTTACAAGGGGGAAAAAAGCATGGTTAAGTTCACAGACATGCACCAGTTAAGAATTAAAAAGTTTTCATATATAAAGCTAATAGTTTTTAAATCGGCAAGTACAAGCAGTTCTAGTAGCCTATAGAGAACTTCCTTGTATGACAGTGTTTCAAAGATGTGTGTATACTTTGTTCTCATCTTCCAGAACATATGCTCCAATTCATTCTTTGAGTTACTTTGTGTTAGATCCTGAGTTACCATCATTATTTTCCCTTTGCTATTACAAAGTTTATGCTATATGGGTTGTTAACCAAGAGAAATATGTGTGTTAAAGGCCAAACTCATGGTTCCTATCATACCATGTGTTAGGTGAGAAGGAGGCTGCATAAGATGTCTGACGAATGAGGAAGAAAGTCTATGTGTTTGGGGTTCGTCAGAGGTGGGCTAGCGTCCCCAGCTTCTATGACTCTGGCATGTGATATTACCTAACACATGGTAGTCTCTACACTCAATTTCCTTCTCAATGCGCTGGAGATGATGATGTCTACCTTCAGTGCACTAGTGATGATGGTGTCTACCTTCAGTGCACTATGAATGACCCTGTCTACCTTCAGTGCTCTATGAATGACCCTGTCTACTTGCAGTGCACTATGAATGATTGTGTCTACCTGCAGTGCACTATGAAGGGCCATGTCTACCTGCAGTGCACTATGAATGACTGTGTCTACCTGCAGTGCACTATGAAGGGCCATGTCTACCTGCAGTGCACTATGAATGACTGTGTCTACCTGCAGTGCACTATGAATGACCCTGTCTACCTTCAGTGCACTATGAAGGACCGTGTCTACCTGCAGTGCACCATGAAGGACCATGTCTACTTGCAATGCACTATGAATGACTGCGTCTACCTGCAGTGCACTATGAAGGACTGTGTCTACCTGCAGTGCACTACAAAGGACTGTGTCTACCTGCAGTGCACTACAAAGGACTGTGTCTACCTGCAGTGCACTATGAAGGGCTGTGTCTACCTGCAGTGCACTATGAAGGACTGTGTCTACCTGCAGTGCACTATGAAAGACCGTGTCTACCTGCAGTGCACTATGAAGGACTGTGTCTACCTGCAGTGCACTATGAATGACTGTGTCTACCTGCAGTGCACTGTGAAGGACGATGTCTACCTGCAGTGCACTATGAAGGACCATGTCTACTTGCAGTGCACTGTGAAGGACTGTGTCTACCTGCAATGCACTACGAAGAACTGTGTCTACCTGCAGTGCACTACGAAGGACTGTGTCTATCTGCAGTGCACTATGAAGGACCATGTCTACCTGCAGTGCACTGTGAAGGACTGTGTCTACCCGCAGTGCACTATGAAGGACCGTGTCTACTTGCAGTGCACTACGAAGGACTATGTCTACCTGCAGTGCACTATGAAGGACTGTGTCTACTTGCAGTGCACTATGAATGACTGTGTCTACCTGCAGTGCACTACGAAGGACTGTGTCTACCTGCAGTGCACTATGAAGGACTGTGTCTACTTTCACACCCCAAGAACTACCAGCCTCTATATGAATGAAATGTGTTCTTAACAATTATTGCTGAATTGCCACCCCACTATAATCTTTATATTATACCATACAACATGGGATACAGTCAGCTACACAAACTAATGTATATCACATGTTTTTCATAATAATATTATGTGTGAAGATCATAGTGCTGAATGAGGTTGAAAAAGAAGAGATGCTATTAAAACACCAAAAATTAAGAATGATTTCAGTGAGGAAATATTCAGTCTTTGCTTTGAAACAAGAACTTAGGAGAACACAGCAAGGTTCTTATGTTCACACAAGGTTCTTATGTTCACATGTTCACAGCCCTGGTTTCAAAACTGACTCTCAAGTGTGTAAGCGGGCTGGTTTTGACCTTTAGGCCATGATTTGTGACTCCTGACATATAAGAAACATATATTTGGATAAATCAAGGAAATTTCTCAGGTAGATACAAATAATCACCATTTATTGAGCATCTACTGTTCGCCAACTCCTATGTGCCTTGATTTCTTCTTTTCTAAAATGAAAACAGCCATTTTTTAACTTGAGGAAATAACTCAGCCATTGGCTGTGATATTCAGGCAACTGCTGCTGTGCCAATCTCCACGCCACTGCATGGCCCTGCTTACCCCACAGCAACTGCAAGCCATAGAGCAACTGCTTGGAGATAGAGGGTCGACTAGAGTCAACTAGAAAAATCTTTACCTTGATACTGCTAAGAGCTTTAGACAAGCCTGGTAGTTCAAAGGGACTGGTCTGGTGAAAGAAAAACAGTCCTTCAGATCTTTGTCTCAGGCAATAAGGAAATGAAAGATATTTGCAAGATAGTAGAAATAGAGTAAGGAAAAAAAAAAAGCTACGACATGCCTCACAAAATGTCAGCCCAGTTCACCACCATTTACTGAACACTTAAAACAGATAAAGCAGTGCATTGCTTTACATAATTATGTCATTCACTTATCCCAGCATTACTCTGAGTATTTGCTGATAACAGATGAGCAGCGAAAGCACAAGTTTGGATCCTATGCTCAGTACAGCTAGCTGATGGCCAGACTTGAAGCCGGATTTGTCTGATCTCAAAAGCAGTCGTCTTGGTCTCTAAACTGTTGTCCCATAGCAGCACTTAAGATGATAAACATGCGGCCTGACTCTAGGAATTCATCGATATTGATCCCTCTGTTCTTCAGAATGCATCTCCTTGGTATCTGAAGTGCAAGCCATATCCATTTTCTGAACACGGGATGCAAATTTCAATCACCAATCATCAATATTTTGAAAGGCATAACAATACAGATAAACCTTCTTAAAAATCTATCAAGAACTATAAATAGCACCTGCATCATTTTGCATGAAAATGATCCTATTTGTGGGCATTATTTCAGCTCCTTCCACTGGGTCCAGGTCTACCAGTAGACAGAAGACAAGCTCGTACAAAGGCAAAGTAAAATGAGTTTCTAAGCAGTGGAATCAAAAAGTTCATTTCTTCAAATCGGATGCTTTAAATGGATAGTTTTGAAGACACTGTTCATATCTATTCAAATAGACCCCAGCCTGACCTAATGTTAATCTGTCACTCCTAACTGATCCTTTACAAAGCCTTAGACCACTGCTTACAAAAGGAATGTAGTTTATTACAGTTGTTGCACTCCAAATGAATATTGATTTCAATCTCAGGATGCTATGAAAGGACTTGCATCAATTACACAGTACATCAGAGTCATAATGCGAGTTACCTAGTTCCAATGATGCACACAGCAAATCAATCATTCACTTTCACACACCTTCGAAGAGGCACCAGCCACCATGAGCTTCCTTTATCTAAGCCTTGAAATGAGCCACGCAGTGCAAAGCACTGATAGAAAAGGAAACCATCCCGGGTTTTATAAACCACGGGCTACTGTCAGAAAGCCATTATAATTACTCCCTTTCAAGTGGGCCGTGTGTTAATACAAATACAAATGAGGGGGTGAAAAAAATGAAGCACTAATGACAGCATTATGAGGGGAGGTTTCTCCTTTACATTATTTATTTATTCAATGGAAAATTATTTGGCAATTATGATAAAGCAACTAGAGGACAATGACTTTCCTTTGAATCACTAATTAAAATGCTGATTGCCTGTGGAGTGAGATGTGTGGTTATGGTCAAACAAGAGCCTTCATTGTACTAAACAGCTTGGGCTGGCCTGACACCTGGGTGGCAAGGAGACGGTATAAATCAAGCTGACTTCACTACTAAATTCAAACTCATTTCTATTCAGTGAAATTTGAGGATAATATTATGGATTTGAGCAAGATAATTCTGAGGCCAGTAATCTTAAGGAAAGAAAGAAAGAAAGAAAGAAAGAAAGAAAGAAAGAAAGAAAGAAAGAAAGAAAGAAAGAAAGAAAGAAAGGAAGAAAGAAGGGAAGGAAGGAAGGGAGGGAGAGAATGAGTGTCTGTCTGTCCAGGTTCTACGTGTGTATTCGATACACTTCCTGTAGGTTCCTGGGAAAGTGAGTTTTTTAAGTAAGCTTGTACTTCCTGTGTCCCTTACCCTTCTCTTCCAGGCAACTATCAAAAAAATGTCACCTTCTTAGCAGTAATGCACTTTAAACAGATGATTCGCTCCAATAATGGAAGAAACTCCTCAGTACTAATTGTGATGAGGAAATTGCCTATCATATAATGGATCCAGTGCTCTGAATTTTACTAAAGTGATAACTTTCATAACAACACTAAAATAGTCATTTTCTAAAATGAAAATATATTTTATTGCCACTTGTTTATGTTTTTTTTAAATCTGCTGAATTCATAAAGTAAAAGCGAGGTGAGCACCATTAACCTATAGCATCATTTAAAAATGCATTCTTTGGCACGACCTATTCTTTCCCTGAATCATAAGTTTAGATGTAGAAGAGCTTGCTCCCTATTTCGACATTCTCTCCACAGCATCTCTCAAGAAGTTGAGCCTTTGTACAACCTAAAGAAGATGCTGACCACCACCACCACCTCTGGAAAGGCAGACAGCATCCCATTTGTAAATGGTCTGGAAGTCAACTGAAATGTCAGGGTCACACTGGCCTTCCTGGCTTCCACTCCAGCATATATTCTGCAACACAAGATGAACAGTCCCACTCCTCCCAAAGGAGCCCCTGAAGGGTCATTGCCATCTTGACTGAAATATCTAAGAGACATACCTCAGGATATGGCTTTAAGGAAAAAAGACATTCAGCTAAGAAGTGAAGACACCATCCCATAGTGGAATTTTTGGCAGCATTCCACACGCTGGGGTCCCAGACTGAACAAAGAGGGGAGAAAGCCAGGTGAGCACAGGCACTCCCCTTCCTTAGGTTCCTGGCCTCTTTGCCGGGAGCAAGCTCTTGCTGCTATGGCCACCTGGGATGGACCGCCGGGAGCTTCGTTCGGAGCACCAGGCAGTACAAGCCCTTTCTCGTTCACTTGCTCCTGTAGGTGTCTGGTCCCAGAACCAAGAAGAGAAACTAATGCACATCACTTCACATGTTTTGGGACAAGTGTCACACTGCAAGGTTTTATTTTTCCAAATATATGAGCTGTCATTCTCCCAGATGGGCCTTGGTAAACCTTTGTATCCAGTCACCACAGTCAACCACCCTTTCAACAAGTGGCTGGAGAGATACAGGTATTCTAGATGCAGCCAGGCTACCCAAGTGTAGTGGGTACGGAGGCGACCCAGGGCCGCAGCCTGAGCCTGTGCGCACTCTCACTCATGTGGGCCACCTTGATGGCCTATCCTTAATCTGTAGTATCACTTTTCTCCTAATAAATGACCTTGTTTCTTTTGGAAAGCTGTGCAGCCTATATTTTTAATTCTTTGCCTAAAAGGTCAAGAAACTGGAAACACCTGGCCCACACCTTGACCCACAGGTAAATGGAACCAGTTTTCTTTATTGTTTATTTTGTCTCTCTTTTTATTTTCTTCCAAATGATGATGTCACAAGGCATGGTGGCATAACAAGGTGTTCTATATATCTCACAGTGTATTTAAACTAACACCTTTAGTAATTAAAATACCCATGGACTGCACTATCCTAGTCCACTGTTAACTGCGATGCAAATGCGTGCCTTCCATTTGATGTTACATAAGCTCTCAAAGCCTTAGTCTCTTCACATACGATGCATTTGACCCAGTAGGTTCTGAACAGATACTAGGTAGAGCTTCCAGCATCACTGTCAGGCGTCAGGCACAAAGCAAAGTCTCTGTGCCAGCAACCGCCCCACACACAGGTAGGCGTCATCATTTGCACTTATAAAATGGAAATCCTGCGCCACACATCGCTCCAGTAATTTGCTTAGCTGGCTTAAGTGGTGACAGGGCCAGGCTTGAAGTTCAGGCGACCATAACCACTGCACTATCAGTGACCATTCCTCTTCATTTCCTGCCTTGTAAAACATTAATAAATGGGACAATGATAAACTATTAATCAGAATCAGATTAAAGGAGCATTTCTTTAAAGACCGGCCTTCAGTTTGATTAATTTATCTTTGGGGGTTCATTTACTCATTGCCTGTAACTCCCTTCCTATAAATGCCTCTGTTCTAGAAAAGGCTGCAGCCATACCTATAATCTAAGACAGTGAGGTCCACCCATCTCAGGCATTTCCCTGGTCTACAGGTGTCGCCCTCAAAATTTGCATGAGTAAATGACGCGCATGTGGCTGACAACAGTGACTACTTAGTCTTTGCCAAGGGCTGTCGATCTGTCCATTTTTGCATTCCTTTACAAGAGCAAGTCTCATTTGGGTATTATCAGCTTCTTATTTTCTAAAATCTCAGGAAATTGGCTCATTTCTCCCTTCTATTCTGCAGATTTGCAAGTCAGTTCCACAGCCCTTTGCATGCAGGGGTGATCCTGGGCCACTTGGATCAGGGAGCCAGCCGGTCATCTGGGACCTCTCCACTCACTGGAGGTGTCATGTCCTTTCGGCTACACATGGCCCCTTCTGATCTGAAAAACCATTATCCTTTACAGAGAGAACAGAAGTCAAATAGAATTTACTACCGTTTGTTTGTCTCTGTGTAGTCAATTTTTAACACTCTGCCATCTGCCCCAAACAATGCAAATCGGCAAATATTTATGGAAGGCCTACACCATGCAAATATTTTTATGAGAACAAAGAGAATACAAAGATGATACAGTATGCTTCAGAAAACGGGGGAAAGGCTGAGTCCAGTCTAGGAAGGTGAGTGCGAGACAAAAACGGCTAAGTACGATAAAAGTGAGAAATGAGCATCCTGAAACAAACTGCTTACAGCATTCCAAAGAGTAAGGTCCATTTAAGCAAAGAACTAGAGTTTTCCTTCATTCTCTTTTTCTTCACATATATGATTTTAAATTTTTAAAAACTATATATCTTAGATGTATACATTTTCAAAACTGATGTGCCCCTGCCTCCTTTTTGTGTGACAACTGCTCTTTACTTTGTAGAGTTCACTATTGATTATTACTGTCTACATCTTATGACTGAAGCCTCACACACCTATGGACCATCTTCACTCAACCATTTTTCCATTCACTCATTCATTTATAACTTATTCTACAAATATTACTGTCAGCTAAACATCAGGCCATGGTTTAAAGTCTTAGCTCACAGCATCACCTTGTCTTACTTTGAAACTATCTACTGTTGGCCACAGCTATAGGTCTATTGGTTCTGCACTGGAAAACCTAAAACATCTTGCTGTCACTTGAATTTTTTAAGACTATGTTTCCTATGGGAACAGTGAGATGGCTCAGTGGGTAAAGCCACTTGTCACCGGGACTGACAACCTCAGTTTGATGCCCCAAAAGTCACGTAGTGGATTGGGAGGAGAGATTCAACACCCAAGGGTACAAACACAAACACACTCACACACACAATTAATTAATTAACTAGTTAATTAATTAATAAGATAAAATCATTTAATATATGAAAATATTAAAAAATACTCAAGTAGCCATGCTAGCTGTATGTAGCTTCCAACTGACCCACAATATTCTGCCCTAATTTAGAGGTATGTTGAGGACAGCCAAGTGTTCCACTGTTTCCTCAATCATCTGAGAGAGCATTCTGAAGAGAAGTCATACATTCTTCGGATTCTTGGCAGGCTAGCTACAGAGAAAAAGCTGCAGTGTTCCGAGGTCTCCCCAGGCACACATGTATCGGCAGAAGAGCTAAGCCTCCTCCATTTCACACTATGCCCCAACTACTGCTGAACAAATATTCTTAAGTACAAATATTTCTTAAATACCGTGTCCATATTCAAAAGATGGATGCTTACTCTTGAAACACGTGAAAGTACAGAAGATCAGAAAGATAAAAATTAAATCCAAATTTGTATTACCTAGGAAAAAATTCTTTAACATTCTTAATACTTTTTCCTGCATATATGTGAACGTTCTTTTGAATATACAAATATGTGTCTTGTACATGTTTATACCCTGTAAATGTGTGTGTGTGTACATTGCATGTTGACCTATGAACTATGTGGTGAGTCTTTTTTAATTGACTCACAATCTCTTGTTGCGAGAAAGGCAAACCCCTTACTGTTAAGTCCTTCTAGTCAGTCCTTGACCGAAGAAGTGCTCATTTTCTTTCTGCCACAATTCAGTATTCTAACACCTAGACTTAATACTCTAATTTCCAAACACCTGTTAAAACCTATATCCACCGTTCTTCTTATTAGTCAAATATTATGTTTTGCTGTAATTACAATGTAAAGCCATCTCAGCCTTAACATTGAGTTTTTAGCCAACCTCTTTCCTCCCAGTATCCAAAACTAGCAAAGCAGATAAGGACATTGTATGTAATGCTTCGCCTTGCAGGAGTCTAAATTTCAGAAATACAACCCATGGCTTTTCTCACTATCTTCCTCTGGAATACATCAACAAGCAGATCGCCTATCGTCCCCAGGTACAGAGGTTTCACAGACCAACCTCTGAAGTCTCTGCCACAAGAAGGTAGTGGATCTCTCAAAACTGTTTCTGATCAATCCATCTCTTCTTCCGTTTGCATCTGAGACCACTGTAGTGTCTGGAGTACAAGCTCCCATGAGACACCTAGCACCTATGATGACTCTTCAGTGGCCAGCACAGCACACTTCCAGGGGAACCTGGCCCCTGCAGGGGAGCAGCTGAGACCTCTGGGCCACTCTGCTGGGGCAGAGGTGTCCCTTTCTATAGAGAATCAAATTCCTACCTTCGCCAGCCCCTAGAGGTCACTGATAATTGCCTGCTGCCGCTCTGTTCTTCTCAGAATATTGGTTTCATAATTTTCTCTGTTCAAAAAATACCTGTGTTTATTTTCATTGTCATATAATATTGGTATTCCCATACATCAGAAACAATGTAATATATATATACATATATTTATATATGATAATGATCAACTTAGAAAACACGAGCAATAACTTTTAATGAAAATAAAATAGAGTACCTTGTCAAGGCAAATATGAATATGAACCAATTAACATTAACATGAAACAAATATAGGACATACAAAATTATCCAAATAATAAAGAAATGGGAATAATTTTTAAAATCTAGGAATAAGGGTTATAATCCAAGAGCCTAAAACAAAGAAATTGCTTCACAGCTCAACAGGCTTATTTACAAAGAACAAATATGACTTATTATTCCTATGCACTGTTTTCAGTATATATTTCTTCTCATTTGATAAGTGTCCTATGTCACATTATAGGGATAATAATGGTGATTTTTCTTACCAGTATGTAATCATCATTTTAAGATTAGGTCCAAAGCATAACATTTTATTACAATTTGAGTAGATATTTTTAAATTGGCACGCTCACAAACACATATCTAGAATTGTATCATGAACAAAAGGTAAAGTGAGATTTCTCTATATTTTTATTTTGTACATAAATACAATATTATGAAAAACAAATAATATGTTCAGGAAATAAACACTGTTCATTATCTGTGTTTATGTCATACATGCATTTCATTATCTTGCCTTAAGTGACCTTACAGGGCATATTTTAATATTAACTCAAAGGCATTCTCATCTGATTGCATATTCTACACAAGACTCTGAGTTTTTTTTTAATACTTGCTTTGGAACTGGCATCTGACCCACAGTGAATAGTAAGATAACATGGCCACTTCTGAAATGAAGATGTTTCAGGCAACTTTTCTTGTGATTCTTAATCATTAGTTGTGTGTAAACAACAAAGTGAAACTGAGTATTATAGTTCAGGTGATTGTGACACTTTTATGTTGTTGTCTTGACAAAAAATGACAACAATCGGAAGGAAAGGGACAACTCAAACTTTCAATGTAACCACCCTCTAATTTACCTTAGGCAAATATAGTAGGTAGAAAAATCTTTGCAGAAAAACACAGAAGACTTTTTCTTTCACTTAAAAACAAAAATATCAAAGTCATTTCAAAGACCCAATCAATAGTAAGGAACTACTTCTGTGACATAATTACAGCTATGCACTCTGCAACTCTATCTTGATGCAAAAATCACACCAGGTTTTTTTAAAACGCATGTTGAGATCAATGTTAAATGTTAAATATTAGTTAAATTTATTTTTAAAACACAAATGTAGCTTAAGAACTAAGAAATAATCACCATTGTTTAAAGTGGTCATATTTCCTGAGGTGGGATCCCAGGTATTTTAACCTTTAGATTATGGGATAGTATATGTTACATATATAGATAAGCATGTTTGATATTTATAATCAAAAAGGCAGTAGACTATTAGCATCTTAAGTTTGACTTAAAACTCATTATCACAAAACAGTTAAATGAATCAATAGTTAGGATTCTGAATGCCACGTGAGACATTCTTATAGATGCACAATAGGTCTAGCTAGCTCTCAACACCTACAGAGAGCTACTGTGAACACTCTCCAACTATAGAAACACAAAGCTATCCTCCAGGGTTAAGAGGCCCGTGTGCTCACAACGTAACAGCAAGCAGCTCAATTCACTGTATGAGGACACCGATGCACACGTATCCTTCAGTGTGGGCGATAAGAATAAAGGATGCCACACCTCCCTGACCTCTCCTGTTCATTGAACTGTGGTGCCTTTAGCAGCGTGAGGACAGCCACCCAGTGAGTGACATCAGCATCTGTGCTGATAAAGGTAATGCGCATTGTAGGCAGAAACCCCACCTATCCCCACTTCCCTCTAATCTCCAAAAATATTTCAGCTAAGGACCATCACCACTTCTTATGCTCACTGGATTTGGTCTGAGTTCTGTTTCATTCATTGACACTGATTACGTGTGTGTGTGTGTGTGTGTGTGTGTGTGTGTGTGTGTGTGTGTGTGTGTGTGTGTGTGATATGCTCATAATATGTTGTTTTAAAGCTGAAAATATTATACAGTATCCCCGGAAGCTTAATTTTAATACTCTAGTGGAGTCTAAATCAAGACAGTCTAACCTGCAGCCAAGAGACAAATGTTTCTAACCTTCCAGGAAGCACAGATCATGGTGTCTAATGAGTTGTCAGTTCTTGTGAAACTTTGCATTCTACAGCTTTCCTTCAGGTAACCCAGCGTTAAAGCGCAGCTGCTTAGAGCCGGTATCAACCAAGCATTTTGCTTCATGCCAGAACAGCTCTTATTTCTCCTCTACACTGCATCTCTGCTGAAGGCTACAGAGAAGAGCGAGCCAGCGAGACCCACAGCAGGAGGTCACAAAGCTCAGAGTGCTTTCGCAACACTAGTGAAGTCTCACCTTATCATTCTGTAGAGAAGTAGGACAGAGGCCTGGATGAGATAGAAGCGAAAAAGGAAACGCGGGCCAAGATGGCACAGCTCCCCACCAACCTGAGCAAGGCAACCCGAGCCAGGACTGGGTTCCTGCACACAGCATCACCTGAGGACTTGGACCTACTGCTTGAATAATAATGGAGATAAAGAAAAAAAAGAAAGAAAGAAAAGGAAAACTTCTAAGAGGGAAGAAAGAGAGCAAGACCTTTCCACTGTAGAAAACTGAAATCTTGATTCACTTTTTCAACAAACAAAAAGGCCACCTCAGACAGGCCACCTCAATTCCCCTAGCCTACTATGCATTATGGGTAATAGGTACACACCACAATGAGAAAAAATAAAAAAGCATGAACGCATCTGGCCTATAATTGAGTTAGTCTCTAATATCAGAAATAGGACATAAAGATTCCAGTCTACAGGAAGAACAGGCAGGATGGGCCAGCTTGTTTACAAAGTACAGGTTTCCTGTCATTTGTAAACATACACCTTCTCACATAAACAGGAGTAAAGCTAGTCTAACAGAAAATTGCTTTGTCCACTTCTCAACTTAACTCCTAAAATTTAAAGGTGTTGTAACTTTGAGGAAGACACTGCCATTTAGCCAAGGATGAGACCCACACAGTTAAAAGTTCAAGCAAAGTAAGAGGGCCAGCTTCAGCTCTGCTTCCTGGCCATAGTCTACCTCATCAGGCCAGTTCTCCATGCTGACTGTAAAAAAAAAAAAAAAGAAAGAGCCTCATGTTAAACAGCAACATTTCTCTCACCCACTGCAGTGTAGCCAGATAAAACAAAACAAATGCCCAGCTGTTAACTAAACTGGTTTGTAATGATAAGATGATTAAACATTTTATTGATTGGGCTCTAAAATTTCATCGACTGTCCTCTATTTGCCTGACGCTGTTTCTTGTCTTGCCTAGTCCACACGGGATGATGGTTCCATTTGCTAGAGGTAGCTGAATTACAGTATGAATGCAGCATCAGGATGGAAGAAAGTGGGCAGGAGGTGGCTAGCATCTGAGCAGCCTGCATTTCTACTGTGCCTTGAAACTCACCAGCTACATGCTCTTCAGTACATCTCTCTCTCTCTCTCTCTCTCTCTCTCTCTCTCTCTCTCTCTCTCTTTCTCTCTCTCTCTTCTCTCTCTCTCCCTCCCTCCCTCCCTCCCCTCCTCCTTCTTCTTCTTTTCTCTCTCTCTCTCTCTCTCCCTCCCTCCCTCCCTATCCTCCTCCTCCCTTCTTCTTCTTCTTCCCCCCCCCCCTCTCTCTGAAGGTATTTTCTTCACCTTTACATGAAAGAAGGAAAGACCCTTCTATGTTCCTGTGGTCAGGGATTAGAGAGGATGGAAAAGAGAAGGATGGAAAACAGTGCCTGGTCCATCTTAAAGCCCTGGTACTATGCTATTATTACACTGAATTATGCCGATGCCTCCATGGCCCCATGCCCCAGCAATAGCACCACTGTCAC